>NC_053496.1:91137621-91487621 GCF_905171775.1 Rana temporaria
TGGGTTGGCCACACATTGTGTGGACCCACAAATTAATTTAAAATGATAGGTTTCACCAGAGTTTTGAGCTTTTATCATGACTCATGGGCTTGGGTTTAACCACCAGATTTGGTGGTGACCAAGTTCAGGGGTCTAGGAGTGAGATGTTATGGTTCGGTTGGAAGTGTCTAGCATGGATTGAGCCCCTGGGGGTGTGAGTGGGGTGGGCGAGCCTTCCATGTAATTCAGTGTCGACAGTGTTGCTTGCCCTGCCCTGTCATGCTGGAAAATGTGGTTGGCTCCTTTATTCACATCAGTCTTCAGCTTACCTTGAAGGTTACCGTTTTCTAGGAGCTCTTTCTCTGTGAAGAGATGCAGGCAGGGCTGTGGATTTCACTCTTTGATCCCTCTTGGGGAAGTCTACGGAGAGCTTGGGCAATGCTCTCGCTCTCTGGAAGTAAAGGGTCGGCTATTGCAAGACTGTCTAACATTTCTATTGTGAGCTGTAGTTGGGCATCTGGACTGGTTGCTAGGCTGTTCTGTAGTAGTGGGTTTAGAGACTGGGTCAATCTCAGTCCTTGCTGGACTGGGGGAGAAGTGCCCACTCCTCCGAGAAGGCCAGGGGTGGATCTGATTCAGTCTCCTTGCTCACTGCTGCGGTTCTTCCTGGCAGTTGGTCTAGAAGCTTAATTATGGCTTACAGTGGGAATGGTAGATTTTCTTATAACTGTTCATTCTTTCTTCCTGGGAATACAGACTTGCTTTTGGAATGGTTTTTAGTTTTTCTTGGTTGGCGTATGAGGGCACCATATTACAGTCAACAAACACTTTGGCCAGGCCAAAATCAATACTCTCTATTCTTGGGTCAGACTTTAGGTATTGGGTCAGAATCCTTCTCTCCTTAGGGGGGGAAAAGGGTCTTGATACTTGCCGCTCCCACAAAATGGAAATACTTCAACGCATTAGCTAACTTCACACGGTTTCACTTGTCAATATCTGTTTGTTACGACAACGCCAAATTCCTCAGTTTTGCCGCTTATGTTTTCTTGTGATTCCAAAGCTCATCTTTATATTGTAGCTGGCGAGATGACCATCAAGGCTGAAGTATGGCAACACTGTGCTGTTTGAGAGTAAACGGAGAAGTATGTATCAAATTCAGTCTATAAATGCTGTAATCTGTGGGACATTTTAAGTGAAACTTTTTTGTGTATCAAGCTTTTAAGCGGAGTTCCACCCAAAAATGGAACTTCTGCTTTAAGTGACCGTGAGCCCCTTGACATGCCACATTTGGAAAACGGGGAAACTGTCAACAGGGGCCCGGAAGTGATGTCTCATGTCATTTCTGGGTCAGCAGCAGGGAGGAGGGGGAGAGCAGATGTGCACCTATGCCAGTCTCAAACCTGCAGATCAGCAAGCTGAGCCCGGGATACTTGGGGTAGGTGTACGGGGTGTGGAGCATTTTGTGGCAGCTCAAGCAGTGTGAGGGGATGTGTTTTGTTGGCCTTGGCGACCTGACGCCTGGGGTTTGTCTAGCCCTTAAACATGAGGAAAGTACAGAGGCCGCCATTGCTGAAGTCTGATTTTATTAAGAAGGTTTGTTCTGGCCATCTGGTGCTTTTGCATCAACACTTTGAGTGTCCTAAGAAATATAAAATTCCAACAATCACAGAATGCTTGTTTTCAGACTAACTTTTTAAAGCCACATTAGCCAGGCAACAAGTCCATTAGTTCCTTTACTGTCCATTATATGCCATTGCAAAGTGGAAGTGAAGCAAAAAACATCAATATGCTCCCAGTATGGCATTATTTAGGGTGTTTTTTTTATATTAAGCATAGGAAACCATAGAGCAGGGATATGCAATTAGCAGACCTCCAGCTGTTGCAAAACTACAAGTCCCTTCATGCTTGTGGCTGTGAGTCTTGCTATGCCTCATGGGACTTGTAGTTCTGCAACCGTTGGCGGTCCGACACTCAATCACAGAATGCTTGTTTGTTTTCAGACCAATTTTTTAAAGCCAAATTAGCCAGGCAGCAAGTGCATTAGTTACTTTACTGTTCAGTATGCCATTGCAAAGTGGAAGTGAAGCAAAAGACATCTTCAATATTTTCCCAGTATGGAATTATCTAGGATGGTTTTTATGTTATTTTTTTTAAGTCCTATCATGCCTCTGCCTCTGGGTGTCATGCTTGTGGCTGTGAGTCTTGCTATGCCTCATGGGACTTGTAGTTCTGCAACAGTTGACGGTCCACTAATTGCATATCTCTGCCATAGAGGCTTCTATTATGGGTTCCTCCTGGAAGTTTCAGTTACTTGGCTGTCATACCGATACTCTTAACCAGGACAAGTATGCAGAAAGACTTCTAGACTTTCTTGATCTGGAACACATGAAGCCAGGTGTTGAGCATAACAGCAGGTCAATCATTTTGGGTCGGCAGTTAGTCTTTTTCATGATATGTTTAATCTTTGAATTTTTAACCTCCACCTCAAATTTTATCTCTTGTAGACAAGTTGCAATTGAAAATGTTATCTTTTCCATTATTGGAAGCCTTGGCCACTTCAAGCAAGTTGAAGGCAGAACACTCCAAGCATGATGGAATCCCTTCTCTTGTCCGGCAGCATTCGTGGATGGTGGGTACCAAGAAAACATATTAGGATGATAGTCCAGTTTGGTTTGCTAGGTTTCACCAGAGTTATGAGCTTTTATTCTAACTCTTGGCTTGGGACAGCCACATATTGTGTGGACCCACAAATTAATTTAAGATGATAGGTTTCACCAGAGTTATGAGCTTTTATTCTAACTCTTGGCTTGGGGTAGCCACATATTGTGTGGACCCACAAATTAATTTAAGATGATAGTCCAGCTTGGGTGGATAGGTTTCAACAGAGTTATGAGCTTTTATTCTAACTCTTGGCTTGGGTTGGCCACACATTGTGTGGACCCACAAATTAATTTAAGATGATAGGTTTCACCAGAGTTATGAGCTTTTATTCTAACTCTTGGCTTGGGTTAGTTGCCACACATTGTGTGGACCCACAAATTAATTTAAGATGATAGTCCAGCTTGGGTGGATAGGTTTCACCAGAGTTCCGAGCTTTCATTCTAACTCTTGGCTTCGGTTGGCCACACATTGTGTGGACCCACAAATTAATTTAAGATGATAGTCCAGCTTGTGTGGATAGGTTTCACCAGAGTTATGAGCTTTCATTCTAACTTTTGGCTTGGGTTAGTTGCCACACATTGTGTGGACCCACAAATTAATTTAAGATGATAGGTTTCACCAGAGTTATGAGCTTTTATTCTAACTCCTGGCTTGGGTTAGCCACACATTGTGTGAACCCACAAATTAATTTAAGATGATAGTCCAGCTTGGGTGGATAGTTTTCACCAGAGTTATGAGCTTTCATTCTAACTCTTGGCTTGGGTTGGCCACACATTGTGTGGACCCACAAATTAATTTAAGATGATAGGTTTCACCAGAGTTTTGAGCTTTTATCATGACTCATGGGCTTGGGTTTAACCACCAGATTTGGTGGTGACCAAGTTCTGGGGTCTAGGAGTGAGATGTTATGGTTCGGTTGGAAGTGTCTAGCATGGATTGAGCCCCTGGGGGTGTGAGTGGGGTGGGCGAGCCTTCCATGTAATTCAGTGTCGACAGTGTTGCTTGCCCTGCCCTGTCATGCTGGAAAATGTGGTTGGCTCCTTCATTCACATCAGTCTTCAGCTTACCTTGAAGGTTACCGGTTTCTAGGAGCTCTTTCTCTGTGAAGAGATGCAGGCAGGGCTGTGGATTTCACTCTTTGATCCCTCTTGGGGAAGTCTACGGAGAGCTTGGACAATGCTCTCGCTCTCTGGAAGTAAAGGGTCGGCTGTTGCAAGACTGTCTAACATTTCTATTGTGAGCTGTAGTTGGGCATCTGGACTGGTTGCTAGGCTGTTCTGTAGTAGTGGGTTTAGAGACTGGGTCAATCTCAGTCCTTGCTGGACTGGGGGAGAAGTGCCCACTCCTCCGAGAAGGCCAGGGGTGGATCTGATTCAGTCTCCTTGCTCACTGCTGCGGTTCTTCCTGGCAGTTGGTCTAGAAGCTTAATTATGGCTTACAGTGGGAATGGTAGATTTTCTTATAACTGTTCATTCTTTCTTCCTGGGAATACAGACTTGCTTTTGGAATGGTTTTTAGTTTTTCTTGGTTGGCGTATGAGGGCACCATATTACAGTCAACAAACACTTTGGCCAGGCCAAAATCAATACTCTCTATTCTTGGGTCAGACTTTAGGTATTGGGTCAGAATCCTTCTCTCCTTAGGGGGGGAAAAGGGTCTTGATACTTGCCGCTCCCACAAAATGGAAATACTTCAACGCATTAGCTAACTTCACACGGTTTCACTTGTCAATATCTGTTTGTTACGACAACGCCAAATTCCTCAGTTTTGCCGCTTATGTTTTCTTGTGATTCCAAAGCTTATCTTTATATTGTAGCTGGCGAGATGACCATCAAGGCTGAAGTATGGCAACACTGTGCTGTTTGAGAGTAAACGGAGAAGTATGTATCAAATTCAGTCTATAAATGCTGTAATCTGTGGGACATTTTAAGTGAAACTTTTTTGTGTATCAAGCTTTTAAGCGGAGTTCCACCCAAAAATGGAACTTCTGCTTTAAGTGACCGTGAGCCCCTTGACATGCCACATTTGGAAAACGGGGAAACTGTCAACAGGGGCCCGGAAGTGATGTCTCATGTCATTTCTGGGTCAGCAGCAGGGAGGAGGGGGAGAGCAGATGTGCAGATGTTTTGGAAGGATGCAGCAATATATTAATCCAAAAATAATTAATCTAAAAATAGATTTTTTTTAAAAATATTTTTAGATTAATTGTTTTTGGATTAATATATTGCTGCATCCTTCCAAGGGACCCACAGAGAGTTGGATCCTGGACTATTTCACTAGAGAGCTGTTTTGAAACATAATTTTGGCTATACAAATAGTCGTCTCTATAGTCTTTTAGCTAGATTCAGGTAGAGTTAGGTCGGCGTATCAGTAGATACACCGACCTAACTCAGAATCTGCACCGACCTATGTTTAAGCGTATTCTCAAACAGAGATACGCTTAAACATATCTAAGATACGACGGCTTGCGCCGTCCTATCTTAGGTTGCAATATTTAGGCAGGCCGCTAGGTGGCGCTTCCATTGCGGTCGCCGTAGAATATGTAAATCAGTAGATACGCCTATTCACGAACGTACGCCCGGCCGCCGCAGTACAGATACGCCGTTTACGTAAGAGATAGGCCGCCTAAAGTTAAAGATGCCCCCTAGGTGGCGTAGCCAATGTTAAAGTATGGCCGCCGTTCCCGCTTCGAAATTCGAAATTTTTACGTTGTTTGCGTAAGTCGTCCGCGAACAGGGATTTACGTCATTTACGTCCACGTCTAAATAAATAGGCCCGTGCGGCGGACTTAGACGCAATGCACACTGGGAAATGTAGGCACCCGGCGCATGTGCAGTTAAAAAAAAACGTCAATCATGTCGGGTCAAGCCTCATTATCATAAAACACGCCCCCTCAGACAAATGTGAATTAGGCGCCCTTACGCCTGCCCACTTTAGGCTACGCCACCGTAACTTAGCAGGCAAGTACTTTGAGAATCAAGTACTTGCCTTGCTAAATTACGGCGGCGTAACCTAAACACGCTAAGCTACGCCGCCTTATAGTTAAGGCAATCTTGCTGAATCTAGCTATTTAATTGGATGTTTAAGTTCACATTTTGCTTTCCATCTGCCGTTCCTAATGGGAGGCGCTAGATGGCGTGTGTGTGTAATGTTGGGGATGGTGATATGAGGAGAGAGGCCTTGTGCCGGGCTTACCCTCTTCGTTTCTTTCCCCTTATACATTAAATGTTATAAATTGTTTGTACCTCTTTTAATACCGATGTCCTTACTAGATACTTTGAGAATTTAAAAACGTTCTCAAAAGTTTTTTTATACTGCTTTGTGGCGTAACGCCGCGCCACTGACTATGGGCAGGTTTACCATATCTAAGATGGCGTTTTTGCATCTGATGAGCCGCCTCTCAAAATGAGCGGCAACCTTATATATAAGGTGATTCACTGTCTAAGCCCTACCCCCATTGATAACGTCCTATGAGTGACGAAACGCGTCTGGGAGGCTACGCAGTGACATCACTACGCTGAGGAGGAGGGCTCCTTACATGCCGGTCGGCAATTCTGAAAAATGTTTTCTTTATCGTACATCACGGGACACAGAGAAGCATAGTAATTACTATGTGGGTTATAGAGAGTACCTTCAGGTGTGGACACTGGCACGCCCTTAAGGCAAGAAGTTCCCTCCCCTATATAACCCCTCCCATACCGGGAGTGCCTCAGTTTTTTGCCAGTGTCTAAGGTGTTGGTCACGAGTGAACATGTGCTCCAAGGAGCTCCACTGGAGGGATCCATATTGGATGTAAAAAACCTCCATGAAATCCGGATCCGTCCAAAGTGCTTCTGAGCCAAAGTGGACGGTACCCGGGCCCCGGTTAAGAAGAACGGGGTTTGGCCTGTAATGCTTCTCTTTGAGAGCTGGATCCTGGTTATTCAGTACTTTGGTCAATTTCCTAATACCAAAAGTTTACTGACAGGGTGCGATATGGGTCCAGGGGTGTGGTGTTCCTGTCCATGGACCCCGGTCCCTGAAGGTCTATAGACGCTGCTCTCCGTGATGGGTGAAGATTGGACTGTCTGTTATGCAGAGTCCTGCAGCGTTGGATCAGGTAAGTGAAGGTGCTTCAGGACTTGGTCCTAGGAGTAACCTTCCTTTATTTGAGCCATTATGTTTGCCTAAAAGCTATCTGTCTGTGCTTCTCCTATATGGTCCTGTGTGTTGTGGGGAGGAGGGGTATCTCTAGTCAGGTAGTTAGCCCCTCCTGTGCAGGTTAAAAGCAGAAAAAAGTTGTCCAAAATGTTTGGCTTCACTTGGCTTACCTGGTCCTCACATGGAGCTGTGGTGTTCCATCCTCATGCATGAGCGCGTAGCGTCATGCGCGCGCGACATTGATGTGTCTTAGGCGCACGCGCGCGCACAAATGAATTTTTTGTACGCTGCTTCGGTGCGCACGAATGTGCGCGGCGTGCTCCGTGAGATGCGTGTGACGACATGTGCACGCGTGCGGCTACGTGTGCGCGCGTAGCCTCGTGGTGCACGCCTAACAGCGGCGCGCGCGTGCGCATGCGCGCAGGGGGTCTATCTCAGCTGTTCTCTATGAGACTTGAGATTACAGGACAGAGCAGGTCAGGTGATACACCTAGTCCTTATATGCTCCAGTCCACCTAACTGGTTCTGGCTGACGGTGGACACAGAGATCTTGTGCACATACTTTCAGTATTTAGTACTGGTGGTGGACAGTGACATTTGCTTAAGGCGCATAGTGGGCTCTGCACCTTGCCAACCATCAAATAGCAGCGTCAGTGCTGGTCTATAGGTTCGCAAGTAGTTGCAACTATTGTGAGTACCTCAGCTTTATCATGGCTAAAGGCTCAGGGACTAGAAGCAAAAAAGCAAAGGGGGATCGCCATCTGGCTCAGAGGATCTCGGGCATGCTCCTGCGGCTGCTTCCTCTCCTGAAAAATTGAAGGAGGCCCAGGGTGAACCATCAGGGCTGTCAGATGCCTGTTCTGCCCTTGTCCCACTTGCTCCAGTTTTTGTGACACAGGAGGCTCTGGCCTCAGCTATGGGGGGTCTGGAGCAGAGATTAGCGACCTTGATTGCATCCTCTCTCTCAAGGGAAAAACGCACAAGGTCCCCCTCTCCCTCTGAGGAGTCCCTCGATTTGGGGCATGCATCCTCAGAAGAGGTTGATTTACCCTCTGGAGATCTGGCAGAAGGTCAGCTGGAAGTAGTGGACTCTGAGGATTCCACTTTGGGAGAACCCTTTTCGGCGTCGCAATCCGAAAAATTGTTGGTCCAGTCCCTCACTGAGATGGTCCGTTCGGCCTTCAAGTTGCCACTTTCAGAGCCAGCTTCAAGTGCAGTCTCATCTTTAGGCTCCTTAAAAGCTCCTCAAGCTAATTATTCCTTCCCGGTTCACCCCCTGCTGGAAGGGCTTATCTACAAGGATTGGGAACATCCAGATAGATATTTTCTTCCTCCTAAGAAGTTTTCGGTTTTATACCCCATGGAGGAACAATTCACTAAAAAATGGGGCATCCCCAAGGTTGACGCAGCTGTGTCCTGCGTAAACAAATCTTTGACCTGTCCAGTAGACAATGTTCTGGTATTCAAAGATCCGACAGACAAGAGATTAGAGACTTTATTAAAAACCTCTTTTGCTTCGGCAAGAGGAATAACCCAGCCTGCAATTGCGGCTATTGGGATTTGCCAGGCCTTGAAAGACCAGTTTAAGGGGTCTTAAAGGAATTGCCGGCACAACAGGCCCAGAATTTGGCTGAGTTTCCCAGAGCATTATGTTTTGCCATAGATGCTATTAAGGACTCCATTCAGCAGTCCTCACGTCTCACTCTCTCGCTAGTTCATATGCGCAGGTTACTCTGGCTGAAGAACTGGTCTGCTGAAGCCCCGTGTAAAAAATTACTGGCGGGGTTTCCCTTTCATGGAGAGCGTTTGTTTGGGGAAGATCTGGATGCTTACATTCAGAAAATTTCCAGTGGCAAAAGTACACTGTTGCCAGTAAAGAAAAGGTTTAGGGGTCCCCCCTCCTTTAAGCGATCCTCCTCTCCTATCCCTAGTACTTCCGGTACCAGGCAGTTCCGACGGCCTCCTGGACGATTCAATGCAGGTGGGAAGCCACAGGGCCAGCCTCAGGCTTCCAAAAAGCCTTGGAACCGTAAGCCACAGGCCAAGCCAGCAACTAAGTCAGCATTATGAAGGTTCTCCCCCACTCAGCCGGGTGGGGGGAAGGCTTCAGCTGTTTGCGGAGGCTTGGCTAGACAGGATCCAAGACAGGTGGGTCCTCTCTACGGTCTCCGGGGGCTACAAGCTGGAGTTGAGCGAATTTCCTCCACCGCGCTTCTTAACCTCGAACGTCCCAAAGGACCTCGGCAAAAGAAGGTCCTTAGCATTGGCCTTAGATCATCTGTTATCCCAAGGGGTAATCAGAGAGCTGCCAGTGGAAGAACAAGGTTTGGGGTTTTATTCCAATCTCTTCACCGTCCCCAAACCAAACGGGGATGTAAGACCCATCCTGGACCTCAAGGCCTTAAACAAGTTCCTAAAGGTCCAATCATTCCGGATGGAATCGATCAGGTCAGTGGTGGCCTCCCTGCAAGGAGGGGAACTACTAGCGTCCATCGATATAAAGGACGCATACTTGCACGTTCCTATCTTTCTCGACCATCAGAAGCTGCTTCGCTTCGCGGTAAATCAGCGCCACTTCCAATTCGTGGCCTTACCTTTTGGTCTGGCCACCGCTCCTCGTGTTTTCACGAAAGTATTGGCTCCACTGTTAGCCTATCTAAGGTCTCAAGGCATATCCATAGTAGCCTATCTAGACGACCTATTGGTAGTAGACCGGTCAGTGGCCGATCTAAACTCAGCGGTACACAGAACCGTAAAATTTCTGGAATCCATGGGTTGGGTTCTCAACCTGGACAAGTCAGCCTTAATGCCTGTGCAAAGGCTCGAATATTTGGGTCTACTCATAGACACAAAGCTAAAAAGGGTCTTCCTGCCCCAAAGGAAGTTCGAGGCTTTAAGAGAACTAGTTCAACTAGTCAAAGCAAAGCGTCAGCCTCCCATTCGCCTCTGTATGAGGTTACTGGGAAAGATGGTAGCCTCGTTCGAGGCCGTCCCATTTGCGCAGTTCGACTCAAGGGAGCTTCAACATGCCATTCTGTCCGCTTGGAACAAAAAGGTTCAAGCCTTGGATCTCCCTATGTCTCTCTCCCGGTCAGTCCGGCAGAGCCTTTGTTGGTGGCTGGTTCCCCGTAACCTGCTAAAGGGGAAGTCCTTTGTTCCCGTGACATGGCAGGTTGTGACCACGGACGCCAGTCTGCTAGGCTGGGGTGCAGTCCTGGGAGGTTTGTCTCTCCAGGGGAAATGGTCAGCCTCCGAGAGGTCTCTACCCATAAATCTGCTGGAAATTCGAGCAGTCTATCTAGCCCTGTCAGCTTGGTCAGACAGGTTGAAGGGTCTTCCGGTCAGGATTCAATCAGACAATGTCACTGCCGTGGCATACATAAATCACCAGGGGGGCACAAGAAGTCGTGCAGCCCAAAGAGAGGTGAATCGAATCCTGACCTGGGCAGAGAAATATGTCCCATGCATTTCTGCAGTGTTCATTCCGGGAATAGACAATTGGCGAGCAGACTACCTAAGCCGCCAACAGGTGCTTCCAGGGGAATGGACTCTTCACCCCGACATCTTCCAGAGCATTTGTCAGAGGTGGGGAACACCAGATGTCGATCTCTTTGCATCAAGGTTCAATGCAAGGGTGGGCAACTTTCTGTCCCGGACAAGGGATCCACTTGCTTACGGCACGGATGCACTGGTGTTCCCATGGGACCAGTTCTCCCTAATGTATGCGTTTCCTCCGCTGCAATTATTACCCCGTCTTCTTCGCAGGGTAAAGTCGGAAGGAAGACCAGTGATTCTGGTGGCTCCAGCGTGGCCCAGAAGGGCCTGGTTCGCGGACATTGTAAGGATGTCCGTGGGGCAACCGTGGTCCCTTCCGCTTCGGCCAGACCTATTGTCCCAGGGGCCAATATTCCATCCTTCCTTACCGTCTCTCAATTTGACGGTTTGGCTATTGAGTCCCATATCTTAAAGAAAAGGGGTCTCTCTAATGCGGTGGCATCTACTTTGATTAATGCCAGAAAACCGGCATCCAGACTTATCTATTACCGAGTTTGGAAATCTTATGTGGCCTGGTGCGAGACCAGGGGTTGGCATCCCCGGAGGTATCTCATTGGCAGAATTCTGGAGTTTCTGCAGTTAGGGGCAGACATGAAGTTGGCCCTAAGCACCATTAAGGGCCAGATCTCGGCCTTATCGATTTTTTTCCAAAAGCCACTAGCTACACATTCCCTGATCAAAACCTTTTTGCAAGGTGTGATCCGGCTTAGTCCACCAGTCAAGATTCCCTTGTGTCCATGGGATCTGAATCTGGTCCTTTCTGTCTTACAGAAACAACCATTTGAGCCCTTGGCTCATATTCCTTTGGTCCTTCTGACCAGGAAGGTGATATTTTTGGTAGCCATAACCTCCGCCAGGAGGGTTTCGGAGTTGGCGGCCTTGTCTTGTAAGGAACCGTACCTTATATTCCATAAGGATAGAGTGGTCCTACGGCCCCACCCGGCTTTCCTACCTAAAGTTGTTTCAAAATTTCATTTGAATCAGGATCTTGTTCTCCCGTCTTTTTTCTCAGAACCTAGTTCTGCAAGGGAGAAGTCTTTACATACGCTAGACGTATTAAGAGCAGTTAAGATCTATCTTAAGGCTACTGCTCAGGTCCGGAAAACTGATACATTGTTTATCCTGCCAGAAGGTCCCAGATGTGGGCAGGCAGCGTCGAAGTCCACTATCTCCAAATGGATTCGGCAGGTCATTACTCAAGCCTATGGCTTGAGGGGAAAGGTTCCCCCGTTTAAGGTTAAAGCACATTCCACTAGAGCGGTGGGTACTTCCTGGGCAGTGCATCATCAAGCCTCCATGGCTCAAGTCTGCAAGGCCGCGACATGGTCGTCTGTCCATACTTTCACTAAGTTTTATCAATTGGACATAAGAAAGAATGAGGAGAGCGCCTTTGGGCGCAGTGTGCTGCAGGCTGCAGTTTGATTCCTCATGTCTGATGGCGCCCGGCTTATTTCTTGGGGTCTCCCTCCCCTCATAGCATTGCTTTAGGACGTCCCACATAGTAATTACTATGCTTCTCTGTGTCCCGTGATGTACGATAAAGAAAATAGGATTTTTATAACAGCTTACCTGTAAAATCCTTTTCTTGAAGTACATCACGGGACACAGAGCACCCGCCCCTCTTTTGGGGTATTTGGGACACTTATTGCTTGCTACAAAACTGAGGCACTCCCGGTATGGGAGGGGTTATATAGGGGAGGGAACTTCTTGCCTTAAGGGCGTGCCAGTGTCCACACCTGAAGGTACTCTCTATAACCCACATAGTAATTACTATGCTTCTCTGTGTCCCGTGATGTACTTCAAGAAAAGGATTTTACAGGTAAGCTGTTATAAAAATCCTATTATACGCTGTTTTAAACTGCTCGTTTGTAAGTACGTTTTTAATTTTTAAAATAAAACTTTGTTATACGGAGTCTATTCTAACTGAATACATTGGAACTGATGGCTATCATGGATCTGGGGTAACCTGTCCGGGATTTCTGAGGATTTAAAGGCCGTGGCTGGGCTATAGCCAATCGATTATACTGCTTGCCCTCTGGTAAGCAGCCTTATATTCCGGTGGAGGGTTCACTCATATTGTCTACATGTCACTTGGTGGTGTTGTTCGTAGGATTTCTCTGCAGAGAATTAACCCATAGGCTCCTATACCTTTCATTTAGGAGATAGAGTTTTTCTTATGGACTGCTACAAGCGATTCATGTACCTTCATATGGACTTTTTCATTTAATATAACCGCAGAGTTTGTAATTATTATCGTTAGAGTATTGTGGCGCGGCTTTTTGTTCCTAAATTAATTTAAGATGATAGGTTTCACCAGAGTTATGAGCTTTTATTCTAACTCTTGGCTTGGGGTAGCCACACTTCTGGCTAGAGTGGCGACGAACTGTATCTACTGCTATTGTACTACTGAGAGCAGGATTGCTCTTTCTCATATCCAGGCCGGATACTGCAAGGTTCTCTCTCTCGCTTCATCAACCTTCTTGCTCTACCTCATGTTGATGTTGGCCATGTTGGGCCTGGAAATAAAGCATTTGAAAACCTTTATTCATTGACTGGACATTCGCTCACTACTCTACTCATCAACTACACCCCTAGACAACACTGAAAGGCAACTTAATATGCCGATCCCAACAACAACCAGCGGCTCCTGCGGGGGTAGCGTTACACACATTTTGTGCTTCCCTTGCAGGTTACCGGTTTCTAGGAGCCTTTTTCTGCCATATACAGGGATGGGTGGCAGAGCATTTATTTTACTCTTAAACCTCTTGGGGAAAGTCTATAGAGAGCCCCCGTTCTCTCTGCAAGTAAAGGGTCTGCTGTTCTGAGAGACTGCCTTACCTATCTATTATGAGCTGTGATTGGGAAACTGGGCTGGTCGATGGGCTACTCTGTAGTGGAGGACTTGGAGACTGGGTCAGTCTCAGTCCTTGCTGGACTGGGGGGCGAGTGCCCAGTCCTTCACGAAGGTTGGGACTAGGGCTGATTCAGTTTTTTGGACTAGGGGCTCAATCATGGCTCATGATGGGAATGGGAGGATTATCTTTGACTGCACGTCCTTTCTTCCTAAGAATATAGAGTGTTGATTTGGAATGCTCCTTGGTGTTTCTTGGTTAGAGTCAGGCCCGTCAGAACAAGACAGGCAAAACAAGCAACTTCTTGGGGCCCCCAAGCAGGAGCCCGCACGCCCGTCCACTCTGGCTGCTGTTGCGGGGGCGGCATGTGTTGGTTCGTTCCGCCTCGGGGATGGGGGCTTTCGCTTGCTAAGAGGAGAGAGAGAGACAAGGCAGAAGCTTCCTGAGACTGTGGACTGCCCCGCCCTCGGCTATCCAGGAACAGAGAGAATGTAGGGAGGCAGGGCAGACACTGCTGACACCAAGTGAGAGAACGTTGTGGGGGAGGAGCTGCAGAAGGTTCCGGGCCCCTGTGTAAAGAGTAGAGACACATGGAGCAGAGGGAGCCGAGAGAGACATGGAGCCATGCAGGGGGAAACAGAGAGGACACTGACAAAAAGTAAGTGTCTCTGATTCCGGCACCCAGCGCTGCCAATGTACCCAGTCAGTCCCCACCACCAGGGGCACTTTAGCCCCATGTAGAGTATTTATTTGTAGATCCATGAAACTTGTTCTAGTGGTGTTTATATACAATGCAAGTGATTCCCCCGTCGCTGGTCATTTTAATGCCCGCCCTGATGCAGTAAAAAATGCCGTTTATTTTCTGTTGGTTGCAGGCTTTGGTCCCATTAGCGCAGAATCATTTTGTTTTTGTTTGGTTTCTCACCCTATAGAGCTGGGATTTTAAAAATATTGATTCACTGCTGGTTCTTGAAGAGCCCGGCCAGGAATGCATTCTCAGCCAGGAAAGCATTTCATGGTTTTACAAGGTCTGATTGTCACATCCATGTGATCCGGCCCTTACAGTGGAATTGATATAACTTGTTTTAAATGCCTTTATCCTTTTTGTGTTTTCAATGTTGCCTCCATTTCATTCAGATGGCTGGCTGAGCAACACTGCTAGGTTCTGGCAAGACACTGCTGGTGTGGGAAATTGGTAAGCATCCATACGTAATATTTACAATACATTTTTGTAAGGGGTACAATGGTATATAAGTTAGGGGTTTATTCCTTTTGATCTGTCCTTAGACAATGCTATTGGTGTTCAGATCCGTAGTGGAGAAGGATCTGGGGGTTTTGGTAGATCATAAGCTCAATAATGGCATGCAATGCCAAGCTGCGGTTTCCAAAGCGAGCAAAGTTCTTTCTTGTATTAAGAGAGGTATGGACTCCAGAGAGAGATATCATTTTGCCCCTGTACAAATCATTAGTAAGACCTCATCTGGAATATGCAGTTCAGTTTTGGGCAGCAGTTCTCAAAAAGGATATCGGGGAACTGGAGAAAGTGCAGAGAAGGGCAACCAAACTGATAAGAGGCATGGAGGAGCTCAGCTTTGAGGGAAGATTAGAAGAACTGAATTTATTCACTCTTGAGAAGAGCAGAATAAGGGGGAATATGATCCACATGTACAAATATATAATGGGTCCATATAGTGAACTTGGTGTTGAGTTATTCACTTTACGGTCAACACTGAGGACAAGGGGGCACTCTACGTCTAGAGGAAAAGAGATTTCATCTCCAAATACGGAAAGGTTTCTTCACAGTAAGAGATGTGAGGTTAAAGAAGAGTCCAGAGGTTGTTCTGGCCAGCTCAGTAGATTGCTTTAAGAAAGGCCTGGATAATTTCCTAAATGTACATAATATAACTGAGTACTAAGATTTGTAGGTAAAGTTTATCCAGGGTAAATCCGATTGCCTCTCGGGGAATCAGGAAGGAATTTTTCCCCCTGCTGTAGCAAATTGGATCATGCTCTGCTGTTTTTTTTTTTGCCTTCCTCTGGATCAACTGTGGGTATGGAGTTGGGTGTATGGGATTGTACTAAGTTTTTTATTTTGTTTGTTTATTTTTTTGTGGTTCAACTGGATGGACTTTTTTTTTCAACCTGACTAACTATGTATACCCCCGACCTTTGGCGTGTTCGACTATCCCTATCTGCTTGTTGCCCCGACCTTTTGGCTAATCTGCTGACTATCCTTGTTTCAGGCTGCTGCTTCCTTCTTCTTTCTCCTGTATAGTGGTATAATCTGTATAGTGAACAAACAAAATATATGGATCAGCCGCATAGACAGAATAGGGTATAAGAGGAGGGAGGGGGCAAAATTGCCCATATAGAGGTTCCCCACTGGTTTGCCAGATGTTTCCTACCTGTCCGTCCCCCGTCCATCACACAGCCCCTGGGAAGAAGGTCCGCAATGCTCATCAACGGGCCCACAGGGCCCATTAAATGAGCTTCCCAACCCACGGACGTTTGATATCACTGGGTCAGTTTCCCCGCACTGCGTAGGTGCATGATCCCACGTTACTGCACAAGCGCGCCTAGGCCAAGCCCAAAGGCAGGAAGCCCAAAGCTCAGTCAGATCAATAGAGGAGTAAGCTCTGAAGGAACATCCTCGCCAGGGGAAACACAAGTCCACCGCTTGGGGGAAAGAAGGACAAGCATTTGAGGGAGCAAATCTGTACATAACACAAGATAACCTAATAACACAATGAGATGACATAATGTAGGTGTCTTTCTTTATCGTACATCACGGGACACAGAGTCCTAGTCATTACTATGTGGGTTATATTCCACCTTCAGGTGCTGGACACTAGTGTAATCAATTAGAACAGGAAGTTCCCTCCCTATATAACCCCTCCCATACTGGGAGCACCTCAGTTTTTTCATCAGTGTTTAAGGTGTTGGTCACGAGTGAACATGTGCTCTAAGGAGCTCCACTGGAGGGATCCATGCTGGATTTAAAAAGCCTCCATAAAATCCGGATCCGTCCAAGGTGCTTCATAGCCATAGTTGACGGTACGAAGAACTAGGTTTTGCCTATAATGCTTCTCTCTGAGAGCTGGACCCTGGGTTCCAGAACATTGGTCGATACCAAAGACCAAATGTTTTCCTGTTGCCAGGGTGCTATATAGGTCCAGGGGAGAGGTGACCTGCTATGGACCCCAGTCCCTGAAGGTCTGAGACGAAGCCCACGGTGAGGGGTGAAGGCTGGGCCTCTTGCTTTGCAATACCCTGCAGCGTGGAAAGGTAAGCGGAGGTACCTATGGGACTTGGTCCGTCGGTAGGTCTTCCATGTAGGGGACTATTGGTCTCGCCTATTTTTTATGCTTCCATGCATGGGCAACTTAACCACTATGTATTTTGAGACAGGATGGCTCTGGCACCCATATACCTCCCCTAGCTGGTCCTAGTCCTCTCCTGAGGGGCTATTGGGTCTTGCCTATAATGCAGGTGTGCCTGGGCAAAGAGACCACTATGTCTGTATAGACAGGATGGCTGTAGTACCCATAGATCTCCCCTGGAGATGGCTGGTACCCCCGAGTCCTATGCAAAAGGATTGTCATGAGTAGCTGCATGTCTTATCTGTTTTCCACCACTAAAGGCAGTAAAAAGACATGCCTGGTGTTTCGCTTACCATGCTTTCCAGGAACGGAAGCTCAAGGTTAGCTGATCTATGGTGCAGCTTACTTCCTCCGCTTCAGGCTCTGCCATGATGGGGGGTCCCTCGTAGTCCGGGTCCACAGCGCTCCTTGGGGGATCTCCCCCTCCTCCACCATTCCCCTATGCGCGCGTGCGCAAGGGGGGGCGCGCTTTGTAGGCGGGGGGACGATGTGGTTGCCGCTGGAGCACGCGCACGTGCTCGCCGGCTCATGGTGCAGACACAGGCCCAGACAACAGAGCTCTGTAAAGCCAGGGGGACACAGTAGCTTGGGGAACGTAAGCACCTCGTGGGGGTTGGATACAGATTCATCTAAGACACCTACTCAGCATCTAGCTGTGCAGATTACCAGGTATTATTTGCTAGATTAAGTTCAGCTGTTGATGCACCAGGGTTAAGTTCCTCTGCTTTTGGCTTAGGACTTTTTTGTCTCCCTGTAAAAGAGGGTTCAGGGGTAGGAAGGGGTGTCACCACCTGAATCTGGTGGCCCTTTATCATGCTTGCATGATACTATCCTCTCCTGTAGAGACTTAAGACAGCTCACATAATGAGCTATCAGCCCTGTCAGGCGTTGCAGCCTCCCCCAACATTGCAGTCACTCTGCATATGTTTGTTGCATTGCATTTATGGGTCTATAAGAGGTTAACTGCTATATTCACAGCATCCTCACAAGCAGAAAACAGGGTGTGTCCCTTTCCCTGCTCTAAATCCTCAAACCAGGGATTGAAAGACCTGAGGATGAAGGTTCACTGTCAGAGAACAGATAACAGGTGTCAGCCTAATGAGGAGAAAACCATCAGAAGCCCCACAAGCTCTGGTTGCAGCTGCAGTCTTTTCACAGATTCAAGCTGCATATAACTTCCCTCAGCCTAGACGGCCAGAGCCTCTGTCTCTATAAAGTCCTCATCCTGGTGTTGGCTTCAGGCTAACCAAATGCACAACTGGGGGATGCACAGTTGCTGCTGTGCACATGGCTAACGTCGCAGGTTTGCAGAGGCGCACATCTGCAGAGCATAACTGCCTCTTTTACCAGTCCGCATGTTTGCATGAAATACATGAGTTTGGAATGTTCAAAATGCATGTGGGGTAAAAACAAGTAACAGAGCATGTTTTTATTGTTGATCACATAAAGATACATGTTTTTTGTTGGTATGATTTTACATGGTCACATTGGGATGGTTAATCACATCAAAGTGCCTAAAATCGCATAAAAATGTTTAAGTGCATAAGGATGCTGGATCATACATGGTTACCTGATAATCCGAATCCTTGATTACCCAAGGATATTTGGTCGCACAGAGAGGCTTGTTTCCCCAGGAATGCCTAAAATTGCATAGAAATTCTTAAGTGCTTAAAGATGCGGGATCACACATGGTTACCTGATCACCCGAGTCCTTGATTACCCAAGGATATTTGGTCACACAGAGAAGCTTGTTTTCTGCAGAAATGCCTAAAATTGCATAAAATGCTTAATTGCATAAAGATGCTGGATCGCACAGGGGTGCTAGGTCATACAAGAGGCCTTGGTCAAACACGGGTACTTGTCCGCACAGGAGTGCTAAAAATGCATAAGATGTTTGATCGCATGAAAAATGCTAAATCGCATAAGGATGCATGTTTGCCTAGATTTTGCGTGGTTGCTTAATGAGGCATGATAATTAGGTTTCCTTAATTATACAGGATTCCTTGGGCTTACATAGGAACACGTGTCTGCAGGGGTGCATGTTGCACAATGCTGCATAACACGTTCAGAGCACATACTTGCTTGCAAGATACTTGTTCATAGCTCACATGCTATATGTATGCGAGTATACAGCACGCCCCTTTTTTATGTTTTTTTGCCTAAAACATATTTGTATGAATTCATGCTTCCATGATCACACGCTTCCATAGAGGCATATGGCTTTAAAGCTTGCCACATGCACATATGGGGAGCCATTTGTAGCCGAGGTTGTCTGCATTTCGCAGGGGAACAGCCCTGTCTCCACTTGGGGGTCTTGCCCCTTAGGTTAGCTACCATGCCTGGGTTAATAGGGTGCTAGGGCCTGCCTCTGGCAGGGCTGAAGGCCCAGGGTATAGCAGTAATGGCATACCGAGGCAAACTCCTGCGGACGGATCAGTCAGTAGCATGGCTGGGCCTAGGGGAGTCCAGCATGGTTAAGTATCTGGAACTCCTGGGTTAAGGATCCTAGTCTAGAGGGACATTCTTTCATTGACAAGAAGCTTGAATTGTGTGGGACACAGCCCAAAAAGGAGAGTTTTTGGCCTCAGACAAAATCATCGCTATGAGAAAGCTGGTCTATGTGTTCACGGCAAGGAACAGTTCCTTACGTTTTACCTTTTGCTTAAGGTGCTAGGGAATATGCCGGCTTCATTCAAGACAGTTCCCTATGCTCAGTTTTATTCAAGGCTGATATAAACATTATTCTTTTTTTTTTTCCTTTTTCCTTCTTTTCCTTTTTTTCCCTTCCCCTCTTTTCCCCAATTCCTCTTATAATATCTCTTTATATCCGGTGCTGCTAATCCTCCGTGTTTTTTTCCTCTTGTTAGTGTTCCAAAATTTACTTTACTTGGTTTTTTGTTTTCCCACATGTATTTTATCAACATTTGTTTTGATAGTCTTGAAGAAACTCTGAGGGATATCTATGGGTAACTTCTGGAATTTTTGGGAGGGTAATCATCTTAAAGGCATTTATCCTTCCCAGCCATTAGAGTGCTCTTGTTTTTTAAGTCTGTTTTTATCTCGTTTAACAGAGGGATAAAATTGGCAAGATACAGACAGTCTACTGTAGATGCCAACTTGACCCCCAGATAAGTTAACTCTCCTCTCACCCACGTGTATGGATATTGTTTTTGCAAAGCAAGTTCTTCTTTTTTTCTCCACTCCTATATTTAGAATTTCTGTTTTTATGGGATTTATTTTAAAATTCGAAAGTTCTCCGTACTTTTTTATTTCCTTGGCTATGTTCGGCAAGGTCTCGCTTGGGTTAGTTATATACATTAAAATATCATCGGCATATGCCGCTATCTTGTGTTCTTCTTCGCCTATTCTTGCCCCCTCTATTTTAGGATTGTTTCGCAAAGGTGCCAAAAAAGGTTCCAGCGTTAATATGTATAGAAGTGGCGAGAGCGGGCACCCTTGTCTGGTTCTATTATACATTTCAAAGGGAGATGACAATTTACCGTTAACCTTGACCATTGCCGTTGGCCTACTATAAAAATTTTGTATCCAGTGTCTAATTTTGGGTCCCATCCCCAGATGTTGGAGCGTTTCCATCATAAATCCCCAGTCTACCCTGTCAAATGCTTTCTCGGCATCTATTGACAGGAGTAAGACTGGGGATTTTATGCTTTTGTTTTCCTGCAATAGTAATATAGTTTTTAGACTGTTATCTCGGCCTTCTCGTCCGGGTATAAACCCGGTCTGGTCTGGCTCTACCCAATCAGGCATCAGGTCCTTTAATCGGGTGGCTAAAATGTTTGCATATAGTTTTGTGTCGGTGTTTAATAATGCTATAGGCCTGTAACTGGAACATAATGTCTTGTCTTTCCCAGGTTTTGGTATTATGGTGATGTGGGCCAATAAAGATTTGTGTCTCATTTCCTCTTCTATTTGGTTAAAGTAGTCACATAATCTCAGGATCAGTTGGTTCTGAAATTTTTTATAATATTTGATGGTGAACCCATCTGGTCCGGGGCTTTTCCCAGTGGGTGTTTCTTTGAATGCTCTTATAATTTCTTCCTGTGTAATCCTTTCTTCAAAGGCTATTAAACGTTTTCCGAGAAGGAAGGAGACTGGTAATTGCGTCAGTCTAGAGCACGCCGTGAGCTCCAGGTCTCCAGCCCCCTTATGCGTGAAAGCTGAATGCTGAACGCCGAAACCCTGTCCCCGTGAACCCATGCCCCCTGTCTGCTTGCTCGTGGTGAACCTCTCTTTTTAATCCCTCGTACCAGGAACTGATTGTGGAGGAGGAACCGGCGGCTTCGGTAGGAGCAGCTTGTGGTGTGGCCTGTTGTGCGGAGATCGGAAAGCCGTGAAGCTGTGAAACCGAGAGCGGGAGCAAGAGCCGTGACTGCACTGTGGAGCGCCAGGGAAGATTCGGAAGGGTGCCGAGGTTCGAGGCGTTTCGGGAGCTGCAGAAAGCAGCGTAAGACGACCGGAATTAGCAATCGGAGCAGGTAGGATGGGGGAGCTGGCCCGCAAAAGCTGACTAAAGAGAGCCATATAGGTGTGAGTGGAGCCGCATCCTAAAGGGGGCGAGAGGAGCTAGAGAGAAGTGAATAAAGGGAAAGACCAGGGAGCGTACCTGGGAAACAATAGCTCTAATAACCTTAATAACCCTCGCCTCCACCCCCACACTGGATAAGAGAAGCCTCCCTCCAATATTCCTAAGTGAAACTGTATTGCCTATTTATACGGTTGTTTTTTTTTGTATTTCTCTCTGGAGATTTTGACATTTGGAGATCGAGTTCAGTTTTAACTGCTGTAGCACAGGAGACTGTGTGTGGGACAATTAACTAATTGATCGGTCTCTCTCTTTATCTGCTGCAGGTCGGCATATTGAGTTACCTTAACAAAGCAGTGAGCGAAGGTCCAGACAGTGAATAAAGGGTTTTTCCAATGCTTTATTCTAGGCCAAACACGGCCAACATCAACATTAAATGGGAAGAGCAGGTTGATGAAGAAAGGAGAACCTTGCAGTGTCAGGCCCGGATATTAATTGAGCAGTACTTGCTCAATACAGTACCAAATTGTTATTCGTCGCCACTTTAGTTGGAGTGGGTAAAGTGCCCCCGGACAGACCCCTCTCACAAGCCTGGCAGCAGAAGCGTCACTTAGGATTTGCTGGGAGGAACAGATCTCTCTCACAGACCTGGCTCTAGGGTCTCTGCCACAGGCCAATTACTTTAGGTGAGCTAGATGGATAAATGGAGCGGACCTTCAGTCCGTTTTCATCGGTTTTGACCGATCGTGTGTACGCGGCATGAGAGGTGACTCTGCGGACTCAGATGTAAGGGAGAACTCTGGGGACTGTAATCCTCAGTGTGAAAGTAGCCTAAGACCCCTTTCACACCGAGGCGCTTTGCAGGTGTTATAGCGCTAAAAATAGCACCTGCAAAGCGCCCTAAAAGAGTGGATCCATTCACTCCAGTGTGAAAGCCCAAGTGCTTTCCCACTGGAGCGGTGCGCTGGCAGGACAGTAAAAAATCCTAAAGCACCCCTGCCCATTGAAGCGTCGCTTTGCGGCTGTTTTTTTTTAAACCCTTTTTTGGCCGCTAGCAGAGGTTAAAAGCAGAGGGGGGGGGGGGGCGCCGCGGCGGCAAAATGCACCTTTGCCTGAGTTGGCAAAAATCCTTGCATCGGCCCTGGAGGTACTGATTGTATTTTGGGACACGGTGAGGTATTGGTTGTATTTGGGGACACTGTGGTTGGTGTGAGGTACTAATTATATTTGGGGACACTGTGAGGTACTGATTGTGTTTGGGGACACTGTGGTTGGTGTGAGGTACTGATTGTGTTTGGGGACACTGTGGTTGGTGTGAGGTACTGATTTTGTTTGGGGACACTGTGGTTGGTGTGAGGTACTGATTTTGTTTGGGGACACTGTGAGGTACTGGTTGTATTTGGGGACACTGTGGATAGTGTGGGGTAATGGTTGGGTTTTGGGGGTACTGGAGATGACGGGGAACACATGTCCGGGGTCACTGCCTGGCTTTGTACAAGCGCTATCTTCCACCTTGGTACTAGTCGCACCTGCTCCCCACAATCCCTTTACTCACTCACACTGAGCGGTATAATGATTTTACATAGTCGGATGCCACTCGTTCATAGCCCTCTGGGCTAGTCATCAGTCAGAGCGCGTGACGTGCCACCAGCCATCTACCTGGGTGTTAGCACAGGTATCTCATCCCCCCTCCTCGTCCCTACACAGTGCACTTCCGGGATGCTGGCAGGAGGTGAGGCACTTCCGGTTTGTAGCTCCGTGGCCGGATGACGTGGCTGAGCGGCCGCTGAGGAGGCGGCGGGTGTCAGAGAACTGGCAGCTTGAGTAGCAGCGGAAGGAGAATCGAAGAGCCTCCGAGACATAAAGCCGCTGGGTGCTCCGAGCTGCCGGGTCAGGATGAGGCCGCTACGACTGCTGCCCTTGTTGTGCGTGTTCGTACTGGGTGTGCGGGCGGATGAACACGAGCACACGGTAAGACGGAGGCTGGTCAGGGGATGGGGAGATGCGGCCTGAAGGCAGTGCGGAGAGCGCTGTATATCCGGGCCTACCTAGTGCAGAGGAGCCGCTCCGTCCAGGCCGCTGTCAGTGCAGTGTCAGGCCTAAGCTGGCTCTCCTCCCTCGTACACAGGCCTGACAACTCCTCATCAGGAAGTGCCTGCCTGGGGGATGGCGGAGACACCGAGTTCATATCGGCTCTTCATACTGACAATCTCAGCCTGGCTCTGCATGGTGGTGCAGGGGATCCCGAGCCTGGGTGTCCCGTGCAGGGGATCCCTGAGCCTGGGGGTCCCGTGCAGGTTGTCCCTGAGCCTGGGGGTCCCGTGCAGGTTGTCCCGCGCCTGGGTGTCCCGTGCAGGGGGTCCCGCGCCTGGGTGTCCCGCACCATTCATACACAGGCCACAGTCATCGCCTGCTGCATTTATTTGGATCTGTAATATTCTTTGTGGTTCCTAGCTTTCCAGGTCTGATCAGTGTCAGATAAAAATCCCAGCCAGCATTTATATCTACACGGGCAGCAGAACATTCTGAGCTGTACCCAACCATTCTTAAAACTGCTCTATTCTAACACCTATACAAACCTACCTGTGGAGGGAAGATCTGTATTCTTACCTATTCATAGTCAGGTGATCCGGCTCCCCTGTGTTATCCAGAGGTGGCTGCAGAGAAGAGGAAGCAGCAACAGATGGGCAATTGCAGCCTATGGATGATATCACTGCTTAGGCATTACTAGGCACTGTTGAGTGCTCTGTCCTTTCTCCTGCATCTGGCTGACACAGGGGATCACATGACCAGAGCGGCCCTGAAAAATAGGTACGTATACAGATCGATCTTACACTGGTTAGAAACTATAGGTGTTGGGCTAGAGATAAAGCAGTCCCCATCCTGTGCTGGTATCATCTATTGTGTTGGGTTTTCGCCCATCTTTATTGGCTGGTGCGGGACAATGGCACTCCTGCATATGTGCAGGAGGCCATCATTCCGGCATACAGGGTTTTGGGGCAGCTGCTGTAAACTGAACTGCACATGCTGGGGGATGCTGCAATAAGGCAGATGAGTGCATTTTCTTTTAGAAAATACATTTTGTGCCTCTTCTACAATAAAAAGAAAAACCTGCTAGAGCTGCACGATTCTGGCTAAAATGAGAACTTTTTTTTTGCTTAGAATAAAGATCATGATTCTCACAGCGTAACATCTTTCACGTTCTACAAAAAAATGGGCTAACTTTACTGTAAAAAATTTTTTTATTCATTGAAGTGTATTTTTCCCCCAAATATTGCGTTTTGAAAGACCGCTGCGCAAATACTGTGTGACATAAAATATTGCAACAATTGCCATTTTATTCTCTAGGGTTTCTGCTGAAAAACATATGTATAATTTTTGGGAGTTTCAAATAATTTTCTAGCAAAAAATACATATTTTAACTTAAACAAGTGTCAGAAAAAGGTTTATTTTTTACGTAGTTAAATTTCCCTCATTTACACACAGAAGTTCATCCCTTTGATCTAAGAAGGAAAAGTTACAATGTTTATAGTTATCTACCAGTGTGGACAATGTTGTGAAAAATTTGGCAAGGCTGCCCCCTTTTTTTTTTTGACAGCGGAGAACTCTCTAAACTTGTTACATACTGTAAATGAATCAGGAAATTCTGCATAGAGATCGTGAGGGGGGTTGAATTGAGATCATGATTTTTTTTTTTTTTTTTTTTTAACGATTAATTGTGCAGCTCTACAACCTGCCTTGAGTGAACAACAGCAGAACTTTAGTTCCGCCTTAAGAATACATATATCCCGGATTTACGGGTACTTATATAGCACCATCAATTTACACAGTTCAGATCAGTCCCTGCCCTCAAATAGTTCAGTCTAAGGTCTTCTCAATGACTGGACCATAATTCCCCCATCCCAGTTACACAAAGGGACATTTAACTTTATTATTTCTTCTAATACCCTCTTTGCACATCTGGCCCTGCACCTCCTGGCTTTCTCACCTAGGTAAGAATGCCCCCCTCTGCTCCATCTGAAACCTCTTGGAATGCTTTCTTTGTGCATGCAGGCAGACTTTGGGACAATCTTCTCCACCACATTGCAAATCAGGGGGCCAGCAGCAAGAATAGACCGCCATCTCTCTGTTGATGTAAGAAGGGAATATGGCAGCGCAGGACCTAGGTTGCAGCAATGGCGTGGTTGGTTTCACCAGACAATGCTGGGTTTCTTAGTATTTGAGCATTTATAAAAAAAAAGAAAGTTTTTATACAGGGATGGGAGAGTGAAGTTCTTTCTTAAACGAATCACCATGGAATGTGTGATGGTTGCCCAAGAACAGGCTGGGAGGTGTGACACTATAGTGCCAGGAAGTCTGCATAGGTGATGTTAAAGAGGAAGTAAACCATCATTAATTTTTTTTTTTTTTTTTTTTAACCCTGCAAGAGAAAGTCATAATGAGCTAGTATGCATAGCATACTAGCTCATTATGATCGACTTACCTGAGCCGCCATGTCTCCGACGATCTTCTTCCCGTTATCGCTGCTCCGGCACTGTGATTGGCCGGAGCGGCAATGACGTCACAAAAACGGCACGCTCAGTGCGCCTGTGCCGTTGTCTACGGCGTGCATGCACCATAGACATCGGTGCCCGTTTTTGTGAAAATATCTCCTTAACTGTGTAGGTTAAGGAGATATTTCTTGCACCTACAGGTAAGCCTTAATCTAGTCTTACCTGTAGGTGCAAGTTGTGTGGTTGGCTTTACAACCACTTTAATACTGCGTTCTTTCTGGAGGAGGGGTCAGTAGCTCACATAAAAGGCAATATACAGTCCTTATCTTTGCATCCAATGATATGTGGCACTTATAATGAAGTGTCTCCACCATGTGAGAAACATGTAAAACTTAGCCTCCACCCTGTTGTAGATTTTTTACATTTCAAATTGGTATTAAACCCTCTGTTTTTTTTGTTTTTTTTGGGGCGTAACACATTGAGTACAGTAAAATGAGCATTACCAAGTAAACTATTTGTTAAAATTCTTACCCCAGCACTTGCAGTTTACAACTTTCAGTACTGCTTCCCTGAATTTCTGGCCTTAAAAAAGTGGATAGACAGAGTCCCGAGTCAGTTTGTTGGCTTGGGAACATGGAAGGAGGAGTAGGAAAGTGCCTTGCCACCCTGGACCCAAGGGGCTTTGTGTTTTTTCTATTGAAGCATACAGTGCTGGAAGACATCTCCTAGTTCCTGCATGCAAGGGGTGGGTCCATAGGATGCCACAAGAAAAAGGGACCACTTTGAAACCGGAAACCTGGGGCAGCGTTCATGGCTGCAACTTAGACTGGAATATAGGCAAGAATTGAGAGATAAAGAAGCAGTTTAAAGTGCCTAAAAACTAAGTGTTTATTATCACTTTAGGTTGAGAGAGAGGTCAGTATACACTTTGCGAGTTGCACGCTCCCTGTGCTCAAGCTGAACAACTGCAATCTTTAGCATTCCTCTGGTCTTGTAGCAGGGAAGATGGCAGCACAGGGGGAGATATCACTGAAGCCCCTGGTGGATACATAAATGATGAAATCATGCAAGTAAAAGGAGCTCTGATGGTGAAAATGACAATCAAGCTTTTATTTAAAATCTATAAAATCACAATGCATATTAATGCTGTCACCCTGTGAGTTGCACAGCATTAGAACCTCTGGTCTCTATCCACTGCATTTGGCCTAACGGTTGCTTACCAAGTGTTCTAAAACCTTTTTCATGTCCCAACAATCATGCTTTTATTGGCAGATAGTTTTGCATGTGTTCCGGTAGAGCACCTAGAATGAGCTCCAGCGTGTTTGCATGCTACACGTGCAGAGCCCGCCAGGAAGTCTGCACGGCGCTGTGCTAATCACAGCCAGAGAGACATTTTCCGATCTCTGCAGCCGAGCATCGGGAAATGTCTCCCTGGCTGTGATTAGCGCCGCGCAGACTTCCTGGCGGGCTCTGCACGTGCACTATGCGAACACGCTGGAGCTCATCCTTACACCTAGTGTTTCAGCAATGCAGTTGTAGATTGAGAAACACTGACGTTTCTGTGTTATATAATAATAATATGAGTGTTTTCAGGTGTATCGCTTTCAAGGCCAATCATTAAAGCAAAAAAGCAGTGTATGTAATCTATGGCTGCCAGCGTTTATTGTTCATCTCAGTATAGTAAGACCAAACGTTGATTGTTGTGTTGGTGCTTTTACTGCACTCTGTGATTTAGTAAGTCTGGTGAATTTTGTAATGCTTTACTGTATTTTACAAGCCGGTTTATAATCCTAATGATTATGCACATAACTTACATCCTAGTGCTCAGTATGACTGCATGGAGAGATTATCCTACACACCTGAGCTCATGCATTTCCTGGTTTAGTGTAACTGCCACATGCACAAGTCTCGGTCATTCATTTTTGACACTGCAAGCTAGTGTTTGAAGTTTTATATTTTTGGATCTGTATTGTAGTTTTTTTTTTTTCTGCCTTGAATTCTTGTTTTAGATTTCTTATTTGATATACATATTAGGTGACCAGGTTACCATTTAGAATATTGTTAAAATCTTTGGGGAAAAATAGGCTCTTTGTTTGTACCCGTGTGTGTGTGTGTTTCTTAAAGGGTTCATCCATTTTTATAATCCTGGGATTTAATAATTATGGGGGAGGTAGATGGAATTCTGTATTTGGGGGGGCTACAACGTCAAATCAAGGAGTCATAGCCTGTTTTAGCGAACTGCATAATGTATAATGCTTACTTCAGCTCCATCAGCAAGTAAATTACTTTTAAAAAGTTTTTCAAAAAGTGAACATAAGTTCATGTTAGATCACCTAAACATAATTAAAGTGGAGTTCCACCCAGGAAAAAAAAATTGCCCAAAAATCATAAAAAAAGTAAAAAAAAAAATGTATACTCACCCGAAATACCTGTTGCTATGCGGAAGTTCGTAATCTGCCTCTTCCGTAGCCGCGGTCTGTCTTCTTCTTCATATTCTAGTTAATGGGGCGCGCTGCTTTCTGGGAACTGTGTGTGTTCTCAGAGCAGCCGCCCATTCACAAGTCGGCGCGAGAGGAAATGGGCAGTGAAGCCGTAAGGCTTTACTGCCTGTTTCCCCTAGTGTGAATGGCAGCGCGGGACCTGCATCGATCGTTGGATCGGCATCGGGGGGGCCATCAGCGCGGGCAAGTAGGACAGGTAAGTGTCCTTATTAAAAGTCAGCAGCTACACTGTTAGTAGCTGCTGACTTTTAAAAAAAAAAAAAAATTTGCGAGTGGAATCCCGCTTTAAAGAGGAACTGTAGTCGGCTCACATAATTTGTAATAAAAACTTTGCCATTCTGAAGCTTCCCTCCAACCACTTTGCATAATACACATTGTGATTCTGTACTTGCCAAATATGCTGCGAAATCTCCCTCCAAGAAGTCTGGCTGCAGCCTTTTTATAAAAAATCTTATGCAACCACATTAGGGTACTTTCACCCTGGGGGCGGTGCCGGCATTGCAAATACAGACAGGTGGACCCTTTTGGACTGATTGAGGTTGCTGTGCCATCAGTTACCATTAACAGTGGAATGTTTGATAGAACAGTGCTCACACATTAAAATATGAGTAGAGAAAAGGAGTCACCGCTCCAGGTGGATCTTGTGAGCAAATAGGGACCTCTCAGGAAACCAAGGTGCTGGCAATGCACAAGGCAAATGAAGAAAATTCGGGAGAAAATGGACAGCCGCACTCCAGATAAACTTCGGAAAGTTGTCTTTATTCAAATAAAAGTAGGCATACACAGCAAGACACAGCCACGGAATGGGACAGCCGACATGTTTCGCCACGATTAAGCACTAATGTAGTGCGAAACATGTCGGCTGTCCCTTTCCGTGGCTGTGTATGCCTACTTTTATTTGAATAAAGACAACTTTCCGAAGTTTATCTGGAGTGCGGCTGTCCATTTTCTCCCGAATTTTCTTCATTAAAATATGAGTGCCATACCTGCTGGGAGAAGACGGTTATTGTTAGTGACTCTAGCAGTTGCTAGCGATAATCACAAGTGTATCCGGCAGGCTGTTTGTACCCAAGTTGAGCGATTTTAATAAACTTGGTACATTCAGCCTGCCCACACACGATTCAAATCTCGGCCAGCCTAAGTTTCCCAATTTTCAAATGTAAGCTTCCCCCTCCTACCACCTGTTCTGCCTAACCTGTCTAAAAAAAAATGTGTACTTATCTTTAATTCACTCTAGTCCAGTCGCATGATCCTGCAACGCTGGCTCAGGGAGCACTCGACAGGGCCAAGGAATCCCATGAGCCGTGTCGTCACCCATAGGCTTTCATGGCCCAGCTGTTGGCACTCCCTCCTCCTCCCTGCAGCAGCCACTTGGTGACACCTGGATGCTGGAGCTGTGGAACCACATGGCTGGAGCAAATTAAAAATGGGTAAGTATACACATCCATCCATCCCTCCCCTTTTTAGGGAATCATCTATAAGGTGCTTAAAAGTTTGTCTGAGAAGGGTGGAGATCCTGTAAGCATTTGCAGTAAGCTACATAATATCGGTGGATTGCGATGACTGCTAAAATTCACCACTGGGCTGTGTGTTAACATAGCATGAATAGTATAAAATGATCCACTTATCAAACATGGAAAGTTGCATGACTACCGATTCGGTGTGTGGTTTGGCTTTGACAGTGTGATGCTTCACTTGTGCATTCAGTGCCTAGAGGTCTGTACCAGAAAGCTCCATTGTGAGACAGGTTACCAAAAAAAAGTAGCTTCATGCACCTTTTTTTTTGACTGTGCTGAGATCTGTACTGACCTATAAGTGATCGGGATCCGATCATCTTAAATGTCTTCTAAAGCTACCGCTCTGCTGTAGTAACTAATTCTATATGCAGATTAAAATTCCCTCACCTAGACACCTTAAATCACATGCCACTGATGGGGGCTTTGACTGGCCTTCAGAGAGCTTTAAAAAGGCGTGTTTGAAGCAATGAGCCCTTAGGGGCATATTATCGTCCAAAGCAGCATGTATGACGTTTACCGGGTTATTTATTCATCACCGTTCTAATGCACATTATCCAGTCAAATTTGCTAGGACATTGGCCGAATTCTTTGTCAACATGTGTTTTTTCACTGCGGAATGGTATTTTTATGTAATGCTATTGTATTTATAATGTAGCACATGTCCTACTAATTTTAGTTATTAGTGTGCCCAGACAATATGTAGCAGCCTTCAGCCCTGCTTAATTCAATTCATTTTTTCTTATGTAATGCAAATGAGGAGAGTGGGGTGTTCAGTCTAACCTGACTACACTGTTTGAAATTTTAGGGTAGCTGAGTTTTAAGCCCACATAGGAAGAACTGGATTTCTGACAGGCTCAATGGGTACATTTCTGTACGGTTGTCCTACGACAAAGTGTTTAGGAGCTTCACAAACTTCCCCCTGTATACATCTCCATCATATAGGACATTTTATGTAGTTCTACGGTGAGCCGGGAAGGGCTAATAACATACCATGTGGCACAGAAACCTAAAAGCTTGCTTTTTTTCTGGTAGCGGCAACAAGTGTGTGTGTGTGTGTGTGTGTGTGTTTTCACACCTATGAATTAGATTTATTAGCAGACCAAAAGGGAGCAAATTAGAATTCCATTTTTAGATTTGTGTGTGTTCGTAGATAATTGTTTGTAGCATCAGGCAGGTGCAATGTCCTGTGTGTGGGCATGGATTATTGATGTGCATTGATTCATTTTTCACTTTAGAATTTGCAGTGGATAGAGTTGACCATAAAGCCATTGGCCGTTGCTTATGAATACCTGTTGCCAAGGCATTAAAACACATGTAGCATGCATTTTAATGCATTGACGTCTATGCACCTCCAAATGCACTAAAATGCAAAAAAAAAAAAGACCAGTTTCTTTTAAAAAACAGCTGCACTGCAATGCTGCGATGGTAACAGACATGGAGAAGTTGGACACATGCATTTTGGCACATTAAAGCGTGTGCATTAAAACAACAAATGGGCCCTGAGGGTTTAGAAGTGAACCTGTTTGCCTGAAATGTGTAAAATGCTGTGTCACTAAAGTAGGCCATAGATGGTTAAAAATGTGTCCGGTTTAGCAGGCACCACACACATTTCTATTCATGTGTGGTCACTGCAGTTTAACAGAGCTCGATCTACCAATCAACTTTTCTTCAACTGCCCTGTCGGATGAAGGATTTCCCCATTCACCTTTGAATGTGTGGATGGGGAAATCCGTTCAGATTTTTTCCTTCAGCACTGTGGCGGATGGAAAAACTGATGCATGTTAGTCTTATAATTGTTTATCTCTTATAAACTTGTATGTTATCATGGCAGTTTTCTAGACTTGGTTAAATAAAGCTTGCACGTTTAGCAAGGTTTCTCATTCTGTGTCTCATATCGGCTGGCTGACACACAGATCTTCAGTTTTGCATCCCTTTTTGAAAAGGTTTATGGTGGAATTTGTTTGCAGTGCAGATGCTTTAATTAGAGCGGCGTATAAGACGACTTTCTGGATGCAAAAACATGCATCCAAAGTCGGGGGTCGTCTTATACGCCGGGTACGGTCTCCGTGCTCACTTTTTTTTTCCAGCGGTGACAGTCTCCGTGCTGCGAGCGTGAATGATTTAAAAGACGCTCCTTCTCCTCAGAGTGTTCTGTGATAGGAGCAACACAAATCTTCCCAGCAGCGCCTCTGTTTTGTGTTCCTCCTATCACAGATGCCTTCTCATAATCGGACGAGATGAGAAGACGTCCGTGATAGGTGGAAAACAGAACAGAGGCGCTGCTGGGAAAATTTGTGTTCCGCCTATCACAGAACGCTCTGAAGAGAAAGAGCGTTCTTTCAAATCATTGACGCTCACGCTCGCAGCACGGAGACTGTCACCGGCTGCAAAAAAGTGAGTGTTTGCGGTGATTGCACAGAGAGGGGGCAAGTTTGGGCACAGAGAGGGGGCAAGTTTGGGCACAGAGAGGGGGCAAGTTTGGGCACAGAGAGGGGGCAAGTTTGGGCACAGAGAGGGGGCAAGTTTGGGCACAGAGAGGGGGCAAGTTTGGGCACAGAGAGGGGGCAAGTTTGGGCACAGAGAGGGGGCAAGTTTGGGCACAGAGAGGGGGCAAGTTTGGGCACAGAGAGGGGGCAAGTTTGGGCACAGAGAGGGGGCATGTAAAGTAATGGCACAGAGAGGGGGCATGTAAAGTAATGGCACAGAGAGGGGGCATGTAAAGTAATGGCACAGAGAGGGGGCATGTAAAGTAATGGCACAGAGAGGGGGCATGTAAAGTAATGGCACAGAGAGGGGGCATGTAAAGTAATGGCACAGTGAGATTTGAAAAAGCCTGTTTCTGTCAGCGGTTCTGGCTACCCCTCAGCTTCCTGAAAGACTAGTAAGAAGGGGGTAGTCTTATACAGTGAGTATATCCCAAACCAAAAATTTTCCTGGAAAATTAGGGGGTCGTCTTATATGCCGGAAAATACAGTAAATATGAAGCTAACATCGAGTATTACAGTAAGGAAAATATGTTTTTGCCTAAAATGAATGTCTGCAAGGTAGACAGACAGAATAGTGTAATGATTCTGTTAAAAAACGAGTAAATACCTATTAAATTCCTTCATCTATATCGCCTCCGGCATTCTAGTTTCTGTTCTCTCATTCACTTCCTGGTTTTCATTGCTCGTTCATGTAAGAACTACGTTTCCCAGTATGAATTGCGGCACGCCCAGTAATTCACACCTCCTTGAAGTCTCTAACACGTAGAGAGCGTCCTGCCACACAGATGTAGTTCCCAGGAGGGGGCGAGCACGTCACTGACCACCGCAGTAAAGCCTCCCTTCATGGTGGTCAGTGACGTGCTCGCCCCCTCCTCGGTCAGTAAAATCAGATAAGCAGGAAGTGAACAGAATAGAGAAGAAATAGAGCAACTTCTGAGCAAAAACGAACAATGAGGAAGTGAAAAGAAAATCTTTTTACATTAAAATACTGTCACTATATACCATTTTTGTCTGATCTGTTTACCACGGTCACGTGATAACCTGTAGAGTTTGTTCAGAGTTGTGTGTTCAGGTAGGAGATATCCACTATAGCCTGTATACACGCCCACATGTGTGATGTCAATATCATGTGAACTGGCTACATCTGAGAACATGGAAATGTTCTTCAGCAATAGACTAAACTGAGCATGTGCAGGAGGACTACCCTCACTGTGTTTTCTGGCCTTGCCAAGAGTCACTGCAGGAGGGATTCCACAGTGAGTATAACAAGCATGCTATTCTGCATATACAGACAGATTTTACTGTTGTGGGTTTAGTAAAACGTTAAATATAGCTGCACTAACATCCCTTGTGTCAATACAGTGATCCTTCTTCTTTTATTTTTTTTTCTGGTTCATTTAGCCTACTGGATTGAACGAAAGAAAATTCTAGTGCATACCAGTCTTTATAATAAAATGCTCTATGCCTTTACTACTTAAGGACCCATTCACGCCGATATACGTCGGCAGAATGGCACGGCTGGGCACATCCACGTACGTGGCTCTTTAAGCCCAGCCGTGGGGTCGCGCGCAAGCGTCCCGGTCCGAAGCTCCGTGACCGTGGGACTCGCGGACCCGATCGCCGCTGGAGTCCTGTGATCGGTCCCCGGAGCTGAAGAACGGGGAGAGCTGTGTGTAAAAACAGCTTTCCCGTTCTTCACTGTGGCGCTGACATCGATCGTGTGTTCCCTTTTATAGGGAACCACAATCGATGACGTCACACCTACAGCCACACCTACTACAGTTAGAAACACAAATGAGGTCATACATAACCCCATCAGCGCCCCCTTGTGGTTAACTCCCAAACTGCAACTGTCATTTTCACAGTAAACAATGCATTTTAAATGCATTTTTTGCTGTGAAAATGACAATGGTCCCAAAAATGTAAAAATTGTCCGAAGTGTCCTCCATAATGTCGCAGACGTGAAAAGAATCGCTGATCACCGCCATTGGTAGTAAAAAAAATCAATACAAATGCAATAAAACTATCCCCTTTTTTGTAAACGCTATAAATTCTGCTGTCAGTTTTCATCAGATCGCTCCATAGGACACAGCGGTGCCCGACAAGCCCCTCCCCGCTCAGTGAGCAGAGAGGAGCTTGTCATCCGTCGGCTCAGAGGAGATCTGCGGACTGATATCCCGCTGAACTGGCGGAGCAGGCGGACTCTGTAGCAACGGAGTCTGCCTCGTGTGAATGAGACCTTCCACATGTTAGTAAGCATTGGTGTAAGGAGGAGGAGGAGGAGGGGGCAGTTTTAAGAGTAGTTGGGGATAAGCTGGCATTCTGCTTAAAGGTAAACTGGGTGAGCTTTCTAATTTTTGTCCAGTTGCACTGCTTGCTGACTAGTATTGTTGGCTTACTGACTGCATTCATATGTTGCCTGTAACTGCTCTGTAAATCAGGGCTTGACAAATCTGCTTTGAATCTAGAAGCCAGCTAAAGTTAGGAGCCAGTTTTTTGTAACTAACAAAGCTTACAGATGGAACATTCAACCTGTTAGCAAAAGTGAGCTTGTCCTTTAACCCTTTCACAGCCAGACATTTTTGAATTTTTTTGCACACATTTAAAAATCATTTGAGGCCTGTAGTAGACCTTAAACACCCAAACATATATTTTCTTAAGGATGTGAGTGAAAACCTATGCGCTACTGTGAGTAAATCGGTGTTAAAATAAAATAATAAGTGACGTCCAAAGCAGCTATATCTAGTAGTGTTCACAATACACAAAATATAAATGCAATAAAAAGTGATAAGCGCTCCAAACTGTAGTTAAAAAACTAAGGTAGGTATCCACAAAGAATATCCAAAACATATGAATCGATGATGACTAGTGATAGCATAAAACATCAGTGAAATATAAATAGTGACAAAAAAATTGGTCTCCAATATATCCCAAAAAGGAAAATTAAAGAAAAATGGTGTCCTTAATATATATGGATAATGTCCTTTTGTAGGAGGATGAAGTGGTCAAACAATGTAACAATCTTCCCTGGGATTTCTAGTGGTTTATCAACATATAGCAATGGACATCCATAACCGGTCTCCCAAAACTCTCACCTTGCTGCTACTAAGTTATGCATGTAGCGTGGGTGTAAGCGTGTCCAGGGATATGCGACTCAATCCTTTCCTGATATTCTCCTCTCAGGTAGCCTCTTATACCTAGTAGTGGCACTGGTCTTAATGGATGATAAATCTGTAAAGTGCTTAGTGCGCCGTATATGCGAAGGGGGGGCAAAAGGAGAGAGAAAAAAAACAAATGCTTCCAATGGTGAAATATAGTAAAAAAAAAAAAAAAGGGGGATATCTTTATTAACTAGCTAAAAAAGAAATCTTACATATATAAAATGTTACTGTGCAAAAAACTAAACAAGACGCGGCGTCAGCAGCGCCGTCTTACGTTTCCTCTGATAGCCTCCGGCTTGCGATAGTGTCACGTAATCCCGATATATTTTCTTAAAGCAGATGCCCTAGAGAATAAAACAATATTGTGGTAAAATATAAGACGAGGTTGCACCGAGTAAATAGATACCCAATATATCAAACCTTAAATTTGTGTGCTCCTGTAAAATGACAACTTCAGTGCCATATATTTTCCATAGGATACGCTAAGCCCCCTATATGTCATCAGTTTAGCGTTATGAAGGAGATTCTGTGCCAGAATTATTGCTATCATTCTGGCGTGCGCGGCGATATGAAACCTGTATAGCAACCGTCATTTTCAGGCGTAGGTGCCGTGCCTATATATGGGGGGGGGGGGTTTATGTGCTTGGGTGTAACAATTTTTTTACAATAAAAAAAAAACAAAGAAAAATTACCTAGGGGACAAAGAGTGCCAGGACAAAATTTCTTGTTGCAAATGGCTATGTCGACCTGGCGCCTAGGGTTTGTTGAGCCCTGCTGTATAGGATACCTCTGTACACTAGTGGTATTTTAGTGTTTGATCAATACTGGCACCATTTCCTTTGGAGTCTCCCTCTGCTTGGTGCAAGTATATCCATAACAGAAAATGGACATAAGGGAGAGCTTGAGATTACCTGAATTGTCATGACAGCTTGATTGACTTGAAGCTTCAAGAACAGAGTTGTTGCTATTTCAGCCCCCGAGATAAAAGAATGTAGCAGGAAATTCACCTCGCCCACAGTAACCTAAAGCCTGAAATACCAGTTTTGTTCAAAGTGACCGTTTTCAGTTGAAACTTTTACTCTTTAGAAACTGAGACCGGCCCTTCGAGATTAAAGATACTGAAAGAGTGCTAAGTGACATGGTCAGCTTTCTATAATTATATGATGATGTAATGAGAGAAGCAACAAGCTAGTCCCTTGATCTGTACAGAGCACCTCCCAGGGCTAACAGAAAATGTATATTTCAATGTTTTACAGGGAAAAGCAGGGCTGGCTGCAAATAGAAATGTAAAGGTTTCCAATAACCTTCAATTACAAAATGTCTTGTTTATGAAAGTGGATTTTTTCTTTTATGCAGTTAATGGATACGAAAAGATGAACACTGTTCTTTGTTACTGTCCAGTAATGAAGTCCTTTTATTATTATTTTGATTGGAAGGGTTTTATTAATGGCATGTTTACCATTTTATTTATTAGGATTAGTAAGCGTGTTCATTGAAAGCCATTAAGATTTGTTTGTATTTTTGGATTCAGCTTCACTGCTTTCTGAATCGCCTTTCTGCTCAGAGCTGATAATGGGGGCTGGACAATTCCCAGTCTCCATGTCAGGTTGGGGGGCACTGTGACCTTGTTGGTAGGGAGACTGGCACTGAGCTGTCAACTTGAAGGTAATTAAAGCAAATGGCCTGTATGGAGGAGGAGCTTGCAGGGACAGCTCCTGCCCACCTGCAGGTCCCAGGGCTTCTCCACCTGCTGCTCTGCACCCACTTGGTGATTCATAAAAACTTGAGCACCTGTGCATGGTGAACAATCGGCTTCTATTCTCAGCTTGTTCCGTAAGGCTCCTTTCACACTAATGTGGTTTGGGGCCGCCCCCCCCCTTGTCAGAACACAATAGCTCAGTGGGGAGATTACTGTACTAACATCGCAAAGTTAGTACAGCGATCTCCTCCTGAGCTTTTCCTTTTTGTTTAGCCTGCCATTGTGTACCAGGCTTAACTTGGAGGACTCATTTATGTAAATAGGAGGTGTGGAATTAAGGGAAGGGGCTTGTGTGTGTGTGTGTGTTGTCATGTCAAAATTCAGATACACGGCTGCAGCAATTGTGAACCCAGCCTCAGGGAAGGAATGTCCATAGACAAGTTTTATATAGTTATGCATTGTGCGGGAGGTCAGAATACAGATTTTGGCACAATTCGGATCTAGAAACTGGATCACACAGCACGTTTTATCGCGATTTGCATCGACCCTAAGGGCTTGTTACACTTGTACAGCGATTAGCAATTTTCTGCACAGTTGTTTTCTATGTGCCCTGATCACATGCCATCTTTGGGTGAGCTACAGTAGCAATGTGAAACTTTGCAACAAGTCTTCTGTTTTCTGTCCCATTCCCCAGCTCACCCGTAGATTAATTTCTGTCTGCATTTCTACACCCCGCAGCTCAGTTGTGGTGCATGGGAAAGAATAAAATGTCACACTGTTGTGACTCTTCAGTAAAAAAATAAACAGTTCTGCCCTTTTAAAAGCACAGCAAATTAGCGGTAAAAGAAGTACCTTGATTCATTCAAGTGGATTACAATAGCAGACAGATTTGTTTATCCTTACTGAAATCTTCCTTCTCTGATCACATACAGCTTGATATCACATTACTGCTACTGTAAAGTAGGATTCCGTCAAACAGCATTTTGTCTTTCAATTTCAGCCACACAGTGTCGGTTACATTACTAGGAAATGTGGACATTAACCACTTAAGGACCACCTCCTGCACATATACGTCAGCAGAATGGCACGGCTGGGCACAAGCACGTACCTGTACGTCCTCTTTAACTGCCCAGTGTGCGCCCACGACCCGGTCCGAAGCTCCGTGGCCGCGGGACCCGCGCACCCGATTGCCGTTGGAGTCCCGCGATCGGTCCCCAGAGCTGAAGAACGAGGAGAGCTGTGTGTAAACACGGCTTCCCCATTCTTCACTGTGGCGCTGTTATTGATCATGTGTTCCCTGATATAGGGAAGCACAATCAATGATGTCACATGTCCAGCGCCGCCCCCCTACAGTTAGAAACACATATGAGGTCACACTTAACCTTCAGTGCCCCCTAGTGGTTAACTCCCAAACTGCAATTGTCATTTTCACAGTAAACAATGCATTTGTATAGCATTTTTTGCTGTGAAAATGACAATTGTCCCAAAAATGTGTCAAAATTGTCCGATTTGTCCGCCATAATGTCGCGGTCACAGAAAAGATCGCTGAAATGCAATAAAACTATCCCCTATTTTGTAAACACTATACATTTTGAACTTCAGTTCATTGATTTTATAGATTCTTATTCTCACTATACATTTTGCGCAAACCAATCGATAAACGCTTATTGCGTTTTTTTTTTTTTACCAAAAATAGGTAGAAGAATACGTATCGACCTAAACTGAGGGGAAAAAAAAGTTTAATATATTTTTGGGGGATTTTTATTATAGCAAAGAGGAAAAAAATATTGAATTTCTTTCAAAATTGTCGCTCTATTTTTGTTTATAGCGCAAAAAATAAAAACCGCAGAGGTGATCAAATACCACCAAAAGAAAGCTCTATTTGTGGGAAAAAAAGGACGCCAATTTAGTTTGGGAGCCACGTCGCACGACCGCGCAATTGTCGGTTAAAGCGACGCAGTGCCGAATCGCAAAAACTGGCCAGGTCCTTTACCTGCATTTTGGTCCGGGTCTTAAGTGGTTAACATGCAGTGTGGGATATGCTCTACTTTTTAGGGTGTGACCATCCTAAAGCTGATCCTTCAGATCTGCTTTACCCCCCCCCCCCCCCCCCACACCCTATACAAGTCCATTAAGCTGGATACAGATTTCCTTATAACTATGTAGTACCAGGTCTTGCCTGATTGCATACAAAATGAAAGTGTTTAGGTTTGACCTCATATGATTTTGGTAAATCTTAAAGAAAAAAAAAATCTAAAGAAAACTGTATAGTGTGTATCCAGCTTTTAGAATGCAAAATCAGGACAGACACAGGTTAACCGCTTGTGCAATTCAGTCTGAATATTCTCAAAGGCATCTCAAACTGATTGCAAATGCTTGCTGCTATGCCCATTAAAGCTTGTTGACCCGGACCCTCAGTATGTTACTGCAAAGCAATGTCTTTTGGCAACCAGATGGGATCCTTATGGTAAAAATTAAGCACCACAGTTTTGAATGACTGTTCAGGTGTGCTAGCATATATAGCATCAGTATGCGGACCTATAGCGCAGGTAAACTGGCTTGCGCCCCATGTACACTGCTAAACGTACGTTCAGAGGTAGTTGGGTGCTTTTTTCATCTGCCCCTGAACTCCTTCAATGTTGTCCTATGTGACCATGTACACATCGTTTATTGCCGTTTTTAGCGTTTACCAGCATTTCTTTGAAAGCAAAAAAATGGGTTCAGACTAGAGCTGCACGATTCTGGCCAAAATGAGAATCACTATTTTTTTGTTTAGAATGAAGATCACGATTCTATTATGATTCTCACGGAGTAAAATCTTTTACATTTATACCAAAAAAAAAAAATGGGCTAACTTTACTGGCTATTTTTTTTTTTAATTCATTAAAGTAATTTTTTCCCAAAAAATTGCATTTAAAAAGACTGCTGCGCAAATACAGTGCAACATAAAATATTGCAGCAACCGCTATTTTATTCTCTAGGGCAGGGGTCTCCAAACTTTTCAAACTAAGGGCCAGTTTATTGTTCTTCATCCGTTAGGAGGGCCGGATTGTGGCCAGCGGGGGCAGAAAAATCCCCGGGCCCAGCATTAGTGAGAATAAATATGGCCTCATAGTTTGCGATCAGTAGGATAAGGAGTAGCGCCCCTATTAGTAGGAGTAATTGTATCTCATCAATGGTATTAGTGGAAGAAAAAGTGCCCCCTTGTTGAAATCAGTGGGAAGAATAGTTCCTCATATCAGTGGGAGGAATAAAGCCCTGAGGGCCGGATAAAGGCTAGCAAAGGGCCGCATCTGGCCCTCGGGCCGCAGTTTGGAGACCCCTGCTCTAGGGTCTCTACTAAAACTTGTCAGGCTGCCCAGACTTTGACTTTTGGCTGAGAGCAGACAGGAAATTCTTTGCATACCAAAGTGCAGAGAGAAAATTATTTTCATGTCAAATATCATGAAACCCTGTGTCAAGAATTGCAACGGATTCTTGATGATTAATCGTGCAGCTCTAGTTCAGATGCTGAATGCGGTAACCTGCGACCATTAAAAAAAACGTGGCATTGAAAATGCGGCAAAACTGAAGTTTTTAAACGTAGGTTACTAGCTGTTAAGTTAAATGGTTCAGGAGTTGTAAAAACGTCCCGTGTACATGGAGCCTTAATGGGAAGTGCTGCTAAACTTGCACAGATTTTCACACATGCATTCCCTTGTACTGTGAAACCATTCAATATGCAAGTTGTGTTGAAAACAAAGCATCCCCTTAGGCTCAAATGTCTTGTGATTTTTGCTTATTTCATATGTGCTTAGAACTTAAATGAGTTTTCCTTCACCTTACCATGTGTGTCCACGTGTTTGTGTAATCGGTCTCTTGTTTGATTTTTTTTGCAGTATGACGAAAAAGAGGAGGTGGTTTTATGGATGAACACAGTGGGACCCTACCACAATCGGCAGGAGACATACAAATACTTCTCCCTTCCATTCTGTGTTGGAACAAAGAAAAGTATTGGCCACTATCATGAAACATTAGGAGAAGCTCTGCAAGGAGTTGAATTAGAATTTAGCGGTTTAGATATTAAATTTAGAGGTAAGTATTTGTCCCTTTTCTGATGTCTGTTGGGTCTCTCAACTAATTTTTATTTTGGGAATGATAAACGGCGAGTAATAAACAACATGTGGAACTCTGGTAATTTGAAAGAAAAATATCTTCCGTTTTTAACTGCATGATAAGTTGGGGGGGGGGTTAAGTAAATAACTGCCACATTTTCTTTCATATGACAAGGAAAGTCCCTCTATCTGAACTGATACAAAGGCATCTGTAAACATGCAGGTCCTCAGGTTGCGATTCAGTTGGCAGAATGTACACAACCTAAGATGCTCACATATCATTCTAGCTGTATTGATTATTGTTATTGTGAAAAGTATAGCAGTCTTGACGCGTTTTATACCTAAACACCTAATAATGTGTGAGAAGATAATTTGCAATCTTTCGATCCCTAACAATTAACCCTTCTAGCGATAATGCGTCAACTTTCAAATAAATCTGGCCATACATTATACAATTTTCTTGCTTAATTTCCTTTAGATTTACCTTTAACTATGTAGTGCAAGGGCCTGCCCACAAATTTAAAGTGTTTATGTTTAACCTTGTCTTTATATGGATTTGGTAAATCTAAAGGAAAATGTTATAGTGTATGGCCAGCCTTAGAGTGCACCCATATAACCCATTTGGACTACAGATGTTGGCTAGTGTCTTTAGAATAGATGATGGTCCTGTTCTCCCCTGGGAAAGTATTTATTTTTCTCAATTTTCTTTTCTCTGAAGCTTCTATCAAGATCGGACTGCTTACTGCCTGTGTCTACCTTGCAGTTCCCAGATTGGTTACTCTGTGTGTACTCTCCGGAAACATAACCAAACCTTGCTACATGGTGCTGGTCTGTAGCGTTTGCTTTGGGCACTGGATCCTGCATTACGTGCTCAGCTTGGCACATTGTGTGTAGTTAACTGCAGGGTGGTATGCGGGTCCAGGGCCGTGTTCCAATTCTATGGTTCCCGGACACTATAGGGCCACTTTGAGTGTATAACCACCATGAAGGGAATACGCTGGACCCCCTAGTAGGCCTAGCCATGTGGAGAAGGTAATACAGGGTTTTCCCTGTACGTTGACAGTGGTTCCAGGCTTTTAATAACACATTCTGCAGTGTGTAGTACACTATGTAGTCTTTTTCATAAGACAATGATTTGGGAGGTATTTACTTTTATTGTGGTAACTCCCTACCATTTTTGTCTTTAATATTTCATTGCATGAGCAATTTAAATTTGGCAGTTTCTCTACTCCTATCCCTTCTGCACTCCATAACCATAAGTAGTCCACTGATGATCCTCTCGCTTAGCAATGGCGAATCACAAGCATAAGGGAGTTGGGATGAAAGAGCAAAATTGAATGCATTCTGCAAATGGCCTACAGGAAACTCAAGCCAACACTAGCTGTTCATTGGTCCCAAGGCAATGTGCTATTATGACCACTCCTCGTAACTAACTCTAGCTTCCTCTCCGATGCACTCCGTGCAGCCTGTTTGACAAAAAAAGATTTGCTTTCCACTGTCTGAAAACGTTGGAAAACACAATCTTTGGAAATCTTCGCTTCTAGAACCTTTGGTTTTCAGAGGGCAGAATTGCTATATGTCCTATGAAGAAAAGGATTGAGGGCCCTTATTTTGTAGCGGAGACAGAATATGTTCCTTCCCCTGCATGTTATTAGGTACAAGTATGGCTTTGCGCCAAATGCTCTCTACTGTGGATACAGTAACTGATGTGGTGCGTACTAGTCTTTGTCTAGAATATGGAGAGTCAAGTGTGCTAAACAAGCCCCAAATAAACACTATAAAACTGGCCAAGTCAAGAAAGACTTCCAATACATGCACAAATTGATTGTGCACTTTAAGGACTGGCCATATCGTGAAAGGGTGGTTATGCTTTTCTGAATTTTCAAGTGGTTCTAAAGGCAGAAGGTTTTTTATTTTAATGCATTCTATGCATTAAGAGAAAAAAAACCTGTGTGCAGTAGCCCCCATTATACTTGAACCCCATCTTGATCCAGCAATGTTGCATGAGAGACTTGGCTGTCCAGGACTCTCCCTCCTGATTGGCTGGTATTGGTTGTACCACTTCATTTAGAAGAACCTTACTCCAACTTATCCACAGTTCCAAAATCAAACGTGCATTTGACTTATACTGAACTTAAAATTTCTAAACAGATTTCTTCATGTACCAAAATACCAGGTGGAATAATCAAGATGCGGCAATGTTTCTGTTTGATAAGAGGAATTTTTTGGTCAGTAGACACACAAGATACCTAGCTACACATCCCACTTTCCCCTCACATCAACGCTTTCTGCGTTTTGCTGTGGGAGACCATCATTCTGGCTCTCTAGTGCATTTTGAGTGTTCCAGCACTTCTGCAAAGTTAGGGCATTTATGTCACAGGTTACATGGACAACCACCTACTGAAGGATTTGTATGCCACAACCTTGTTTGCCAACATCCAAAGGGTGATTCAGTTCCTTCAACACTTTGGCTAGATCATAAACTTTCCCCCAGGAGAAAGTTGCTTCCCAGTGGTACTTCAAGTCAAAACTTCCCTTCTCAGTTTGCTTATGCCTAAGGGGTCTGGCCCTAATGGTAGCCTCCTCTTTTGAAGCAGTTCCCTTTTCCCAGTTTCACTTGGACCTTTTCAATCCAACATTCTCATAAGTCGTCAATACCTAGAACAAACTGAACAAATTCATAGCCAACACCAGGGATCCTCTATCCTTTGAAGGTAGGTGCTCTGTTGATTACTTGTAAAAAGTAATATTCAGCGCTGGAAAAAATGAATAAAATAAAACCTAAAATCTAATAAATGCAAGCCAGCACTAAGGACAAATTCATAAAAAAATCCCAAATAGAACTATATAATAAACAGTGCAGCGCAATAAAAAAATAAATATATAAATAAAGTGAAAAGATACACAATGCTAGTGTATATAATAAGAAAAACGGTGTCCATGTGAGGAAAAAAACATAAATAAATAAATCCACAGTCAGTCCAACGAAAAGAAATTCCAGAGTGAAAAGTGAAGAGATGACACCGTATAATATCCACCACCAGTGAAAGATGGCCTCTCACCTCAGAGCTTAGACCCTTGCGGATCACAAAGCATATCTGTTTGTATTAACAGCTGACGGCCTCCATCGGAAACGGATGGATGGGATTTTCGTTGGACTGACTGTGGATTTATTTATTTATGTTTTTTTCCTCACATGGACACTGTTTTTCTTATTATATACACTAGCATTGTGTATCTTTTCACTTTATTTATATATTTATTTTTTTATTGCGCTGCACTGTTTATTATATAATACTGTTGATTACTTGGACTCAATTTCAGCTGATTAATGCTGTCCCTCTGGTGAAGATTTTTCTTCAACTGCTATGCAAGATAAAAGGAATAAAGTGTTGTGGTGATTTCTATTTTACCAGCTTGACCCAAAACGAAGGGGTCCAAAGGCTATAATCTCTTGATGTGATTATTTGCATCTGCAATGTCGCATGCTTGTTTTGCAGTTTCCCTGACTAGCAAACTTCCTCTTTTGCGTACTTTACAAGTAAGTATAATTGGTTTGTCGCACACTTTTTCTGTCTTCAAAAAACCCTATCAATTTGTGATGCAGTAGTTCTAAATGAAATGTATGAGGGCTGTAGACCCTGCCACACACAATCTAGCAATGAGTAAAGTAAAATGGTTAAAGCTGAGCTCCAGTCAGTTTTAAAACCACGTGCTAGTCGCAGCTTATCTAATGCAATCTGGCATATGCTCTATATGTAATCATTTTAGTTATTTATCCACTGCACCCTCTGTAACTCGCAAGCTCCCGTCTTCAGTGTGGGCATCTGAAGCCCATCTGACACTCGTATCGCAGGTTGCCATAGCCATAGTGGCAATGGAGGAAGTTTCCGTCCCCATTGACTCCTGGGATTGATGACACTTATATGCCAATGGGCAGCAGGTACGATGCAAGTGAAGATCTTTATAAACTCTACAGGTAAAATATGTTTTGAAATTAAAACATTCCTAACATTGAAGGGGTTGTAAACCTTGTTTTTTCACCTTAATGCTTCCTATGCATTAAGGTGAAAAAACTTCTGACACTGACTGCCCTCGGGAGCACGCACGCAAGGTAACTCCCCCCTACCCCCCTTCTCTCAGGGGGTTTACCGATGCAAGGAGGACCCGCAAGCACCACGGGCGGGAACCCCAGAAGACGAGGTTCGGGGCCACTCTGTACAAAACTAAATGCACAGTGGAGGCAAATATGAAAAAAAAGATTTAGTGTCAATTTAATGCCATTGCGATCAGCAACTCCTGGGGTTGAATTTCAAAAATAGGGGGGATCTCCGCTTTTATCTATTTATTAGACTGCTATAATGTGACTGTTACTAAAAATAAAATGGTAATTATATTACAATTTCTTAAAAGTGCAATTTTACGAAGAAAATATTCATAATTATCTGATCTACGTTGTAAGCATGCATTCGTCTAACCGGTTATGAGTTAATGGTGATGTATAGATTTGTTTTTTTTAACGGTTAAAAATTGTTGAATTCTAAGACTTGCTGGTATATTAAAAAAATAAATTACTTTTGGTTTAACGTATACGTTTTTAATGTTTGAAATGTTCTTTTCTTTTTAAGCAGAGGATGTCATGCAAGCAACATATTGTGAAATAGAGCTGGACAAGGCGAAGAGAGATGCATTTGTTTACGCAATAAAGAATCACTACTGGTACCAGATGTACATAGATGACTTGCCAATATGGGGTATGGATCTAAGCTTTTTAACATGTATAAGAAAGAAAAATGTATTTAATGCTTTAAAGTCTGTCATAACCAATCTTGGTAGATCAGAGACTCATGCAGTGTTCTCAGTGTACACAAGCAAGGCCTGTTTTGCTGGTTGGAGACTTTTTTACACATGCCGCAGGATTTACATGGAGCACTTGTTCTACTTGCTTTTACAGCAGGTAGACTAGAAGCAGGAGCTGTGTAAAAAGCAAGGTAGTTGGTAACAACCAGTACCTGGAGGAGGATCTAGCTCCTAGGATCTCTGAAAAATAGTGGGCTCCACCAGTAACTACAATGGTTTTCCTGACATCAAGAGATAGGTGACAAGGGAGGAAGATATTTTTTAATACTAAACCTCACTGCCTAGAATGCATGTTTGGTCAGCTTGTTAAGTTGGCATGTAATACATAAAGGAATTGTGATAGGAAGGGAGATTATAGAACATGACTTAACAGTCTCTGAAGGCAGAGGGCTTATTGGTGATGAGCAGTTTTTAGAGGTTTGCTCTTTATTAACCTCCCTGGCGGTATGATTTTGTCTGGAATTACGTACCAAAAGCGGTACAATTATTTTGCAAGGAAATTTGGCGTTTTATACTGTAGGCCTGCAATTCTTAGAAATAACTCACTTAAATCTGACCAAGCAAGAGTCTTGTAGGCATCCCGAGTATGATTTTTTTTTTTTAAACAAAATTATAATATAATAAATAATTATAAATAATTAAAACAAATAATAATATAATTATAATAAAAATTATATAATAATGTAATCAACTCAAAATCACAGAAATTTGCTCAGTTGCAGAATTGTCGCTGTCATTATTTATTTATTTTTATGACGAATTTCCCCACAAATCGCTATCGCACAATTCTGCAAGTGATTATAATTTATTATCGCTGTTTTATAGCTGATCTAAAACCATTTTTGACATAAAGGGACACTTTTGGACAATCTACAGTTTTTAGGCAGAAAGAACATTTTTTATTATATAAAAGTACATGTAGGGCACTGGGCAGACCACTAGGGACAAGGGGGGGTGTGTATTTTTTACATACAGTACTGTAATCTATAAGATTACAGTATACTGTATGTAAAGTGTTTGTTTACTTTTTTGAATTTGGCTCCGTTCTCCGCTCCCGTGCGTCGTAACGTCGCAGGGAACGGAGATCGACGGCACACAGGGACACTGTGAATCGAGCGAGGAGGTCCCGCTCGCTCACACAGCGGGGTGGCATCGCTGGATCCAGGGACAAGGTAAGTAACTTGCCTGTGGATCCAGCGAGAAGGTAAGCCACGCCGCTGCACACTCTGCACGTCCACCCCGAGCGTGACTCGGGGATACCGATCTTAACATGAAAAACCAACCCCGAGTCACGCTCGGGTTTACCGCCAAGGGGGTTAATCACCTTACTATCAAACCTTGTCCAACTTGGTTGTATTGAAAAGTTAAGATATATGCTTACTTGTGCTTTTCATCAGGGAATACACATTACCACAATCTCTGAAAGGAGCAAACAAATGCATGATATTTATGTGCTGAATTTGGCTGTACTGTAGTAGCTTGTGCTGCCTACCTGTCTAGGAGAAGCTGTGAACCATTTAGCAAGCTACTATAGTATATTACAGCCTATGCAGCAACCCGTTTTGTCTAATCGGTGGAGTCGTAGTCTCAAGACTACGACTCCACCGATTAGACAAAACGGTCTTGTGATCGATTTGATTAGTGGGGTTTGTCCCAAATGTCTTGTATTTTTTGTATTATTATAATTTGTCAAATAAATATTTATACATTTTTAATACATTTTTGCATATCAGTGCCTTGAAAATCCCAAACATTTCCCCTTCCTCCTTTGATCTATGGTCAATTGACCAGGCCCCAAGCAGCCTCTGTTTGAGTTTATTGATCAGGTCTTATCAATTACATAGAATGCATGATAAAAAAAAAACCTTCTGCCTTTTACAATCATATTAATTCTTGCCAGTTCTGCTCTCTTCACTGAACTGAGATTGTGATGCTGACAGAGGTGTGCAGAGTCACTTATCCTAAATTTAACAGATAAATTGATATACAAACAGTGGGATTATTAACTAAAGGCAAATCCATTTTGCACTACAAGTGCACTTGAAAGTGCAATCGCTGTAGATCTGAGGGGGACATGCAAGGAAATAAAATAAACAGCATTTTTGCTTGCACATGATTGGATGATAAAATCAGCAGAGCTTCCCCTTGGAACTACAGCGACTGCACTTCCAAGTGGATGTTTACCCAGAGTCTCTATTTTGTTTTATCCCATTGTGGTTATGTACAACTGAAAAAAAAAATTATATCCAAGTTTGTTCAACTCTTAGCTATTGTGTGTTAATTGCAGGTATTGTTGGAGAGGCTGATGAAAATGGAGAAGATTACTACCTTTGGACATATAAGAAGCTTGAAATTGGTTTTAATGGAAATCGTATTGTAGATGTAAATCTCACCAGTGAAGGCAAAGTTAAGCTTGTCCCCAATACCAAGATTCAAATGTCCTACTCTGTAAGTAAACTATACAGCTTACATGTTTTATTTTTAGAACAAATACTTGTTACATGGGTTTTTTTAATCTACGATTGTTTGCTAAAATAATCTTATTGCGTAGAAGTGTATTTTGAGTTTGCACAAATGTTGTGCCTTTATTGAGCAGTAGATGAGAATAGTTCAGGTCCTCCTCCTCCTATTAGCAGGGGGCGGTACGGCTGCAGATCATGACAGAGCGAGAGACTCTTCATAATAACAAGCGGGTAATCGCCTGTTTGTTAATATAAGTTTGGCAGCTCTCGCTCTCTTCTATTATCTGCAGCCCCCCTGCCTTGTTAATAAACTGACATCGGCGGCCGCTCGAGAGAAATGGCCACGAGCATCGGCACCCCCTCAGTGCAGCGCACCTGCTATCCCGCTTAAAGGAGCCTACGTATAGTTATGACAGCTTGCAGGATCGTGCCAACCTGCCCTAGTATAATGAAGGCGGATGGTTGGCAAGGGGTTAACTTTCCTAGTTATTTTCTTTTATGCAGTCTTTCCAGATATGAGGAATCTTACTTTTCTATCTTATATTATTGTAGGTTAAATGGAAGAAATCTGATGTCCGGTTTGAAGATCGATTTGACAAATACCTTGACCCTTCGTTTTTTCAACACAGGGTAAGCCATTTTTACCTTTTCCTCATACAGGCAGTCCTTGGGTTACAAGCCAGATAAGTTCTGTAGGTTTGTTAAGTTGAATTTGTATGCAAGTTGAAACGGGTGCATTTTTTAAGTGCATCTCCAGCCAAAAAAACGTTTTATGTTTTTTGAATAGCATAGGGAAGGGTTAACACCCTTGTAAAATTTGTTTTGCTGTCTGTGCCCCTGTTCAGAAGATTTCACCTCACTTTCTGTCCCTGTGACAATTGGATTTTGAACATTTTGGGTTGTCGTGGAAACAGTGGTGATAAAGTGTCAGTGGAGATGCCTTTTTCTCATAACTTGCAGGAATTGAATTTCTCTTCCTAGGGGTAGATTTCCTCTCACTTCCGGTTTCCTTCCGTTTTTTGTAAGTAGGAGTCCTATGTAAATCTGATGTTTGTAACTCAGGGATTGCTTGTATAGGCCATTGTTTTACCAGTGATTGCATTTGTTTATGTAGTGATCATTGTGTGGTGTACCTTTCCAGATTTATGCTGAACAAATACAGGGGCATTCATAGTCATGTTCAATTCTTAAATTGTAATTCTGGCCAAGTCCTGTGTGTGTGTGTGTGTGTGTGTGTGTGTGTGTTTTTTTTTTTTTCCTATGTACTTTCCAGTGTGACCTATAAGTAATGATAAAGCAGGAACTCTGAATTTTGTGGTGCTTTTTCTGTTTCCTTTTGATCGTTTCCTCATCTCTTCCACTTTTTTTCCTCCCCACCAGATACACTGGTTTTCGATCTTCAATTCTTTTATGATGGTTATTTTTTTGGTGGGATTGGTATCAATGATTCTTATGAGAACCTTAAGGAAGGATTATGCCCGATACAGCAAAGAAGAGGAAATGGATGACATGGTAAGAGCTTGTATGTTCTTCTGCTGGTACATAACAGCAGACTGCATTTAATTCTTACTGCTTGCACTTTGCCATCACTGTCAGTATTCATGGAATGCAAAGTATTCTTAGATTCAAGTCCTTTTTAATTTGGTGAAGTATTGGGTTTTATTTGCTGTAGCGGTAAAAGCATTGTACTTGCACATTGCAGTCAATCAGATTGTTTTGAGTTTTTGAACTTTGGAATATCAGAATATCACAGCGCAGCTGGCTCTACAAAACCCACACAAGCTGATGGCTGCTATTGGAGCCATCAATTTGTGATCAAAGGTTCACTCTTTTGGATGTACATAGTATGCCCAAAGATCTGAACTGGTTAAAGAAAAAAAATTGTCTTGCAGTGATTTTTGCACAGAGCAACCCCCATCCTTTTCTTAGGTCCCCTGCTGGTGCTCTGGGCCCTTCCTTTTTGCTGAGTGCCCCCATAGCAAGCTGCTTGCTGTAGGGGCACTCGTGCATGCTCACTCCCAAGCTGGCTCTGTGTCTATAAGAGACAGAGCGTGGCTCAGCCCCGCTAGCTGTGATTGATGGCCATGGGAGCCAATGGCTCCTGCTGCTGCATCTTGGCCAATCAGGAGGGAGAGACCCAGGAGAGCAACGGGTCTTGTGCATATCTTGGGATTGGGCTCAGGTAAGTATTAGGGGGGAACTGCACACTAAAGGTTTTTTACCTTCATGCATGAAGGTAAACATTCAGCCTTTACAACCACTTTAAGGTTGCCATTGCACCCTGAAGATTGCAGTGTTCTTCCGTTTAATACTGTAAAAAACAAATTGTGTGTGTGTATATATATATGTGTGTGTGTGTGTGTGTGTGAAACAAATCTCCCTATATAAGTTTTACTTGTATATTTGCTGTCTTCAGCTTTTATATCCTGTTAGAATTTTCACTGCCTCATTCAGCAGTAGGTTTGTGGATTCTTTGCTTACCCTGGGAAGACAGCTCATTTTAGGAGAGGCACCCCCCCCCCCCCCCCCCCCCGCTTAACATGGGCAGATATTTGCAGAGCTGTACTGTGACAAGTCAAGCTCTCTGCTATTCTACCCACCCACCCCGACACAAAATTCAGCCTGGTTTTATCACAGTTGATGGAGAACTTGCCAGAAGTTATGCTGATAACAGAAGAGCAGGAGAAAGCCATGGGACTTGGTGCTTTGAAGAGAGATGAGAAAACACTACAGAGATGTGCCCAGCTCATATTTCTTGAATCGGGTTTACATCCACTTTAAGAATGCTTTCAGAAATAGAAGTGTTAATAGTTTTATTTTTTATCAATTAACAATGTAGAGGGTAAATCAATATTTGGTGTGATCACCATAGATGAGTCGCTTGGCCTGGTTTCCATGTCTTATGCACGAAAACCTACAAACTGGGGTGCAGAAAAAGGTGCTCTGAACTGAGTCAAAATGTGAAAAATTTGGCTGTAGCAGGAGGCAGTTTGTTTGCTGGAGAGTGGTACGGTGAGTGTCTGCAGGCAGCATTAAAGCATGGTGGAGGTTCCTTACAAGTTGGACCCCTTTCACACTGGGTCGGTTTGCAGGCGCTATAACGCTAAAAATAGCACATGCAAGCTGACCTGAAACGGCTGCCGCGGTCTCTCCAATGTGAAAGCCCCGGTAAAAAAAAAGTCCTGCTAGCAGCATCTTTTGTAGCGGTGTGTATACCGTTCCTGTTCATTGAAATCAATGGGGCACCGCTGCTATACCGCCTCTGCAGAGGCGCTTTGCGGTGGTTTTTAACCCCTTCCCGGCCGCTAGCAGGGGTAAAACCACACCACTAGCGGCCAACTATTTCATTACAGAAAGCTGACATTTTTAACGGGTGTGAAGACTTTTTAGATTGTGTGTGTGTGTAGGTAGATAGGTAGATGGATATAGATATCTAGCTCTATCTATCACAATTAATCTTTAATCAAAATCGCAATGCGCTAGTAGTACAGGAAAAAAAGTCCTGCTAGTCGCATCTTTGGAGCGGTGTGTATACTGCTCCCGTCCATTGAAATCAATGGGACAGTGCGGCTATACCACCGGCAATGCGCCTCTGTAGAGGCGCATTGCGGGCGGTCTTAACCCTTTCTTGGCCGCTAGCCAGGGGTAAAACAGCCCCGCTATCGGCTGAATAGCGCCGCAAAATTACCACCACCACACCTCTCGCCCCAGTGTGAGAGACAAAGCATCTTTTCGTTCTTTCATCAAAGGAAAACTCTGGCGTGTAGATGAGGGCAGTTTAACTATTTAAAGACCAAACCTTTCTGACATTTGTTGTTTTCATGTAAAAATCATTATTTTCTGCTAGAAAATTACTTGGAACAACCAATCATGAGATATAGATATAAAAAAAATTGCAGAGACCCTAGAGAATAAAATGGCAGTTGTTGCAATATTTTATGTCACACCGTATTTGTGCAGCGTTTTTTCAAACACAATTTTTTTTTTTTTTTTAAATACACTTTAATTAAAAACAAAAACTAAACAGTAAAGTTAGCCCAATTTTTGTTGTATAATGTGAAAGCGGTTATGCTGCGAAAATCATGATCTATTATTTGAAGCAAAAAAATTTGCGTTTCTCATTTTGGCCAGAATCGAGCAGCTTTAAAAAAATAAATATATATATAAAATTATTTAACACACGTACTGGGACGCCTTCCTTTACATGCACTTTAATAGCATCCCAGTCTTAGTCCGTAGGGTTCAATGTTAAGTTGGCCCACCCTTTGCAGCTATAACAGCTTCAACTCTTCTGAAAAAGCTGTCGACAGGGTTTAGGAGTGTGACCTTGCTTGTGCACTGGTGTGCAGAGTCCTGACCCCATAGAACACCTTTGGGAGGAATTGGAGCAGAGACTGCGAGCCAGGCCTTCTCGTCCAACATCAGTGCCTGACCTCACAAATGCACTTCTGAAAGAATGGTCAAACATTCCCATAGACACACTCCTAAACCTTGTGGCCACCCTTCCCAGAAGAGTTGAAGCTGTTATATCTGCAAAGGGTGGGTCGATTTTAATATTGAACCCTACAGACTAAGACTGGGATGCTATTAAAGTTCATGTGCGTGTAAAGATGGGCGTCCCAATACTTTTGGCAATAATGTCTGTGTGTGTATATATAATGTGTGTGTGTATACTGCATTGCAATATTTAGATATGCAAATTAGTCAGTGAGTTATAGTATCCGATGCATTTTTTATTTGGTGTCTCAGCTTCTCTGGCCTCTTCATGGGTGGGCTAAGAAGACAGTTTACATTGCTTGGAAATGTTCTGTATGTATTAACTGAAACATCGTATATTTGAGCTACTGTGCTTTGTGGGATGTATTTTTTAAATGTCCATATTGTCTGTTTTACGTTCTTCTTTTTTTCTCCTTTAATGTAGGATCGAGATCTAGGGGATGAATATGGTTGGAAGCAGGTCCATGGGGATGTTTTCAGACCTTCCAGTCACCCTCTTATCTTCTCATCACTTATCGGGTCAGGATGTCAGATCTTCTCAGTTTCTCTTATTGTAATTATTGTAGCCATGATTGAAGACTTGTACACAGAGTGAGTAGAATCTTTTTTACACTTTATTTTTACTAAGATTGACCTTGTGCCTCTTTCAGACAAGCCAACCACAATGAATGAAAATTTACCAGATTCACCAAAAAACTGGCGATCTCAGTTATGTTGCCTCTGATATCTTGCTCAAAGTGGTGTGACCCAACCTGGGATCTTCTGTTTTTAAACTGAGGGACAGATGATTTGCACCGACCCCCCCCCCCCCCCCCCCATGAGCTTTGTTTTGTGCCTATAGCTTGAGATATCCATTTGTGGTGGATTTGCCCGTAAGGCCCGTGTACAAGTGGAATGCCGCTGCATTTACCCAGCTACTTAAGCCTGTAAATTGCACTTGAATATCTATATTTATAGTAATAGTCACTTTTTTTCCCCCTTTTTTATTTTTTACCTTGGTAATGATGACAAATAATGACAACCTTTACACCACTACAATCCTTTTTTTGTATTTTTATTAGAAAGCTACTATGCAGGAATGCGAATGTGATGCCTGTCTCTGTCCAGCGAGACAGAGTATTACTTCGTAGGATATACTGGCCTTATTAGTCACTTGTATTGGAAGGGGTTGGGGGCACATTAGTCCCAAATTCCAGGAGTAGGTCAGATTGGCACACAGAGGAGCCTTTTCTGGATAATTAGAACTGCAGGGTAAAACATGTTAATTGGAGATGGATGCAAAAAAATCTATTTATTGAAATGCAGTGCCTTGAGAAAGTATTCATACCCCTTAAAATTTCCCACATTTTATTATGTTACAACCAAAAACCTGAATGTATTTTTTTTTGTTTGTTTCATGTGATAGACCAACACAAAGTGGCACATGATTGTGAAGTGAAAGGGAAATTCATAAATGTTTTTTTTTTATTTTTTTTATCTGAAAAGTGTGGTTTGCATTTGTATTCAGCCCCTTTACTCTGATACCCCTAACACACATCTAGTGGAACCAATTGCCTTCAGAAGTCACCTAATTGGTAAATAGTCTACCTGTGTGTAATTTAATCTCAGTATAAATACAGCTGTTCTGTGAAGCCCTAGGAGGTTTGTTAGAGAACCTTAGTGAACAAACGGCATCATGAAGGCCAAGGAACACACCAGACAGGACAGGGATAACGTTGTGGAGAAGCTTTAAAGCAGGGTTAGGTTATAAAAAAAAAATATCCCAAGTTTTGAACATCTCACGGAGCACTGTTCAATTCATCAGTGGAAAATGGTAAGAGTATGGCACAACTGCAAACATATGAAGACATGGGCGTCCACCTAAACTGACAGGCTGGTCAAGGAGAGCATTAATCTGAGAAGCAGCCATGGTAACTCTGGAAAAGCTACAGAGATCCACAGCTCGGGTGGAAGAATCTGTCCATAGGACAACTATTGTCCTCTCCACAAATCTGGCCTTTATGGAAGAAACCATTGTTGAAAGAAAGTTATAAGAAGTCCCATATACAGTTTGCGAGAAGCCATGTGGGGGACACGGCAAGAAGGTACTTTGGTCAGATGAGACCAAAATGTAACCTTTTTGCCTAAAAGCAAAACTCTATATGTGGCGGAAAACTCTATATGTGGCGGAAAACTAACACTGCACATCACTGTGAAACATGGTAGTGGCAGCATCATGTTGTAGGGAGGCTTTTCTTCAGCAGGGACATGAAAGCTGGTCCGAGTTAAAGTGGTTGTAAACCTTTATTTTTGACTTTTACCTACAGGTAAGCCTATAATAAGGCTTACCTGTAGGTAAGGAGAATATCTCCTAAACCTGTACGGTTTAGGAGATATTCCCCTCGCAATGCGGGCGGCGCATGCGCAGGGGGGAATCCACGGCGAAAGATCCGGCAGCCGCCGGACCTTGCCGATTTTAAAACTCCCGCGCGGGAGTGACGTCATCGCCGCTCCAGCCAATCACAGCGCTGGAGCGGCGATACCCAGAAGACACGCAGGAGCAAGATGACATCTCGCTCGGCGTGAACCAGGTAAGTGTTGTTCACCTCGTTTTGAGGTAAGTATTTCATAATCGGCTATTATGCGGTGCATACTAGCTGATTATGCATTTTGCCTTGCAGGTAAAAAAATAAATAAAATTATATATGCGGTTTACAACCGCTTTAATGGGAAGATGGATGGAGCCAAATACAGGGCAAACCTAGAAGAAAACCTGTTGGTCTGCAAAAGACTTGAGACTGGGGCGAAGTTCACATTCCATCAGGACAACGATTCTATATATACAGCCAAATCTACAATAGAATGGTTTAGATCAAAGCATATTCATGTGTTGGAATGGCCCAGTCAAAGTCCTGACCTAAATCCAATTGAGAATCTGTAGCAAGACTTGAAAATTACTGTTGAGACGCTCTCCATCCAATCTGACAGAGCTTGAGCCATTGTCCAAAGAATGGGCAAATATGTCACTCTCTCTAGATGTGCAAAGCTGGTAGAGACATCCCCAAAAAAACCTGCTGCTGTAATTACAGTGAAAGGTGGTTCTACAAAGTATTGACTCAGGGGGGCTGAATACAAATGCACGCCACACTATTCACATATTTATTTGTAAAAAAAATAAAATGGAGAACCATTTATAATTTTCCTTCCACTTCACAATTATGTGCCACTTTATGTTGGTCTATCGCTTAAAATCCCCAAAAATACAATTACGTTTTTGGTTGTAACATGACAAAATGTAGAAAATTAAAAGTACCGGTATTCCTTGCTAAAGTAGTGGTATCCGTGCATCCCTAACTACAACACAGGGTTAAAACACAACATAAAAAAAAAAAATCAAAGTAGTTTGACCATAAAGCATTAAGCCCCCAAAGATAACGTGCTGCCTAATGAACAATGATACTGAGTGAAATAATATCAGATGAATAAATATTCATACATGTGACAAATCCCATATGCTGTGAAGTAGAAAGTCAGATCAATAGAAAACACAGTACTGAACATGCAAGCGCTATAAACATTTAGTGGAGATGAAGCAGGCCAAATCTATAGATCACAATGTATCAAGTGTTGAGTAATAGAATCCTGTGTTTTCGTATGCAGATGGCATGTGAATGCTTCATCTCTGTACACTGACCAGCTGGCTGGTAAATCATTTTGTACCTGATCAGTGTGTTATCAAACTTTGACAGACTGCAAGACTGCACAGCTTTACTGCTGTCACTTGCCAGCATGCATGGCAGCAACAGAAGAGGAAAATTATTTTACTGAGCAGAGAAATGTCAACAGACTTCATCCAATTCTCACTCTTACTTGCAATCATCACATTGCCAGGACAAGCTGCACTGATTTAGGCATGTGATAACAGCAAACTCCCAGTACCAACGTATTTACTGGGTGTCGGTGAAGTGAAAATAAAGCTTGAAACGGCATGAAATCTGTCACTTCTAGTATATGGCTGCACGGTGTCCCCAAAGGTTCATCTATTGGGACTGGCCATGCAATGCAGACTTGTCAGGAAATGTTGTTGCAATATAGACCTACAGAGAGCACACTCACGGAACCAGTATCCCAAGTTATCAGTGGAGTGGAAGTAAATCCTTAAAGTGGTTCTAACCCTAAAATAAAATGCTCCTGTCCCTTTAAGACACAAGATGTAGCACTGTGCTTTTGCTTTGCCTTCCCTTTCTATGTTCTACAATACCTGGCTGATTGTTCCTATCTTCCCCTCTGTAAACTGACCACGTTTATCATGGCTGCTGACCTCTGATAGCGTGGTCAGTGTACGTGCCTCCATCCTGCTATCTCCTCGGCTTTTCTGCGTCCCCCACCCCCTTCTATCTCCCTGTCAGTTCCGTAGTCTATATAGAGCCAATCTCCTCCCCTCTACTCTTCTTGTGTTATCCATCCATTACTGAAAGATTCTGTTCAGAGTCTGTTTATTCATACTTTGTTGTTTCCTATATTTGAATAACTTCTGATAGACACCAGCAGGTGTGATACTAATTCCTTTTTGACACTTTCCACATTCTGGCATTCTAAATACCGGTATGTCATCAGCAAGAATGTTTGTCATGGTTTTGTCTGTTAGTCTGTCTTGTACCCAATTTCTGCTATTTTGCATTCTGAGCCTCTTCATCACTGACCAAGTGGAAGAGAAGTTCTGGGGGAGAGTCTGCTAATCCCTATTTTAGTTAACACATGGTTTGTACATTATTTCTGTAGCACCTGTTTTATTTTGGTAACTATACTGCATACTACCCCAATTCCCCAAAAAATAGGCTGCTGTGTAAAATTTACATACACAGGATGCAATGATTTTCAAATCTCATAAAACAATTTTATTCACAATATTAAATAGAAAACCTATCAAATGTTTAAATTGAGAAAATGTACAATTTTAAGAAAAACATAAGGCGACTTTGAAATTAATGGCAGCATCACATCTCAAAAAAAGATAAGACATGGCAACAAAAAGCTGGAAAAGTACAACCCCAATTCCAAAAAGGTGTGAAAGGGCCGTGTTTACCACGGTGTAGCATTCCCTCTTCTTTCAACAACACTCTGTAAACATCTGCAAAACAGAGGAGACCAGTTTCTGGAGTTTTGGGAGAGGAATGTTGTCTCATTCTTGCCTGATTGTCAGCAATGAAAGTGATTATCGCTTGTATATGTTATTTAGGCATATGTCTATTAGGTCTATGGTTTTAAAATGCCTTATTTTCTTTTCTAGGAGAGGTTCAATGCTAAGCACAGCAATATTTGTTTATGCTGCAACATCCCCTGTCAATGGTTACTTTGGAGGAAGTCTCTATGCCAGACAAGGAGGTAAGTTATTTCTGCTTGTTTCTTTTGTTATGGTTACATTAGAATACACCATTTTTATCCCCGATCACCCATAAAATAAAACTCTTATCGAGTCATTCCCACTGCTCTGTGTAGTAAACTTTGTACTCCCAGAGGCTTGAAACACTGTTGTAAAACAGAACACCCAGTCTTACTATTTACAAGAAGTATAGTCCTTTTCTTTCTACTAAGAAATGTTATCACATTTTAACTGCAGTTATATCTAAATTGACCAATTGCACTGCCAAGAATTGCCTGTACACAGCCAAGGTGAAACCTGGGTTTGCAGCTCTAGGTTTTTTGAAAATTCGGTAGCTGAAGCATATGGATTGCTGCTCATGTTTATATTGAGATGCAGCAAAATCCTTATTTTTTATTCTAACTTTTGTAATGAATTTAAATCTTACAGGGGCTGGGTACAAAATACTATCAGTTCTCTACACTTTGGGGTTTTAGGTAGGTTATTGTAGTAAAAATTAATGCAGAGATGTAAATAGTTTCCTCCACCAGTTACATTTTCTATTTTTTTTATTGTATAATTTAGTGTGTAGAGCTGTTGGCATTCATTCATTCTTTGAAATATAATTATGCAATTCGATTTTACTGATTTGCATGTTTTAATTAGCGTGAATATTGATAAACTAATTTGTGGAGGAGCATGATGATTTAATTTAACATTAGTAAGGGTGATCATGCACAGCCCCATAGAAGCAGGCAGAAATGGAGATTGCGACAAGTGAACCAAGTAGGGTTAACCCATAAAGTGCTCAATGATGATTTGGGTCATCAAAAGAGCTCATGATGGCAAATCGATTTCTGCTTAAATTGGGAAATCTCCGTTATGGAGCACCCAACATCCCCTCTCGGGGGGAAAAGGGGATGGGTTCTCTGTAGATTTTCTGAGTTCATGGGGAAGATACCTGTGGGTGGTTGCAGTGTGATCATTCGAGCAAAAATAGGTGGATGATAGATATCTACTATCCTGAACCTCCATGTGCCACTTTACAAGTATGCAGTATTTTCCTACTGTTTTCTTGTGCAGTGCCCCACTCATGTCCATCTAAATGTTAAAACACCAAAGACCTGCAAGGAGTAAAACAATCAGCATTTCACTACCCACAGATTGCAATGTAACTAATAAATTGCAGGTCTCATTCATGTGTCATATAACAGCTATGATTAATCCACTGTAGGTCGACGGTGGATAAAGCAAATGTTCATTGGAGCTTTCCTAATCCCAGCAATGGTTTGTGGGACAGCATTCTTTATCAATTTCATTGCCATCTATTATCATGCTTCCAGAGCAATCCCATTTGGAACAATGGTGAGTAGATTTTTGAAGTTGCCGTCACTGGTGTTTAAAAGTTTGTGTGGCAATGCTAGCCTGGCAGTGCGCTTTTACAATGTCTTAATGGCTTTTTTCACATAAGACTGGAAATATTTTTAATTTTAATATAGCAGAATAGATAGGCGAAGTGTGTACTTTCCTTTGCGTGAGCAATTGATTTACTTTGCCAGCTTTTACTTTGCCAGCTTTTACTTTGCTCTACACCTGATCAGGCCTTTAGTCAAGTCAAAGGCATTTATTGCCAGCCAATCACATCACAGATCTATTATCACACTGACAATACAGTAATAGATAATCACTTACAAGAGGAGTGAAAACAGACATGCTGGGTTTAGGTAATCCTAACACGTTTATAATGAATAGTAACTTATTACATTTAGCATTTCATGGTTTTATTTATAACACTGGGGAGTGCAAACTATATTGTTTTTACTTTATAAATTCAGACCCCCACCACACAGTTTTTATTTAAAAAAAAAATTAAAGCTGCTGGGAGTGAGAGACAAAGTGGATGGTTTGTATTACTGACTGAATCTTGCTGTGAACTTCCAACTTCTCAACTTTTAGACTCAGTGCTTCATGGCCCCATACAGGTCACAATGTAGGGTTGATTAATTTTGCTTGCCAAGCTCCGCATTACGCAAGTCATTGCATCTTAAAACCGAATTCAGAACAGGAGCTGGGCATTTTTGTGCTGTGTGAAAATAGCACTTTTGCCATTCTGGATTGCTTACAATTTTGGAACTTGCCTAAAGCTGTAATCTGATCTTTTGTCACTAGATGGTGCTGCTGAGCTGATTGTTTAATGAAAATGCACTGCTGTATTGCCTTGAGGCTTTTCTATGTCTCTTGTTAAGATAATAGATTCATTACTTTCTAACATAAGTTTGGAAGGTCACCAAGCTGTGTTCAGCTCTCCTATATTAATCTACTAATTCTTATAAAGAAATGAATGTTTGCACACATGGTACTGACCGTGGAATGTGGTAATTGCTGGAACAGTTATTTAAATCTCTTGTTTTTATATCCTAATTTCATACTGAAGTGGTAGGGAATCTTATTATTTTCTGTATAATACCAGCACAAATCCCCTGTCCTGTCAAAGTTCTGAAGCAAATTTTTTGACATGTGCTGAACATGCGTTTTACCAATAATTCATTTCTTAGTAGTAATCTGATTCACGCTTCAGGAATGCTGACAGCAGGGCATTCCACCTGCATTAAAGATTACTTTTTGGTTCTGTGACTCTGCTTAATCCCTCTCTTCATTTAAGTACACAACTTCATGTCCAACCTAAAGCACCATGCTTTACTTTGCATGTTAACTGGGGTCACCCAAGGATTTGCCTTTTCTAAGAAAGGCATAACTTAACCTCTGCATTTTACATGTCTGGATGTTGTCCAAAGTAATTGTGTATGGGCACTCTGCTTACAAATTAAGCTTGCTCTGACTTGTTAGATACAGTTTATATTCCAAGCGTGATGTTTGAATTTCTGCACCAGGATTAAAAATCTCTCTGTTATATTTTCTTTTTCTTACTACATTCCTATAAGTAAATTTATTGTGATTTGGCAAGGTTTTGTATTTAATGTGTTTTTAACTTGAGACGATGTGGTAGTGTTTTGCATTACTAATTTACATACTTAGAAGCTATTTGATAGGCCACTTTGGCTGACAGCTAATGAAAGGCCTTTCATGAAGTTGCATGCCTGATCGATCTATCTAATAGAAGTATGTAGAGAACATTGAATTTTTTAGAGGGAAATCAGGCTTCAATATTCCCCCCCACACTAATATTGTGTGTCGCTGATTAATGTGTAGAGCTAGTGAGAGATTTCAGTACAGAAAATGTTAACCCTGAATCCGTAGGGAGCTGGTGGTGCTGCAACTCCTAAATCATGCTTTTTTCAAAGATCACATAATATATCAGTGTTTCCTCAGATTCAGACAAATATTCATGTGTTTTATGCTTCTCTTACATTTTGTGGGTGTGATTGGCATCAGACCCATTTAGTGACGGTGAAAGAGCAGGGTAATCTCTGTAGCTGTCAGTGATTGATCCCCCGGAAATCTACAGAATGCTCCTGGAATGAATGTAGCCCTGATCTCCTCACTGAATGACTGCTTAGTAATTCATGTGACTTTGCTGTCCTAGGTTGCTGTATGCTGCATTTGTTTCTTTGTGATCCTTCCATTGAACCTAGTGGGAACAATACTTGGTCGAAATTTGGCAGGACAGCCCAACTTCCCCTGTCGTGTCAATGCAGTTCCGCGACCCATCCCAGAGAAAAAGTGGTAAGGTTTTATCAGCACAAAGTACGTTTTGCAGCTGAAAAAGTTACTTTTTTATTAATGGGTAAAACAACATTTTAGGTTATACAGGTTTGTTTTCCTATGGACCTCTGCTTCAAACTATAGTAATCCAGAGAATGACATCAAAAATATAAGAGGCTTGGGAGCAAACACAAACTGAGCATGGGTTCTTGGGTTAAAGCGTACCTGTCCTGAAAAATAATAATGGAGCTGCCATTGCATACTTTAAAAAAAAAAAAAAGGAGACCTGGTAAGAAAAATACAGTTGTTACTGACATCTTCTGAAAATGCTAGTTGCCTGGTATGGTAATTTTTATACTTTTGAGTTGTTGGCCTTAAATGAGAACACTTTCTGCATGGTTGTTTTGCATCTGTGGCTCAACAAATTGAAACCAGAGACATGTCTTGTAGCTAGTATTTTTAGGAGGTTAGCACTGGCAGCCTTCATATTTCTCAGTATAGTTATATTTGAGGCGCAAGCTTCAAACTTATGTCTACTTGAGTCACTGACTCAGACTACCTAAGCATTGATGTTGGACTTCCAGATTTGTGTGCTTGTTTAAGGCCACAACTCACAATGCCAACTCCTGCATATATATATATATATATATAATTTTTTTTTTTTTATATACGATTTGGACCTTGTATGCAGACATGTATCGCCCATCAGGACTACCGGGAGTTTGCCCGTGGGCCGGTTGCTCAGTGGGCCAGTTTCAGTAACTGCCAATGGCGTCGCTAGGGGATGGTTTTTGGGGCTATAGCTCAAAGTCCCAGGGGTCCCCAACCACAGGGCCGCGGCATGGGAGAGGCGGGTGAGAGATGACCTCCTCTCTCACCGCCGCCCTGCATCACTGCTGTTAGGCCCTCACTGTGCAGCAGCAGGGAGATTACATAATCTCTCCCTGCCCGCCCACTCTCTGGGGACCCTGGTGTAAGGGGGAAGGCTCTCTGGGGACCCTGGTGTAAGGGGGAAGGCTCTCTGGGGACCCTGGTGTAAGGGGGAAGGCTCTCTGGGGACCCTGGGGTAAGGAGGAAGGCTTTTTTTTTTTTTTTGCACATTTGCGTATAGTTTTATATACGGTTTTTGTGCACGTTTGCAAAATTAAAGTGGGCTGGTCTGGATGAAGTTCAGGGACAAATTTTTGTCAGTCCAGTTCTGCCTGTATGCAGCAAAGTTATGGAATGTAATTGACTGACCCTTTAGATGCACACCCAGCTTTTTATTCTAAGAAATAATTAAATGTATTGGCAGTACTCTGTGCTAAATACTCATTCCCTTTAATCTGCTATTCACAGGTTCATGGAACCAGCTGTCATTGTATGCCTTGGTGGAATACTACCATTTGGATCCATTTTTATTGAAATGTAAGTTTATTTTTTTCCACTTTTGTTTAGAACTGTTGAGAAATTAGCTCATATTGATGAGACTGTTGGTAAAAATGTAAGTCAGCTAGGTGTAATAACACAAGTTAAAGCTGGCCGTGCACAAAATCAAATGTGGCTGGTTCCTAATGAACCAGCTGAAATTCGCTCAGTGGGTGACCCTGTCTGCCTATCTCACCTCAACACCCTTTGATCTAAAAGTCAAAGAGTCGGGGGCAGATAATTGTCAGCCGAACAACGTTTGAGCCCTTTCACACTGGGGCCGCTCCACATTGGCGGTAGAGCACTGATAGTTTAAAGCACTGCTAGTATACACCGCTCCTCCACCGCCTGAAAGATGCTGCTTGCAGGACTTTATCTACCGTCCTGTAAGCGCACCGCCCCAGTGTAAAAACACTCGGACGCTCACAGTGGGGCTGCAGTGGCGGCGTTTTTCGGGTACTATTTTTAGCCTAAATTAAGCACCTGAAAAACGCCCCAGAGTGAAAGGGATCTTGGAGCATTTTAACAAGCGGCAAAGCGGACTGTCAAAGCATGGATAAACCGCTGCAGCAGGAGAATCTATTGGTGTTTGGCCAGATTAATCAGCTGCTAAATGGTCCATGGGTTTAAATGCTTTGAGCTGAAAGGGGACTACGCATTATAGAACGACTTGACCTTTTTTTTTTCCATTTCTCTTTTTCAGGTATTTCATATTTACCTCTTTCTGGGCATACAAGATCTACTATGTATATGGCTTTATGATGTTGGTTTTGGTCATCCTCTGCATTGTGACTGTTTGCGTAACTATTGTTTGTACATACTTCCTTCTAAATGCCGAAGATTACAGGTGGTAAGTGACTTGGTGAATAATGAATGGCTATATGCATGAAAGACTAGATCTTGTAAAATTTGGTCACCTGGCTTTCAGGTAGATGGATAGATTTGCTGGGCAGGGCCATCTTGAACATTGCACATGATGGATAGGATTATCCAAGTTGGCATTACTGACTGCTCCTTCTGAAAATGCTAACTGCCAGGCTGTCAAGCTGATTTCCTTCTGTACTTTGAGTCACTGACTAGGTACAGGTATACAGATAAGAAGCTCGGATCTCGCTTCTGTGACTTAGGCAACAAGAATTTTGGGAGGTCCGCAATCGCAGTCTTTTATGAGAGCAAGTTTCCTTTAGAAAAATAGATGGTTTGGCATGATCTGGACCTTTATTAAAATAATCGGTATATTATGAATTTGGCTACTTTCACACTGGGGTGTTGGGGACATCGGCGGTAAAGCGCCGCTATTTTTAGCGGGACTTTACTGTCGTTTTCGCATCGCTTTCAGACGCTATTGGTGTCCTTTTAACCCCTGCTTACAGCCGGAAAAGGGTTAATAGCGCTCACAAAGCGGCACTGCCCATTGATTTCAATGGACAGGGGGGCTGTAGGAGCGGTGTATAAACCGCTTCTACAGCGCCTCAAATATGCTGCTTGCAGGACTTTTTTTTAAGCATCCTGCCAGCGCACTCCTTCAGTGTGAAAGCCTGAGGGCTTACACACTGGAGTGAGAGGAGAGGCTTTTTACAGGAGCTTTGCAGGCACTATTTTTAGCGCTATAGCACCTGTGAAGCGCCTCAGTGTGAAAGCAGCCTTCCAGAAAAACTCCCTTGTAGAAATTTGAATATACATTTTTTTTTTCTCTGCATAATTTTAGCTGCACATTTTTTAGTTGACTCGGGCACGTTTGACCAAAATACCTTCTTAGAACTGATTATTTTCAGATGTTAAGTAATCTAATTCTTTCTGAAATTGTATACAACTGCTGCTTTCAGCAAAGCTTGACAATAAAGGCTGCAAGTGAGTTTTTGTTTTCTTTTGCAGGCAATGGACAAGTTTTCTTTCTGCTGCCTCCACTGCAATCTATGTTTACATGTACTCATTTTACTACTACTTTTTCAAAACAAAGTAAGTGCTGCTTTTGTCTTTTATGTGTGAAGGTTTGTTTTTTATTGTGGACGTTGATTTGCTGTGCATTCCAGCTGGCAATAGGAAGCGCTAGCAATTTTTCTGGGTCAGGGGGGAGGTATTGCAGGACCGAGTTCAAATATCACCTGGCTCTTGCCTTGTAATTTCCCCCGTTAAGTTTATCCTTTTAATGCATGTTACACCCATATTCAACGTGTAACATGTTACTGCTGCAGCTGCCCCCGTTCCTGCTGTCACAATTAAAAAACAAATATAAAACTGCAGCCATTTGGGGCTCCGCCCAGCCACGTCATTCATTCAGAGTTCTAAGAATGGAAAATTACAAGTACTGAAAGCCTTTGCGGATGTCTGCTTTTAGTTCTCTGTGAACTACCAGGATGCTGTTGAGTGCTCAAGGTGAGGATTCCGGTGAGTGTGTAACTGCCTGCCCGTACGAGCAGACTGCTTACACAGAGTTTGCAGGAGTCCTGTGTGGCACCCGCAAACTGCTTATCAGGGGTTCAATGCTTTCCAGGCTCCCAATAAAATGCACTTTTTTAACTGCAAAAAGATGTGCATTATTTTAAATTTTTTTGAAAAGGTGAACTTATCCTTCAAAGTGTCTGTAAAGGTTTTTTTTGTTTTTTTTAACCTTCATGTATTCTAACCTGATCCTCATTGGCTGACACACCAGCGTGATCACATGAAACATGTCAGTCACAGCCAGTGAACTAATGAGGAGGGGCAGGCCGAGTCATGGCTGTGTCTTATGGATGCATAGAGCGGGGCTTGGAACGAGCACGCACCAGTGTCCCCATAGCAAACGGCGTGCTATTGGGACGCTGGTCGGGGGTGCAGGAGTGCTGGCAGGGAACCCCAGAAGAGGAAGATTGGGGCTGCTCTGTGCAAAACCTTGCACAGAGCAGGTAAGCATGACATGTTTAAAAAAAAAAACACAAACCTTTAGGCCTCATGCACACTGGACTTTAACATTATGAAAATGCCAGTAATTTTGCAGTGAGTTTTTCAATGTTTTTGCAATATAATTTTTTAGCGTTTAATGGTGTCTTTGTGTTTTTCCGCGTTGGCGTTATTTTTTTTTTTTTTTAGAATTTTATATATATATTTTTTCAATGGATCAAAAACGTTAAACGCTGGTGAGCGAAGTTTTTGAGCGTTTATCAGCATTTGTCTACGTTTATCAGTGTTGGAGCGTTTTTACAGCTGAAAAACTTCTCTAAGAACCCGACTAGTTTTATTTTTTTTAACTGCTCAAAAACGCCACTGTCCAAAACTGCTTATAACAGCCTAGTTTAACCACTTCCCGCCCAGTCAATAGGAGATTGAATACAATAAGAAAAAATTGCGCTTTATCCAGAAAAATAATTAATGCACATAAATTAATATATCACAAAACAAAAAGATATATAAACCAAGAGGAATATATATATATATAATAGGGAAGGCAGCAGTTTCTAGTGCCAAGGCACAAAATATATGAACTAGAAAAAAGGAGGGGTTAGAACTGCGCCATGGCACCCAGACTCGTGAGTTATAAAGTCAGTTTGGTAAAATGAACATCAGGGTTTGGAAGGAAGAAAGTCTATAGGATTCTCCAGGGATTCCACAATACTGATGTATGGAATAATGGATCCCACCCAGATGGTCCACTATTATTCCGTATGTAACTTGGTTACCAAAGTCATGAGCTGCTTACCAGATCATAGACTTAAATCAGCGGTCGACTGTGACCCAGCCGCGGCCTTTGAGGAAAGCAGGGGGGGGGGGGGAGCCCACTTCCTAGATGTATCAATCTCTCCCTTGAGACACAGAGTTATGAGCGACGGTCCACCGTGATACACAGCACTCAAAGTGTGAAATCCACCACCGATAAAAAGAGCAGCTTACCAGAACTTCAATCATAAACCACAGTCGGCTGTGACCCAGCCGCGGCCTTTGGGGAGATCTCACTCCCTTGATGGAAGCACCACTTGCACCCTCGGTAATATACAATGGTGTCACCGCACAAAAAAGGAAACAGCAAACATAGCGTAACTCCGTGGGATAGGTTATTTAATAAAACGATAAAACGATAAAAGGTTTACTCACATATGAAGAAAACACAAGGAGCATTTGAATTTGCCGGCCGGCATGTATCAGAGCAATGTCCGTATACCAAACGTAATGACGTCACCGCACGTCCTCCCAGACGCGTTTCGTCATTCGACGTTATCAATGGGATTGATAACGTCGAATGACGAAACGCGTCTGGGAGGACGTGCGGTGACGTCATTACGTTTGGTATACGGACATTGCTCTGATACATGCCGGCCGGCAAATTCAAATGCTCCTTGTGTTTTCTTCATATGTGAGTAAACCTTTTATCGTTTTATCGTTTTATTAAATAACCTATCCCACGGAGTTGCGCTATGTTTGCTGTTTCCTTTTTTGTGCGGTGACACCATTGTATATTACCGAGGGTGCAAGTGGTGCTTCCATCAAGGGAGTGAGATCTCCCCAAAGGCCGCGGCTGGGTCACAGCCGACTGTGGTTTATGATTGAAGTTCTGGTAAGCTGCTCTTTTTATCGGTGGTGGATTTCACACTTTGAGTGCTGTGTATCACGGTGGACCGTCGCTCATAACTCTGTGTCTCAAGGGAGAGATTGATACATCTAGGAAGTGGGCTCCCCCCCCTGCTTTCCTCAAAGGCCGCGGCTGGGTCACAGTCGACCGCTGATTTAAGTCTATGATCTGGTAAGCAGCTCATGACTTTGGTAACCAAGTTACATACGGAATAATAGTGGACCATCTGGGTGGGATCCATTATTCCATACATCAGTATTGTGGAATCCCTGGAGAATCCTATAGACTTTCTTCCTTCCAAACCCTGATGTTCATTTTACCAAACTGACTTTATAACTCACGAGTCTGGGTGCCATGGCGCAGTTCTAACCCCTCCTTTTTTAATAGGAGATTGAAGTCCGGGAAGTGGTTCTGAAATCCTGACCGGACGTCTATTGACGTCCTGCAGGATTTCATGCCGGCTCGCGGCGATCGGTGATGCGGAGTGTCAGTCTGACACCCTGCATCTCCGATCTCAGTAAAGAGCCTCCGGCGGAGGCTGTTTACCTCGTGATCAGCCGTGTCCAATCACGGCTGATCACGATGTAAACAGGAAGAGCCGTTAAACGGCTCTTCCTCACTCGCGTCTGACAGACGCGAGTAGAGGAGAGCCGATCGGCGGCTCTCCTGACGGGGGAGGGGCGGTTCGCGCTGATTGTTTATCAGCGCAGCCCCACCGCCTCGGATCCCCACACTGGACCACCAGGGAGTGCCCCCCCAGTGCTCAATAGAGCACAAATATATATATATATATATATATATATATATATATATATATATATATATATATATATATATATATATATATATATATATATATATATATATATATATATATATATATATATATATATAAAAAAATAAATGCTTTTAATGCAATTGATGCCAATCAGTGTCCACAAAAGGGCACTGACTGTCCAGCAATGCCATCAGTGCCACCCAGTGTCCATCAGTGCTGCCTATGAGTGTCCATCAGTGCTGCCATATCAGTGCCCATTATTGAAGAAAACGTACTTATTTACAAAAAATTAACAGAAAAAAATAAAAACCTTTTTTAAAAAATTTCGGTCTTTTTTTAGTTGCGCAAAAAATAAAAATCGCAGAGGTAATCAAATACCACCAAAAGAAAGCTCTATTTGTGGGAACAAAATGATAAAAATTTCATTTGGGTACAGTGTAGCACGACCACGCAATTGTCATTCAAATTGCGACCGTGCTGAAAGCTGGCTTGGGCGGGAAGGTGCGCAAGTGCCTGGTATGGAAGTGGTTAATGACTGTAGAAAAAAACGTCTACAGCCAAAAACAGTTGCTGTAAAAACGTCAAACATCCAGTGTGCATGAGGCCTTAATATCGCCATAAGTGCGAGATATAGGAGTATAACATAGTATATAAAAGCAAGGATTTGAGCTTGGCGGCAAAGGGCGAGATTAACTAAAACTGGTGCAGCTGTTCGTAATAACCAGCTTCTGGGTTTTATTTGCAAAGCGAAATTGGCCCGGGTTCATACTGGTGCAACACACGCTCTGACATTGGGAGCTAATGTCGCATGACGTGTGAAAGTCAATGTTTCCCTATAAGAGTCGTCTTAACTGGTCCGGCACAAGTCGGTCCGACTTTGAAAATGCTCCCTTTACTACTTTGGTTCCGACTTTGACCCTACTTTAGCCCATTAAATATCATTAAAGTCTGAACGCCATTTTGCATGCTCTGACTTTGGCATGTGACTTGTGCTCTAATGATCTTAAAGGGGAACTCCACGCCAAATTTTAAATAAAAAAAAACAGCATGGTTTCCCCTTCCAAAAGAATACCAGGCCCTTGGGTCTAGTATGGATTTTAAGGCGAACACCCTACGCCGAAAAAAACAGCGTGGGGGTCCCCTTAAAACTCCATTCCAGACCCTCATCCGATCATGCATCCCGACAGCTCAGGAAAGGGGGTGGGGACGAGCGAGCACCCCCCCCCCTCTTGAACCGTACCAGGCCGCATGCCCTCAACATGGGGGGGGAGGTTGGGTGCTTTGGGGCAGGGGGTATCCAGGTGAATGGGTAGGGGTACGATTTACCCCATACTCATTCACATAGGGTGGGGGGGCCCCTTATTAAAGGGGCTCTCGGATTCCGCTAAGCCCCCCGCAGACCCCGACAACCAACGGTCAGGGTTGTCTGGAAGAGGCTCTTGTCCTCATGAACATGGGGGCAGGGTGCTTTGGGGTGAGGGGCCGCATGGCACCCCCCTGCCCCAAAGCACCCCCCCTATGTTGAGGGCATGCGGCGGGGGCACTCGCTCGTCCCCACTTCTGTTCCTGACCGGCCAGGCTGCGTGCTCGCATAAGGGTCTGGTATAGATTTTATTTTGGGGGGAACCCCTCACCGTTTTTTCGGCGTAGGGGGTTCCCTTTAAAATCCATACCAGACCCAAAGGCCTGGTATGCTGTTGGAGAGGGAACCCATGTCGGTGCTTTATTTACAATTTGGCGTGGAGTTCCCCCTCAAGATTCATACCAAACAGTGCCTGGTATTGGCGGGGATCCAAGTCAGATCCCAGTTCATTGAAGTCGGAGGCGTCTCTGTCTTCAAATCGCAGGGCAAAGTCGGATCCAAAGTGGTACCAGTGTCGTGTCGCACCAGTGTGAACCCAGCCTTGGGCTGGGTTCACACTACTACACTACTTTCATCCTACTTTGCTCTGCTACATTGGTCCTACATTTATCCTACATTGGTCCTACATCCATCCTACTTTCATGAACAGGATACTACTTTGGTCCGACTTCAATGATATTCAATGGGCCTGAAGTAGGATCAATGTAGGACCAAAAGTAGTACAGGGAGCATTTTCAAAGTTGGACCGACTTGTGTAGGACGCTACAAGACGCTCTCATAGGGAAACATTGAACACAGAGCAAAGTAGGATGAAAGTAGTGTAGTAGTGTGAACCCAGCCTTGAACAAGCTGAAGTTAGAAGCTAATCCTGCACAGATGCACCAGATTCTGTGTGCACCTGCTTTAGTAAATCTTCCCCAGTGTATCTAATGACTTTTTTGGATAGACAGGCTAGTTTAAATATTTGGTGTTTTTTTACTTTATTGTGAATACTTTTTAAAATAAACAAATCATGGAAATAATGGAATAGTTGATATTATAAGTCCCTAAAAATGTTGTTGCATGAAATCAGGAATCTTTAACTGTAGGATTTTACATTACAAAATGCCATTCCCAAAATATACTGACACATTTAAATCTGTCAACATCGCATATTTGTATAATTTAATTGCTTGAAGTTTTTACTTTATTTTTTGCAAACGTTTACTTTTATTTGTTTGCGCTGACTTAACATCTGGGAGATGGCATTTGACATTGTCCATCGATACTCTGCAGTAATATGTTTATTATGGGTTTTGTGAATCTTTGCAATCTTTGTAAGCAATATGAAGACTCTTTCAATACTAACCTGTATATCAACTCTCCCCTTTTTGTTCAGAATGTATGGATTGTTTCAGACATCATTTTACTTTGGATACATGGCAGTTTTTAGCACTGCTTTGGGAATTATGTGTGGTAAGTTTGGCCTTTTTTTTTAATACATGTACAGTATGCGTTAACATTTAAATTTCTAGCACATGTGTAGAAAGAGATTTTTGCAGTGTATTTATTGCTTTAAGCCCAGGTCCACACTGGGCTGCGGGAGTGAAGCTGTGCGAGTTCAGCTGAACTCGCACAATTTCACTCCCGTTTCTGCACAGATGTAAATCGCAGGCTCAAGTCGCAAATAGTAGTACAGAAACTACTTTTTGAAGTCGGTGCAGCGCCGCAGATGTGGCGACGCACCGATTAGGGCGATGCAAATGCCGCCAATTTGACATGTCAAATCGCATCAGTGTGAACCAGGGCTAAAAGCAATTTACTGTAAGGCCCCCATGCACACGAGACGCTTTTACAAACGCCTCTAATCTCAGCTTTTCAAAGGCAAAAACCGGCATTTAAAACGCCCGTTTTTGCCGAGAATTCGCGTTTTGCAGCGTTTTACCGCGATTTGCGGCTGTCAGCGTTTATCTCCAAAACACTGTAGACCCTCCCCAAGCTCAGAATCAAACTATTTGTGCCGCGTTTTGCCGCGTTTAGCAGCAATTTGCGTCTAAAACGCAAAAGCTGAAAGCTTCTGAATCCAAAATGTTGGGTTTGGAAAAACGGCCCTAAACCCAACTGCTTTGAAACGCCAAAAAACGTGATCGTGTACATGGACACATAGGATAACATTAATTGTGTTCAGGGGCAGTTGAAAAAAATGCCCAAATGCCTCTGAACTCGAGTTTAGCAGCGTCTCGTGTGCATGGGGCCTAAAGGTAAGTGTGCATTGGGCAATTTGGGGAGACTGCTTAAGCTGACATTTATGAAACATTATCTACCGCTATGTATCTATTAAAATTGATGTTTACACAAGACATTTGCATTGAAGTTTACTTGGGTAATAAACATGGGCAGGAAATAAAACTAATACCTGTTTTCATTCAAATCTTATTAGTGTACTTTGCACTAAGGGATGAAGGGCATCCTTTAATAATAAAAAAAAACCTTTTGGTTTTTCTCTAAAAGGTCTGCAAATTATGAGAATTTAATTTATATAGCATCCCAAATTCTTAAGCACTTTTTGAGGTATATACAGTCATATAATTTCCTATCTGAAACCAAGCTTATAGTCTGTTCTCCCTACCTCATTTATATTGTCTGCTCACACTAATGCCACGTACACACGATTGGACATTCCAACAACAAAACCGTGTTTTTCCCCCCCCCCCCCCGACGGATGTTGGCTCAAACTTGTCTTACACATGGTCACACAAATGTTTTTGGAAATTCCAAACGTCAAGAACGCGGTGACATACAAGATGTACGACAGGCCGGGAAAAATGAAGTTCAATAGGCAGTGCGGCTTCTGCTTAACCACTAGCCGACCGCGCACCGTCATTATACGGCGGCAGTTCGGCTCTTTGAGCCGCCACTAGGGGGCGCGTGCGCGCCCCCGACTCCCGTGCGTGTGCCCGGCAGGCGCGATCGCAGCCGGGCACACGCGATCGCTCGTTACAGAGCGGGGACCGGGAGCTGTGTGTGTAAACACACAGCTCTCGTTCCTGTCAGCAGGGGAAATGCTGATCTTCTGTTCATACAATGTATGAACAGAGGATCAGTGTTTTCCCTAGTGAGGCCACCCCCCCCCACAGTAAGAACACACCCAGGGAACATACTTAACCCCTTCCCCGCCCCCTAGTGTTAACCCCTTCACTGCCAGTGGCATTTTTATAGTAATCCAATGCATTTTTATAGCACGGATCGCTATAAAAATGCCAATGGTCCCAAAAGTGTCCGAAGTGTCCGCCATAATGTCGCAGTACCGAAAAAAAATCGCTGATCGCCGCCATTACTAGTAAAAAAATATATTAATAAAAATACCCCCTATTTTGTAAACGCTATAACTTTTGCGCAAACCAATCAATAAACGCTTATTGCGATTTTTTTTTACGAAAAATATGTAGACGAATACGTATCGGCCTAAACTGAGGAAAAAAAATGTTTTTTTATATATTTTTGGGGGATATTTATTATAGTAAAAAATATTCATTTTTTTAAAAATTGTCGCTCTATTTTTGTTTATAGCGCAAAAAATAAAAACCGCAGAGGTGATCTAATACCACCAAAAGAAAGCTCTATTTGTGGGAAAAAAAGGACGCCAATTTTGTTTGGGAGCCACGTCGCACGACCGCGCAATTGTCAGTTAAAGCGGCGCAGTCCCGAATCGCAAAAAGTCCTCTGGTGTTTGGGCAGCAATATGGTCCGGGGGTTAAGTGGTTAATTCAGAGCATTCGTGGAATTTTGTGCATCGGAATTGGCTACACATGAGGAAAATTTGAGAACCCGCTCTCAAACATTTATTGGAAATTCCGATAGAAAATGTCTGGAGCATACAGAGTCGTATTTTTCGAAAACGAGCTCTCATCGAACATTTGTTGTCGGAAATTCCGACCGTGTACGTGGCATTAGGCTTACGTGGGTATTATCCATTGGCATGTGTTTTGACCTGGGATACTAACCGCACACTTAAACATGGAAAGAGCATACAGATTCCATGCAGATACTGATTTGTATGGCTGTCCAGCACTATCCACTGCTCCTACACAGGAAGCATGGGTTGTGACATATGGTTGGGAAACAACTTGGAGGTAGTCAGTGGAAGCCACAAAGCAACTGGAAATCGTTTTTTTTTTTTTTTTTTTTAAACCTATGTGCATATGGGCAAAGAGACAAGTGTTCACCGGAGCCGATTTTCAAGTCTCGGCACAAAGTTTCAATTGAAGCTGCATGAAAATGAAGCTCATTTTTAACAATAGAGCCCCAGCACTAGTCCAAGCTGCTCTTCCCTACGCTACAGAGAGGGGCTGCTGCACTGATCTCTCTGCAGCGGTTTTATATGCACCTTGCTGAGTGACAGAACGCTGTAATCGGCAAAGCCCATGCGGATTGCAAAACTCTAGCTTGGCATGTCTGACTGCTGCAGAGAGATGCTGCTTTCACACAGTGAGCAACAATCCTTCTCTGCAGCCTATGGAAGAGAGGAGTTTGGACCGGTGTCGGGATCCAATAGAAAGATGTATGTAGAAATGCGTTTTTATGCAACCTCAGTTGAAATGGTTTTCTTTCTGAAACCTCAATTGGCTTCAGTTAACTCTGTTCACCCCCTATATGCTGCCCATCTGCCAGAGCAACGCCTGGTGTCATTTCCAAGTTGATAGGGCCAGAGCTAACACAGGTCCAAAAACATTTTACTGCATTCAGATCCGGTGTTTTTTTTCTCAGCTACCCAATGCTGCACTGTGGGAGGGAGGTGAGAGTTACAGGTTTTCCCTTACCCAGAATTTTTTGTTATTTCACACTGCTGCTTGCACTGTGGAAATTGCACATAAAATCTGGCTGCATTGTTTCGGTATATTATGCTGGTAAAGTAGAACCATTTCCTTATTTATTTGCAAATATAATGATTACTGAAATCTCCATTGCTATTGTATATATTACAGTCTGAGACTAATTTTTTTTTTTTTTTTTAATCTTGCTCTCCAATAGGAGCGATTGGTTACATGGGAACAAGTGCCTTTGTCCGGAAAATTTACACTAATGTGAAAATTGACTGAGAGATCCAGCGAGAACGGGAACTGTGGATCAGTTGCTACTTTTTTCCAGGGCTGGGGGTGAAACATGCACATTAGTGCCAGAAGAGATTGGGTTTTAACACTGGGTACTGTGTTGGTCTCCGTTCTGTGGATGGCTTAAAATGGCATCTCTTTCATTGATCCTAGTTTTCTTACAGACTGCTCTTTCCAACTCCACAACAAATGCTTGGATTTTATGCAGTAAGCATTACTACAGTACATGGCTAATCTCCCCCTGCCCCCCCCCCCAAAAAAATAAATAAAGAAAAAGAATAAAACTAGCTCATAAAAGATGAATAGACTAGCTCTCTTCAGTGAAGAGGACACGCAGTTTATTTAAAGCATTTGTTCCATTCAATAAATAAGAGGGAGTCTTGGCTGCTCAAACTAGTTGATTAGTAGTCTTCTTGGTACCTTCTAAACACTCTGTAAGATGGCTGTTCCAGGAATCTTCCTTTTTCTTTCATTTTTGTTGGCGCTTTAGAAATGTCTGTTTATATTTTGCCTGTGGGTTTCCTACCAGTTTGTGGCGTGCAGTAAACCTGCCTCCATTTTGTATTCTCAAGGCAAGACAACAACTGAAAAGTACTGCATGTAAAATAACAGCTTTCAATGTATTTGGACCAATTCCCCACATATTTATCTCTGAAAGAAGAAAACGAAACTGCATTTTAAGAATCCATCCAAAGAGGGCTGAAAACCGCTGTTCTCGGCACTGTAATTCACTGTATAGTAAAATATGTTTTTATGGCCCATATGAGGTCTACAAAAGACATTTTAACGGAAATCTGAAAAGTAACCCCCATCCTTTCAATGTTTGTTTTTTCGTTTTTTGAAATAATTTTATGTTTATTTTTTTTCCATATTTTTTATTTTCTCGGGGTTTCAATGAAGGCTTTACGTAAATATGGGAAGATGTGTATATAACATTAAATAATGTAACTTAGGTTTAGAGCCCAAATGTATTTGGATGTACAGGTTTATTAAGGAGTTTTTTTCTGATGATTATTTGATGTACAAATCTGTGGCGTCAGGTGGCTTTTCACATCTTGCCTGCCATTGCATGACCTTTTTTGTTTTGTTTTTCTTTTTGTTTTCTTTTTTCCCTCCCATTGATATGTGTGTCTAAATTCTGTTCTTCTCTTACACATAAAAGTCAAATTTGTAATTTAGAAACCTATAATTTTTTTTTTTTTTTGTTAATCTTATCTGGACACTTGTCTAACATCTGAAGCACTGTGGCTTTAGAGTGTTCAGAGAACTGAAATAAAATTTTCAGACAAAAAAAAGTTCTGGATGTCATCTTTGTGAGTTTTTTTTTTTTTTTCCTCTTGATGTCATCTCAGCCTTGGAAAGAAATATCATTACATTTGTCCTCCAAACAATGGTGATTTTTCAGTACAGCACTTGATGTTCCAGTGAACAAAAGGTGGAGTTCTTTCAATACAGTTTGCTTTTTCTATTTATTCCCTCCTCTACATTTATTAGACATGATTGCACTGATATATTCAACACAATGACAATGCAGAAATCTTTGTTTCTCCTATGTTTAGCTGATTGAAAAATGTTAAGATGTGTCAGATTGAGAAATAAAAATAAAAATGAAGCCAGTGTATAATTCAAGAGTGTGTATACTTTTAACATGGTGTTACCCAAAGTTTTTATGGTGTGCCCTTGCAATGGTTTAGTGCCACTTGCTGTTCTGGTACTTGAGCATCCTCTGCACGGCAAACCTTTTATTTGGTGAACCCTGTAGAAGGCAATTCTGCATATAATGCAAACAGAATATATAGTAGTGAATTATGTAGCTCGCAATTAATTGATAAAGTAGGGGGTAACTTTGGGGGTGATTTGGGGTAACATGTTTTTGGTTGCAGTTTTTCAAACTGTTGACATTTTAGGGACAACATCATCACGTAGAATGTGAGAAAGCATCCTGTGATCTGCAGGTTTCTTGGTGAAAACACATGGTTGACAGAGGTAATTGAACTGACAATTTACTAAAGCTGATAGGAAGTCTGCAGCTACTCACACTTTGACAAATCCCAGTTGCTGGCATGCATTTGACATGATGGTTTAAGAATAAGGCATACATAATAACAAATCCATGGGTCTGTCTTTGTATGTGTATGGTGATGAATGTTTTTGCTTATGTTGGGTCCCTTAATACTAGCTGAGCATGATTTGCATGCTTCACTGTACCCAGGCATTGTTGCTGACAGTGTGCACTTTAGACCTAAGTTATATTGATGCCTTTAATGCCTTGCTACTGGGAGGCGTAGGCTGGGTTCACATTGCAGCACGGAGCGGCTCACAGCAGAGGTTTGGTGTGTCACTGTTTTTAGGTACAATTTCAGTCCAAATTTTTGGCTGAATTCGGACCTGAAACGGACCGGAGGACACACAGGACTCCTGTGCAATTCTCTCCGGAGATGTGTGAACCGGCTCCATAGAGCAATCTCCTGAAATGCAAATTGGATATGGGGTAACCTGCATCCAATTCGCAATATTGTGAACCCAGCCTTAAAGGATAAGTTTACTTTTTAGAAAAAAAGAATAAATGCACATTTTTTGCAGGTAAAAAAATGCATTTTTTTTTTTTGTTGGAGCCTGTAAAGCTGTGCTCCAGCAATAAGCAGATCACAGGTCTCTGTACATCCCATATGGGCAAGCAGATACACTGACAGGGATAATCAATATACAAATATAGCACATAATTGCGATACTAATATTGTAATTGAAGGTTATTAAAAATTACCTGTCCTCTTCAATCTGCAGCCATTGTAATTTTCTGAGAATGCATTTGCAATATGGCTACCTAGAGTTGTTCTGTACACAGAATGTGTACTGAGCACTCCCCAGAAACATAATTTCCTGCATGTGTGATTGGCTCACCTATTTTCCCAGAAGTCTGCCTAAGATACAAGTCAGATTTCAGGCATCTCCTGCAACAAAAATCAAATTTTTTGGTGCGATACTTTCAATAGGATTACGTCTAAAGGGAGGCAGGCCCAGCAGATTTCCTCCTTGGTGCCCTACAGCTGTACAGCTGACAGTTCATTATGAAACCACTCCCATTAGACCCACTAAGTACAGAGACACAAACGCACATGGATTACTTCAGAATAACAAAAGATAGGAATCTGCAACAGGTTGCTGTAATCCTTGCAATTTACATAGATCACCCAGAGGGGAATGTTTTTTGTTTTTGTTTTTTTGTTCTCAACAAAAGTGAACTTGCGCTTTAAAAAAATGTACCTGTTCCGACTTGCATAAAATTCATTTTTAAGAACAAACCTACAGAACCCTCCTTTTGTTGACAGTAACCTCAGATTAATTATGTTGCTGTTAAAGCTGAGCTCCTGGGTAAGCAAATTTTTTATTTGAATCTTTTGTGTATTTTTTTCAGATTTGAAGTTTGCCTCTGCTGGAGCTTTTGTAATAAACCAGTCACTGCTACTTTGCCTTTTTATGCCAGGGCAACTGGTCTTGTATCTGCCACTCTAATTTTTTTTTGCAGGCAGCCTGTTGTGGGTGGTATCCTTGGGTCCCTCCCACAGCTCTTCTCACTGCATAGACTAAATGCAGCACAGTGATATTGCTGCTATTTTACAAGTTAGTTATGTAAACCCTCGTCTTGTAAAACAACTCATTCAGTTGAAATGCCCATCGTGATTGGTGAAGTCTGGACTCTATATACAGTCCAGCATTGTAGACCGTCTCTATCTAAAAAAAAAAAAAAACGGGGTCAAATATTTGAAATGTATTATGCAAACTTTTCAGACTTGGCACTAAAATTTGAACCAACTAGAGATCCGTCCACATTGGATGACCAGGTGTTGCATCACGCTATTGGTTGCACACTACTTCTTCCTAGAGCCCTTATAAGGTACTCGGGCACTTCCTTTCGTCATGAGAATTCAGTACAAGGCAGTCTACACCTGGGTTACCATGTACACACTTAACTTACCCTATTGCCCACACTCCCCCGAGGTAATGCCCTCACTTGTAGCTATTATTATATAGGATTTATATAGCGCCAACAGTTTCCGCGTTGCTTAACAAAATCAAGGCAAACATTTGTTACATTATAATTTTGGTGCAGGAGGGATCAGAGGGCCCTGCTCATTAGAGCATACAATCTAAAAGGGAGGATCAATTGGTACAACAGGTAATAGTTGTGGGGTTGAACTGATGAAGTAAAACACTGTATCAGTTAGAAGCAGGATAGGCTTCTTTAAAGAGAAGGGTTTAAGTATTGTCTAAAGATAGATAGATTTGGGCAGTGGTCACCAACTCTGTCCTCAGGGCCCTCTGACAGGCCAGATTTTATGTGTTACCTTGGGGAGATGCCGACTAGAATACTAAAATCACTGAGCAGCAAATTATATCGCCTGTAATGTATTTCAGTTATCTTGCAAACCTGGCCTGTTGGTGGGCCCCAAGGACATGGTTGATGACCACTGAATTAGGGGACAGATTGGGGTAGGCAGTTCCAAAGGATGGGAGAAGCTCTGGAGAAATCCTGAAGGCCAGAATGGAAGTGGTGAAAAGGGAGCTAGAGAGCAGGAGGTCTTGGGAGGACTGAATAGAGCAGCTTGGTTGGTATTTTCAGACTAGGTTGGTGATGTAGCTGGGGGCAGAGTTATGAATGGCTTTTTTTTTTATTATTGTTAGTACTTTGAATTGTATTCGTTGGGTGACTGGAAGCCAATGGAGGGATTGGCAGGGAGGGGTGGAGGAACACTGTATGGTTAGTAAGGTGGATGAGTCTTGCAGCAGCATTCATTATGGACTAATGGGGGGCTAGTCTATGTAAAGGTAATCCAATGAGGATGTAGCTCCAGCCAAAAAAACTATTTTTAAGCTTTTTGGATAGCATAGGTAAGTAACATTTGTTTTGCTGTCTGTGCCCCTGTTCAGAAGATTTCACCTCACTTTCTGTCTCCATGACAATTGGATTTTGGATTGTTAGGGAAACACAGACTGGTGATAAAGCATCAGTGGAGACTCCTTTTTCCCATAATTCTTACAGTAGTAAATTTTCCTTTTCTAGGGGTAGATTTCATCTTCCTACTTGTCGCCCTCTGTAAGTCGGATGTTTGTAAGTAGGGGACCGCCTGTACTCGAGGCGAGAGATAACCAGGTAGTGAATTAGCTTTGTGTCGTTAGTTAAAGGGGCGGATTCTAGAAATGTTGCGGAGGCTAAGGCAGCATGAATTGGGCAGGGATTTGATGTGGGCCTGAAAGGACAATTCCGAGTCTAAGGTTACCCCTAGCACTCTGGCATGTGGGGTTCGGACTGATAGATGTGCCATTGATCAAGAGAAGTCAGGGGAAGGGGCAAGTGGGGGAGGAAGTATTAAGAGCTCAGTTTTATATGGATTCTGTTTGAGGAAGCGGGGCCGAAGAATAATGTGGTTGCATAAATATGCACACCCTTAAACTAATACTTTGTTGAAGCAACTTTTGATTTTATGGGGGGTAGGAGTCTATCACCGTGGCACATAATGCCTTGGGAATTTTTACCCACTCTTCCTTGCAAAATTGCTTCAAATAAATTTGGATTCAGGTCCAGGCTGTAGCTGGGCCAATTTAATTTAATTTGTTTGATCTTCTGTTGCTTACAAAGCATCAAAGGGATCTCATTGTTGGAAGAATTGTACAAAAAAGAAAAAATCCAAGGTAATGGATATACACAGACAATGTGGCCATAAACAAGTGGAGCAAATATGGCGCAACTTATCAGGAACTGGACCTTCCTCAAAAATTAAAAAAAAAAAAAAAAAAGAAGAAAACATGTTTGGGAGGCTGCCAAAGGAGCTACAGCAACATTAAAGGAACTGGAGGAATTTCTAGCAAGTACTGGTTTTGTACTACATGTGACATCATTTTCCCTTATTCTTCATATGTAAGGTAAGGTAAGGGTGTAAGGTAAGGTAAGGTAAGGCTGTAAGGTAGGGTGTCAAGGCAGAAGCCTTTTCTTACCAAGAAAAACATCCAAGTCTGGCACTAGGTTTTGCAAAAACCTACATTGTCTGTCAAAAGCATGTGGGAAAATATGTTATGGCCTGACACCAAGATTGAACTTTTTGGACATAATTGCCAAAAAAGTGTTTGCTGCAAAACCAACGATGCGCATTAAAAAAAAAAAAGCCGTACCCACAGTGGACAAGCATTATGCTTTCAGGCTGTTTTCCTTCCGCTGGAAAGAAATTTCGGCACAAAACTTTCAGGCCTAAAAAGCTGAAGAGGAATTTCCCCTTTTCAGAAGGACAGAGAAACATACCTCCAAATCAACAAAGAATGGTTTCACCAGAAGATGATCAACAAAGTATTAGTTTTAGGGGTGTGCATATTTATGTAGCCACATAAAAAAAAAAAAAAGATAATCATTTAAAAAACCTGGCATTTTTACATGTGTGTAAACCTTTTTTATACACTGTATGTCACAATTCCTTGGACAGGCCTTAATACACCCATCTTTGTCCAGGGCTTCCCTGCATCGATTCCTACTCCTGTTTCTCAACCTGAGTGAGATCCTGATATGCCAGCATTAGAGACTGCAGACACAGAAGGGAATGAAGAGGATATTGAGGCCGCATTTGAAGAAGCTGTGGAGTACAGTATGTCTCTTCCCCACACGGCTGTTGTATAGCGGGAGCTTCACACACCATGCTTGCTAATGTTGAGAGGTTCATTGCCTCTGTCCACAAAAGCCTTGGCATTGTTCAATCTGATTCTCCTTTTTGTTTCCCCATGCCTCTATGGTTACAAAGATACTTGCAAAATTTTGCAAAACATTTCCTGTTCATGAACAGGTAGAATGTGCAGTCTTTGACGATTGTGTCAGTCCTAAAAGGATTTTTAACTATCTCCAAAATCTTTGCTGAAATCTATCCAATGGAAAGCATGGCCTATTCCTATGGTTGATTCTGTTGACTCTGTCCTAAACAAATATCTTGCTGTCCCAACTGAAGAGTTCCCTTCTTTCAAAGATGCTGCAAATAGAAAGTGTGAGATGCTCCTAAAGCCTCTGTAATTTTGCAGGTGCAACCCTGCAACTGACTATCGCTGCAAGTGCAGCTAACTGAACTAGGGGAATGAACAACCTACATGCCCCTGTATATCAGGGTCATTCTGTTACAAAGCAATTATAACAATTGCATTCTGTTCTTTTTTGTGTGTTGCCCTAAAATGTGTCATAAGATACATTTCCAGAATAGTTCTAATATCCATTCACATGTGCAGAACTTTCTGGTTTTAAGCAGGAGTTCCACCCACTTAAAACTTTTTCTCACTAGTAATATTACAGCACATTTTTTCAGCAATGGTCATTTATTTAAAAAAATTCTGTCAGCTTACCCAGATTGTAAGCATTTCCATGTCGCTTCGGCCACCCGTGCATATATATCGCCGTCATATCCAGCGGCTCACTGTCTCCTGGGAGCTTTATGAAATAATTCCCAGGAGTCAGTGGGGATCGCCGCTCATCTTTGTTGCCATCACAACGGGTCGGGCAGTTCCGACACCCGTTGTGATGGTAACGTTTGAGATTTCCTGCGCTGTAAACTGTGCATTCGCAAGAACGGGCGGTGCATGTTGGTCATTCAGCTGCACCTTATCCCGCAAGATTATGCTTGTGGGCTTCACATGCCCACAAGCAATATGGGAACTGCCAAGATGAGAAAATATAAGGTACTTTTTTAATCTAAAATCTTAAATGTAGCGGCAAAATTTATTAAAATCTTGAGTCGCATTACTGTATATTATGATACTAAGATATGTATTATAAAAAAAAAAGTCAATATGTGGTTGGAACTTCGCTTTAAAGCAGCGCGCTTTGTCATCCGACGGCGCCTGCTTTGAAACGTCGTCGCACCTGGTGACGTCACCGCGGCTTATGCTGCGCTCCGGGCCTCGTTTTCACTATCCCTCCGGACCAGCTGTTCCCTCAGCAAAAGGACCGGACCAACATAGGAGTCACCCGAGAGCACGATCAGCACAACAACCAGCCTGGCAAGACGTCCTATCACCCCCCCCCCCTCAGCATTTTATCAAGCTAATTTCCTACCGGATTTTAAAATGTAAGTCTACACTGTTTTCTGTATATAATTAAAAGCTTCTTAAATGTCTAACCTGGAGGCGCCCTCTGTCTTTCTCTTTTTGTATACATGTTTTGGAGTCCCTGCTCTGGTCTCCCCTGCTTTGGAAGGCTTGCCCTTGGACAGCGTTTTTGGGACAATCAGCTCATTACAGGACAGTGTCTCTCCCTTCATGACCCATCTCAACACCAACCATTCCCAGGTTCCATTTATTTAATTTTTTTCTTTTTGTTACTACTTATTATTATTATTTTTTGTAACAAGGATTCATCACCCATTCAGCGGACCCTTTTTCCACACAGGTGTTACCAATCTGTAGCGCCACAACTTCCATTTGTTGTTCATGGGTAAAGGTAAAGGTAAATACTGGTAGCTTCACACAGAACACTCCCAAAAGAATATATGGAGCTAGGGTGAGGTCCAAGCCCTGCTGACTGGTATACAGACAGGTGGTTGTCCAGATGCCCATGGAAATCCTAGGAGGTTGTGAGGATCGCTCAAGGCGTTATCCCCAATGTGTAGATGGGTGCCTGGACTGTAACGGTGTTCGCATGTTCTGCTGCGAAACGAACCGGGGACTGTTTGGCTCATCCCTATTTGTGTGGAAGAAAGGGACAAAATCACACCCAAGCAATACATGCGATTAGTTTCTCCATACAGAAAGCCTCTTGAAGCTGTCATTACCAACAAAGGATTTTGTACCAAGTATTAAATACATTTCAGTAAGCATGTTCAATACTTTTTTCTGTGTCATTCTATTTTATTACACAATACTTATAGCTAGATTCAGGTAGATGGATGCATATTTGTGTCGGCCTAACGCAGCGTATATGCGATACGCCGGCATAAGTCAGAGAGCAAAAAAGATGATTCACAAAGCACTTGCTCTCCAATTTGCGCCGGCCGAACCTAAATATGAAGGCGTAAACCGGTGTAAGTGGGTGTGAACTTATGCAAATGATGCCCTGTGCCTGGTGCAGTTGATTACGCCCGTTCTATCTTCAACGGAGCATGCGCAGTGATGTCGACGTTTGATCGCTGCCTTGTGCGCATGCGCACAACTAGGCCGACCGAATTTCCCATTTTACGCCGGCCTACCTGCTTGCGCTGAGCGCATAAATACGCCCAGACATGCGTCGGTCCGACGCAAAATTACATCCTGCTTTTTTCCCCCCCTGCACAAGGTAATTTTGCTGGTGGCTTGTTTTTTCTGGATGATGTCTGCTCCCGTCAGTAGGAGGAAGAAAAACTTTTCCCCACAGGAGAGGGCTATAGTAATTGCTGGCATGGAGCAGTATGATCGCTTCCTCCATGGTGCGGAGAGTAGGGATACCACCCGCGCCAGGAAGCAAGAGATCCTGGACACCATCGCCACGCAGGTTAGTGCCCTTGGCAATGCCACCCGCAGCGGCAAGGACATTAATAAAAAAATTAATAATCTGTGGCTTCGTGTGCGGGTGTAACAATACGCCAAATTAGATTCAGGTTTATGGATCGCAATTGCAGAGACTTCTCAGGTTCGAACCCAGGTTTCACTCTTAACTCAGTTAATAGTTTGGGTTCTATCATCACAGCCTCAGTAAAGTAAATAGTGCTTATTCCAGCATAAGCAACATTAAAGTAAATCTTGGTATTAATGGTATAGCACAGGTATAGGAATAAATGTAGCCGCAGTACTGGGACTGCACACTAGAGGTCAGTAATGAACACAGGCATAGAAGCAAAGCAGCAAGCAGAGCATAGTAATTGATATCTATAGCAATGAACTTAAACATGAGTGCTGTAGTTGACTTTAGTGAGACTCCATAGTACTTAATAAGATTAGCATAGCAGTGAACATAACTTGGAAGCAAGCGACAAGTATGAGATCAGCGTCTAGTAATTGGTTTCTATAGCAGAGTACTTGCGGTTGCAGATAGCTGGGCATGGATGTGCGTTCTGGGAGCCTGGACCTGGTTGATGAGAGTGGTAGCTGCAAACAAGGAGTCTTGGTGATCCAGTTCAGGAAGCTGGAGCTCAGTTCAGGTGAGTCTGTAAGCCCAGCTGACAGTGGCGTTCTGTCAGCAATAGAGGAACACCATACTGTCAGTGCTGGGAGTTTAAATAGGCCGCACAGGAGCGGACCAGGAAGTACCACTAGGTGGCGCACCTCCGCAACCACCGTGGAGAGCAAGGCTGCAGGAAGTGAGAGGATATTCAGAAGGAAGGAACGAAGAGAGTTGACTGGGAAAGAAGCAACTATAGTTACATACGGAGGCACCAGGCTGGCACTGGGGGTGGACCACCCTGCACCATTGCACTGTCCCCGGATGAGGAGAAGGTTGCCCAGTGTATGGAGAGGAAGCATTTGGAGGGAGTTGAGGGGTTTGATTCCCAGGATGATGCCTCGAGGACAGGTAAGTGTGTTTTATATTCCCTATCTGGTGTGTAGCATGTGAGGGGGTGGAAGGGAACATGTGACAAGTGTGTGGGTCCCCCAACATGTGACTGCTTTATGTCATCCACAGATGTGCAGGAGGGAGCTGGCCCATCTGGTGGTGGTGGCCGACCCACCACATCTTCCCCAGAGTAGCCTCAGGAAGACCCCCAAGATGCTGCGGTGGTGGGGAGTGTCCACACTTCTCCTCTCGAGCAGGTGGTGGAGGAGTCTGTGGATCTTGGCCAGATTGGCCAAATTATAGAGGAGTCCAGCTTTGTGGCTGGGCCCTCTCATACCTCCACCCTCATCAGGGGAAGCCCCTCTGTTTCTCCCACCAGCAGGGGAACCACCTCAAGGGGCTCGCCCTACACCCGCTCAATCGCCTCTTCTGCCACAAGAAAGGCGACCAGGAAGACGAGGGGTGTACCCGTTAGTTTCCAGGACCAAATAGCCCTGGACCAGGCCCAGCAGACCCAGGATATGGGGGATATCGCCGGGCAACAGATGGCACAGAAGGCTGGACAGATACACAACACAATGCTGGATGGCAATGCGAACAGTTCTGCCGTGGTCACCTGTGTGGTAGACCTGCAGGCCACCACTGTGACCCTGGTAGAGAAGGTGGATAGCCTTATTGAGGCCGTAAATGCCAATACAGTAGCCATCCAAGAGGAGGGGAGACAGCGGCAACGCACTCAGCGGAACAACATCACCCGCCAGTTGAGGATGCAGGCCCAGACAAACCTGTTCCTCAGCCGCATTGCGGTGGCCTTGGAGGGCAGGCAGCCATCACCTGCCAGGAGTGGCCCACCCGGGGATGAGCCACCTCCAGATGCTCCACCCCCCCACCCAAGGCTCCCCCCCAGGCAGCTGAGGAGCCAGAAAGCTGCCACCAGGCACAGCCCCCGTCAGCACAAATAAGTGCCTTTTTTTAATTAAGTTTATTTATATACTCAGGTGATGAGTTGTTTTTTATTTTTATTTACTCAGGTGATGAGTTTTGTTTTTTTTAAAAAGCACACGTTGAGAAGTGCTGCTACAGTGTGACTGGTGTGTGAATGTGGGGGGGTGACACCAGGGCTCAAGTCCTGCGGGAACGGAGTTCCTGCACTTTTTTTACAGCAGGAACGCAGTTCCCTTTGCAGGACTAGAGCAGCCGAGCCACCCGAGCCAATCCTTCACTGAGCGACGATGCCTCACTGTCAGGGGCAGGCGAACCTTAGTAATCTTTTATGTTACTGGCTGCTTCCTGTATATGGATTCATCGGGTAGTGTGCGGGTATTCCGTCACTTCCTCGATGCCGCAATGTCTCCTGGGAGCCTTTGTCATTGTTCCCAGGAGACATTGCGGAGGTCTGCCGCGAGTTATCGCGGGATTTAGAAAGAACTTGCTTAAAAAAAAAAACATGCGGTTTAGTAATTATGCTTATGAGCGTATCATTTTTTATTTTTTTTTGGTGGGGGAGTGGATCTTGGGTGGGAGTTCCCACACTTTTTTTCCCCAGGACTTGACCCCTGGGTGACACTCCTGACAGTAAGGGGTGTCACTCTCAGTCGTTGGGGAGAATTTATCCCCACGACCCGTGTGAATGGTGTATGAATGTACAGCAACATAATTGGAGCCTTGTCGTGGTGTTGCTGCTCCCAAGTCCTGAATGGTGGACTTGTGCTAATCCAATGTGATGTGTATGTGGGGTGTGAGCTAGGGAGCACGCCTGCCCCTGGCATGTTGGCACACAGATGGGTTGTCCTGCAAGTGTGGGTGCTCAGCTTGCTCAGCTCGTCCGTAATGCTGCTGCTGTAGCTGCTCTCCAGCTGACCTGGGCCCGTCTGGTGCAAAGATATTCCAGCTTTTTGATGGAATAACTTTAGGCCTGACGTACGAGTTAGGCGCACCGGGCTTAGCCTGCGCCGGGCGGACTTACATACGTGAATCAGCGTATCTCACTCATTTGCATATTTGAATAGGAAATCAATTGCGTTGCGCCTAAATATGCGCCTAAGTTAGGCCGGTGTAGAAAAGTTGCGTCGGTCGGAGGAAGCCTATTTTCAGGCGTATCTTGTTCTGTGGGTACGGAACAAAAATGCGCCGGCGCATATTTACACTTACGCCGCGTATCTGTAGATAGGCCGGCCTAACTCTTTCTGAATCCACCTATTAATTTCTGAACTTATTTGTTTTAGGTTTCTTTGTATGTAAGGATTGCATGGGTTGTTCCCGACGTGGTGAAAATTTCATGTCAATAGCACCTTTAAGCCCTGTACATACGATCGGTTTGTCTGATGAAAACGGTCCGATGGACCGTTTTCATCGGACGAACCGATCGTGTGTGGGCCCCATTGTTTTTTTTTCCCATCGGTGAAAAAACTTAGAACCTGTTTTAAAATTATCTGATGTTTAAAAAAACGATCGTCTGTGGGCAAGTCCATCGGTTAAAAATCCACGCATGCTCAGAATCAAGTCGACGCCTGCCCGGAAGCATTGAACTTAATTTTTCTTAGCACGTTGTTGTGTTTTACGTCACCGCGTTCTGACACGAACGGATTTTTAACTGATGGTGTGTAGGCAAGACTGATGAAAGTCAGCTTCATCCGATATCTGATGAAAAAATCCATCGGTCCGTTTTCATCGGATGAACCGATCGTGTGTACGTGGCATTAGAAATATATTTAACTAGAAAAATGGTGATGTGTTCAATACTTATTTTACCCACTGTATATGTTGCCTTAAGTCGCCATTCATTCACTGTTCCCTAACATGCGCTGCAACAAATCACAACACACAGATGCAGGTACTGACATTCAACAACATTTTGGTGAAGGGCAGTTAACATGCCATGCTTTGGCTTTTGGGAGGAAACTAAAGCTCACATGCCAAAGGAGAGAATATACAATCTCCAAGCAGAAAATGTAATCAGGACCATAGTATTTATTTATTTTTTTTAACAAGAGAATAGTATTTTTTTTAAAGGATTGCACTACCCCAGCCACCAATTATTCAATTTGATAGCCCAATTTGATGGCTGCATTCACTTTCTCTTTTTTAGGCTTTCCCCCCTCTGTTATCACCTGGGGATCTGGCCAGTAACACACCTCCTGTATTACAGTGACCCCACTAGATGAAGTAGGACAGGGGGCACCTTTGGACAGCAGCATTGTCAGTCTGGAGGGAGGGGGATGTTAGATGTACCAGCAGATTTAGATACACTTATAAATTGAAGCCAAACTCCAGCTAACACTCTATAAGCAGTTACAACAAACTGTTGTTTTCCTTTTAGGATAAAGGTTTTATATAAATACCGTATTTATCGCCGTATACCGCACACTTTTTTGCCCTGAATATCAGGGCAAAATCGTGGGTGCGCGATATACGCTGATACCCGCTTCCCGCGCCGAGTTTGAACCACTGCGCCGGCATATACCGAGCGCAGTACACTCGGGTATAGTGGGGCAGGCTCGGCTCCTCTTGCAGTCACGTACAGGACGTGACCGCGAGAGGAGCCGAGCCTGCCCGACTATACCCGAGTGTACTGCGCTCGGTATATGCCGGCGCAGTGGTTCAAACTCAGCGCGGGAAGCGGGGAGGACACCGCAGAAGGACGCCGGACCCGACGAGGAGGACACCACCGAAGCCGCAGACAGACGCCGGACCCGACGAGGCCGCCGATAGACGCCTCGCAAAACTGTAAGTACTTAAATCTTTTTTTACAGGAATGTCCACTTTAGGGGTGCGCGCTATACGCCGGAGCGCGCAATACCCCGATAAATACGGTAAATAAAAGCTGATCATTGTAAGCTCCCCTGTCAGTGTTAAATGGTTAAATTTTTGTCTCAACTCTGTTACTGTTACATTTAGGGGAGAGCTTGTTCTTTTGAAAAACAACAGACTTACTGGCTCGATCGCCAGATGATAAAAGATGAAGGAAAGCATAAAAAAAGAAAAGTAATGCAGCCATCACATTTAAGAATTGGCAAGTTGCATATAATAAATGTTTGCTTTTGGGTTTAATACTGCTTTAACCTCTTTACCACCGCGCCATAGACAAAAGACATCTATAGCGCGGTGGAGTTATTCTGGGAGGACGTCCCTGGGACGTCCTCCCAGAATCCTTCACTCGCGCGCCCCCTGGGGATCACAGATCGCGGTAAATCGCCACTGATAGCGGCGGTTTACCACGTGATCGCTCCGTCCAATGACGGAGCGATCACTTGTTCCGGTTCCTCCCTCTCCTCTCTGTACCGATCGGTACAGTGTGAGAGGAGAGGGGGGAGAGCGGAGGCAGCTGCTGTGGCTGGATCTGTGACAAATGCAGTCACAGATCCAGCCATCCTTCCCTGCGCAATACTCTGCAATAAAATCAATACTCTGCAATAACCCCATACCCCCCATACTCTGCAATAACTCCCCCATACGCTGCAATAACCCCCCCATACTCTGCAATAACCCCCCCATACTCTGCAATAACCCCCCCCCATACTCTGCAATAACCCCCTCATACTCTGCAATAACTCCCCCATACTCTGCAATAACCCCCCCATACACTGCAATAACCCCCCCATACTCTGCAATACCCCCAATACTCCGCAATACCCCCAATACTCCGCAATACCCGCTAATATGACAGAAACAAGATTTTTTTTTTTTTTTTTTTTTTTTACAGAATTGTCAATAGCGCAAAAAATAAAAAACCCAGAGGTGATCAAATACCACCAAAAGATAGCTCTATTTGTGGGGAAAAAAGGACAAAAATTTCAGATGGGCACAATGTTGTATGACTGAGTAATTGTCATTCAAATTGTGAGAGCACCGAAAGCTAAAAATTGGTCTGGTTAGGAAGGGGGTTTGAGTGCCCAGTGGTCAAGTTTAATTTAAAAAATATACATTGCAAGATCACACATCTTGCTCATTCCTTAAATTATATTTGGGTACCCAGTAGTAGATTCATTTATTCTCTTTTGCTCTTCAGTATACATTTATGTATTATTTTTTAACAATATCTCCAAGCAGGCAAAATAGCTGTACCCAGAATAGGAGTGGACAGCAAATTGTGTCATTCTGTGAAGTAATCCATCTCGCATTATTCACAGTTCAAACACTTTACAATGATGCTAATAGTGATGCAGTCAGGAACATTACAACAGGAAATGGCCAAACCTGGTATTGAGGAGAAGATAGTAAATGTTTTATTGGGCTATATTTAAGCATACCTTGTTAAATTCCAGGGACGGTTGACTGACCACCTGAAGACTGTTAAGATGAGTCAATAAAACATGCCCTGGAATGTGTTACAGTAAATTATAAGAAAAGGTGCATGTTCTTTCATCAGATTTTTATGCTAAGCGGAATGTTTAAATTGATCAGCTTTGTTATTAAAAATCATCTGGGTAAATTGTGTACAATTAACAGTATCACAAAGTCTCTCCATCACCTGGCCTTTTTTAAAAGACATTTCCCTCCATATCATGTTAAATATGACATTTTGCAGACAATTAAATGTAAATTGTCACTTCATAATTTACCTGTAATGCGGCGTACACACAAATGTTTTTTCGTGACGAGAAAAATTACATTTTTTTAATTGGTCCTGAAAAACGGTCGTGTGTAGGCTCCAGAGCATTTTTCTCGACAAGAAAAATGTCCGTTAAAAATTTAGAACCTGCTCTATTTTGTCTCGTCGTATTTCACGTCATCGTTTTTTACGTCAAAGTGTGTACGCTTTAACGAGGGGGGAAAAAAACGTGCATGCTCAGAAGCAAGTTATGAGACGGGGAAATTAGCATAAGCAGCCCAAAGGGTGGTGCCATTCGAATGGAACTTCCCCTTTATAGTGCCGTCGTACGTGTTGTACGTCACTGCGCTTTGTTCAAGCATTTGGTTTCACGATCGTGTGTATGCAAGGCAGCTTGAGAGGAATCACGTCGAGAAAAACGTCGTTTTTTTCCATGACATGAATAATGGTTGTGTACACGCCATAAGGCTACTAAGTGAAAGCTTTATTGTCGCTTATCAGCTGAGATTCAATATCTCTCTGTGTGTAGGACTGGTCATGCCCCAGGCACTGCCAATATGCATAGAAAAATTACATTTATTTGCGTAAATTTTTTTTTTTTTTCAAATAACAATTTTTTATTAATCGTAAATTTGCACTGCGATACAAATTAGCATTTAGCATAACAGCAATTGTGCTACATGCTGGGTGTTTGGTGTGCTCCTGCACCTTTAAGGAGGGTGGCTCCCCTTCTGTCCACCTGCCCTCATCTAGCTATTAGAATGCATGTGTCTCCATTGTGGGGGCGCTCACTGTTTAGTGTTGGTTCCACAGATTACAGGGTGCCTTGGCGCGGCTCTGTGGCTCACGCATGCGTTTGCAAATGCGTGCGGACAAAACCCCTGTTTTTAACGCATACTGTTAGACAGGTTAATTGGTTGTTCTGCAAGCTGGTCGGTAAGTAGGCTTGGTTTTTCCCTGGGCATACCCCAGGTTTTGTTGTTCTCTTTATGGTGGTCAGATGCCTGAAGTCTGGGAATTCCACTGCGTTCCAGATACTGGTGCAAGCGGTCGGTCGGGGGAGGGGGGGTCATGCGGAATTTCAGGATCGCTGTATAGGGCCGTATAGAACTCCTCGATATTTGCTTATATTTTTAAAACTTTTGTTATTAATGAAAAAAAAAAGTTTCTTGGCTCCTGTGTGAGGATAGAAAATATTCGTAGCTGCCATGCTGGTTTGGTTTTTAAAAGTATAGTTTACAAAGGTTGTTGTCCTGTCTTTACTACCCACCTTCGCAGTCAGCAACGATAGAACTCCTGTCCTTCAATGGACCCTTGTATCAAAATCATGGTAGGTCCCATATTTTTACCTGTCATTTTTAAAATGCCACTGGCTCTCAGTAGGAATGATTGTGTAGTAAAGTTTTGAGGCCCCTGAAGCCCAATGGTGACCTCCAGAGTTAAGGACAGCTTACACCCTTCAGTGTAGAGTGGGTTACGAGGCATGGTGGGTGTAAGGAAAAATGAACAGGTGGGCACCAGACACTTTTAGAATGCAAAGAGATGTATTGGCTCTTAAACAGAACTGTGGGGGAGAGGATTAGGGCCAGGACACCCTTAGGTAGATGCAATGTTAATTGGCAGACTCCAAGACTTCTATAGGTAGGCAGCTATACAGGTGAAGGCCTCCAGCCAGACACCACTTCTGTATATGTAGGACCGCAACAATCTTGTAGCTGTTACAAACAGTAAAGGTGATCAACTTTCTGCAAAACGAACAGTTCTCCTTACCCCACACTCGTTCACTGTGGGTCTTCACTCAACGAGCTTCTAGTCTCTCTCTCACTAGACTTCAGATCCCATAGCCACTGGATCACCTGAGCTCTTTCACTGTAACACTCAATATCTTCCCCAAGCGTCACCCCCGCATTACTGCTGGGTCCCTGGCTTGGCACTCACAGATACTCCTCAAGCTTTACCCCTGCTGACACATTAGGTCCTTGGCTCGGCACTCCACAAGTGTTACCTCTGCTGTCTCGCTGGGTCCCTGACTTGGCACTTGCTGATGCTTTCCCACGTCTTCACTGTCCCCGGCTGGGTGAGAAATCTGCTCTGGTACTGGCCTCAGCTTACTCACAATGGTCTCCGGTAGTAAGGTGGATGGTCCATTTGTGGCGACAGCTTCCCCTCTACCTTCGACCACCACAGGATCCCCAGCCAGCGGAACCGTTACTTCTGGTTGGACTACAAGCCTGCAGTCCCAACCCTGCACTACTTCTGGATAGGCTCTCAGATAGTCTAGTAGCCAAATGTCTCCAGGATAGACCTTAGGTTTCTGGCCTAGCAGCCTGGTGCAATACGACACACGTCCACCCAGACAGCCGCCCAGGTGGCACCGAACACTGATCACCTGACTCCACCCAAATAAATAGGCTCTACCAGCAGGCCACGGGACCCAAGAAAATCTCTGCCTATTAGCTGAGACACCCTATTCATTCCTAATCTGTCCTTGCAATGCCCTTATCTTAGTTAATGTCACCAGATATCCGGCCATCTAGTGACAAAAGAGAGAAGTGCAGCAATTCCAGAATTAGGGTGAAATCAATAGACCTCTTATCAATTGGCCAAGGCAACTATCACTTGGCAAATAAATTTAATAGCAACCCTACCTAAACATCAAGGCGCTATAATTGTCTTCTGTATGCCACATTAGTGGCAGCTGTGATAATGCCATGGGATACCAATTTCCAGACAAAACTACTACTGCTCAAAGTTAAACATGGCTTAATGTGATTCTATGATCAAGTCCACCCCCCACCCCCAGCTGCTTGTTACTTGATTGACAGCAGCACCGCTACTCTAATGCACAGCACTGGACCAAGATTGGCTCAGGTAAGTGTGCACAGCACTGGACCAAGATTGGCTCAGGTAAGTGTGCACAGCACTGGACCAAGATTGTCTCAGGTAAGTATTTAGGGGTGCTGAAGGAGCAACTAAAAGTTTGTTTTTTACCTTAACCTTTTTTACCATAGTTACATTTTTTTAGCCTTCAGAACCACTGGAAGTATACATAGGGGCCAGAGGAGTCCTCAGCGTTGTGTAAACTGCAACAGGAGCAATCCAGAGGTTACACAGAACTCTACTTTCATGTGAGAAAGCTGTGCTAAACACCAGCACCATCACGTATAAGCCATACACCTCCTCCATACCTAAAAGTTTCATTTTTTTTTTGAGCTCCAGGAGAATAAGGAAAGGTGATGAGTATGTGTTGCTTGGGAGGAGGATTATTAAAGTGACCCATTCAGGGGGTGAAAAAAAGTTCCATCACCAATACCCTATGAAAGAAGCATCTTTATAATTACCTTTCCGAAAGCCTGTGTGCTATAATACCTCCTGCATGGCCTAAGCCTTAATGTGGTTCTACTGCCTCAAGGTTTCTTACCTTAATGCATTCTATGCATTAAGGTAAAAAAAATTCTCTGCTGCAGGATCCCCACAGCCCCCCCCCCTTATTCTTACCTAAACCCAATCTGGCCCAGCGACATGCACGAGAGCAGTCTCCCTCCTCATTAGGCAGATTGATAGTGACGTTGGCCGTTCCTTTTAATTAACTCCAGTGACGAGGGAGCGGGAGACGGAGCTGTGTCCCGCTGTCTGTGTCAATGGATGCAGCAGCGGGGCTCGAGAGCGAGCCTGCACAGATGCCCCCATGGGAATCAATTGCCTATTAGGGGCTCCAGCAATAGAGAAGAAGCCAGGAGCACCACCAGGGGACCCGAGAAGAAGAGGATCAAGGCCACTCTGCAATTCTATTGCACAGAGCAGGTAAGTATAGACATGCCTTTACAACCACTTTAAAGCTACTTTAGTTGAATTTTTTTTTTATTGGCTATGCAAAACTGGGGCATAACTTACCTGTAATAAAGTGTCTTCCATATCCCGCTGGCTGTGCTGCATCATATGCAAACCACACACAATGCAAACTGTAAAGTTCAGCATGCAAGATCAGCCCTGTAGGGAGAAACCAGTGGCAGTGAGGAAGAGACTTCTCTTCTTCTTCACTATGCAGTAGCCAGCTAAGTCCTCCAGTGCTTCATGACAAAGAAAAGCCTTAAGCCTGGTGGTGCCTTATCTTGTTGGATGTTTGTTCAGTAGAGACGCTTACCATGGAGACCATTTAAAGAAAAATACTGGCAGATGTTGCAATACCTTCCCATTTTAATATCATTTAGTACTTTAATGAGAGCTTGTGTGTATTGTGTCATTTGTGTCAACATTCCAGAAAATGTTAAGTGGGTGTAAATGCCCACTTAAGGACCATGTACATAATTGCCAACATTTAAATAAAATTCCAGGGACACCTTTTGTTTTGTTTTTTTGCTGTGCTTCCACCAAGCTATTGTAGGTGAAGAATGTACTTTAGACAACAAGAGGCAAATTGTTAACTTATTATACAACTTCATTTTAAAATACTGTGTATACAGGATTATTTATCGCATACTACATTGCATGTGTTGCATAAAGGCAGATGGTTTATTATGAGTGGGCTATCAATGCACTGCAATAGACCAGAAACAAGGGTTCTGATGTGCTGCGGGCATTGCCTTCTGCTATGAAGTGCATTGGGGTGCCACCATGGGCGTCCGCTGAAATTTTTTCAGGGAGGGGCGCTTCGGCAGCGGCGATACACAGTCGCATTTAACCCCTTCTTCAAATGCTAGCGGGGGTTAAACGTGCCCCACTAGCGGCCGAATAGCGCAGCTAAAACGATGGTAAAGCGACACTTTTTAGCGGCGCTTTACCGATAGCGCGGCCAGCTGGCAGTTTGAAATAGCTTGAGATAAATCATCTTCACTCCATGCCCATATAAATATAGCCTAGAGAATGTACAGACCCCCCCTTCAGCATAGATGGACCCTCCTCCCCCCACCCCATTCAGTACCTCAGATCAGCCATCAGTGCGGCACAGGCACAGCAGGTTCCCTCCCCCTGTGTACACATAAACACTGGCGGGGGAGGTGGCTTCACTCTGCTCACTGTGCCTGTGTGACATCTGGCCCGGGACCGCTCAGACAGCCGGCAGCCGCAAAACTCTTCAATACCTTCTCGATTTTCCAGGGGGGGGTCAATTGCCCCCCCTTGCCCTATGGAGCGGACGCCCATGGGTACCACTCACAATGAATAGAACCACAGTGCACTGCACATAGAGCAGGTATATTGCGATAGCGCATGTGTTTTACATGTTGCCAAAGGGACTAAAAGTCTGCAATAAAGCTGGAAAAAGTAAAATCATACAGTACATGCATGCCCAAGCAAGGCAACATAATTGACATATTGGTTACTGAATGCATTTTTCTTTTCTTTTTTTTTAAAGTTGAATTCCAAATATGGATATGTTTGAATAGTTACATAAGTCCAGCTTGTTCCAATGTAAATATTCATGTTGTTTACCTGAGTAATCCCCATGAAAGCTAAAATTCACTGTTGTAGGCACCTCTGCCAATAAATGCATGACATTCTCTTATTGGGTGGGATGCAGATCATGATGTCACCACCCTGCCTCTCCAACTCTGAATGGCATTACAGTGACAGATCTCAGTCAGATAATCCCTGCTGCCCAGGCAGGGCTTCCAGCAAGCAGCCACCTTGCATAGAGACACAGTTACACTTTGTCATCAAAGTGGCTTCTTGGCACATGCCTGAGAAACTAGCCCCACTCAGTATTGTTGTCACTGCACACTGCCACCCGGGCTGGTTGTAACTTTGGAGGAGAAGAGCCAGTAGCTGCAGTTAAGGGCACAGATATGTGTAGGTGTTATTGGCCAAGGTGCCCCACTAATAATGTAAATGTGGGAAAAAAAATTAAATGAGAGATGCAGCAGACTGACAAAGAAAATTCCTATAAAACCCCAATTGGCATGCAGTATAAAAAGGAGGTATGGTCCTAAAGCACCCCCAACATGGCTGTGCCCTTCCCCATGCACACACCACTGCCTGAGACACAGTTGTTACAAAACAGCTGACTAAAAAGTGGGACTGTCCCAGCAAATCCAAGACAGTTGATAAGAATGCATTTCAGATTATGCATCAAGGTAAACAATCCTCTGTATTCAGTCCACCCCCCCAAGCCCCCCTAAATACTTACCTCAGTCGGTCTTCACCCAGCAATGTGCATGGGAGCAGCGACTCTCTCGTCTCTCTCCTCATTGGACAGAAAGGCAGCAGCGGGAACGATTGGCCAGTGAGGGGAGACCAGAGGCAGGGCCAAGCCATGCTTTGTTTGTCAATAAAATAAGCGTGCACAAATGCCCCCAGAGCAAGCAGCTTCCCTGGGGGCACTTGTACTGGGGAGTATAAGTAGGGGACCCCAGGAGTGGAGTATTGCGGCTGCTTTGTGCAAAACCATTGCAAAGAGCAGGTACATACCATGTTTGTTATTTAAAGCAAAATTGCCTTTAAAATCACTTTAAGGCAAAAATTGCAGGCAACACTTAATGCCGCATACACATGACCATTTTTCATGACGAGAAAAATGCCATTTTTTAAATTGGTCATGAAAAATAGCCGTGTGTAGGCTCCAGAGCATTTTTCTCAACGAGAAAAATAGCCATTAAAAATTTAGAACCTGCTCTATTTTGTCTTGTCGTATTTCACGTCATCGTTTTTCACGTCATTAAAAACAGTCGTGTGTACGCTTTAACGAGGGGGAAAAAAACGTGCATGCTCAGAAGCAAGTTATGAGACGGGGAAATTAGCATAAGCAGCCCAAAGGGTGGTGCCATTGTTTTAATTGGTCATGAAAAACGGTCGTGTGTAGGCTCCAGAGCATTTTTCTCAACGAGAAAAATAGCCATTAAAAATGTAGAACATGCTCTATTTTTTCTCGTCGTTTTCCACGTCGTCGTTTTTCTCATCGTGAAAAATAGTCGTGTGTACGCTTTAACAAGGTGGAAAAAAAGCGCATGCTCAGAAGCAAGTTATGAGATGGGAAATTAGCATAATCAGCCCAAAGCGTGGCACCATTCAAATGGAACTTCCCCTTTATAGTGCCGTCATACTTGTTGTACGTCACTGCGCCTTGCTCAAGCATTTTTTATCACGATCATGTGTATGCAAGGCTGGCTTAAGAGGAATCACGTTGAGAAAAACATCGTTTTTTTCCATGACATGAATAACGGTCGTGTGTACGTGGCATTAGAGTTATAAAGAGGGTAGCTCTCACATTTTTACAACCCCAAATACAAAAAGTTGGAACACTCTGTAAAATCTACAGAAGAGCAGAATGCAATGATTTGCAAATCTCATAAACTTATATTTAATTCACAGTAGAAAAAAAACAGAGAAAATATACCATTTAAGAAAAAAATACAGTAATTTTGGCAGCAACGCATCTCAACAGGGCAGCAAAAATATGGCAAAGTAATTGGCATGAACAAGGAAGAGCTGGAAGAACATTTTGCAACTAATTAGGTTAATTGGCAACAGGTCAGTAAAATAATTTTATGTAAAAAGTGCATCTTAGAAAGCCAGAGTGTCTCAAAAGTAAAGATGGGCAGAGGTTCACTAATCTGTGAAAAACTGTGTCTAAAAATTATCAAAAAACTATTTCAGAATAATGTTTCTCAAAGTAAAATTACTAAGACTTTAAATATATCATCATCTACAGTACATAATATCATCAAAAGATTCAGAGAATTGGGAGAAATCTCTGTGCACAAGGGACAAGGCCGAAATACAATATTGAATGTCCGTGATCTTCGGCCCCTCAAATGGCACTGCATTAAAAACAGGCATGATTCTGTGATGGACATCACTGCATGAGCTCAGGAATACTTCCAAAAATTGCTGTTTATGAACACAGGTCGTCATGCCATCCAAAAATGCAAGTTAAAGCTCTATCATGCAAAGAAGAAGTCATATCTGAACAAGATACAGAAACACTGTTGTCTTCTCTGGGCCAAAGCTAATTTAACCACTTAAGCCCCGGACCAATATGCTGCTAAATGCCCAAAGGCGTGTTTACAATTCGGCACTGCGTCGCTTTAACAGACAATTGCGCGCTCGTGCGATGTGGCTCCCAAACAAAATTGGCGTCCTTTTTTCCCCACAAATAGAGCTTTCTTTTGGTGGTATTTGATCACCTCTGCGGTTTTAATTTTTTGCGCTATAAACAAAAATAGAGCGACAATTTTGAAAAAAATTCAATATTTTTTACTTTTTGCTGTAATAAATATCCCCCAAAAACATATATATATAAAAAAAAAATTTCCTCAGTTTAGGCCGATACGTATTCTTCTACCTATTTTTGGTAACAAAAATCGCAATAAGCGTTTATCGACTGCGACATTATGGCGGACACTTCGGACAATTTTGACACATTTTTGGGACCATTGTCATTTTCACAGCAAAAAATGCTTTGAAATTGAATTGTTTATTGTGAAAATGACAGTTGCAGTTTGGGAGTTAACCACAGGGGGCGCTGTAGGAGTTAGGGTTCACCTAATGTGTGTTTACAACTGTAGGGGGGTGTGGCTGTAGGACTGACGTCATCGATCGAGTCTCCCTATAAAAGGGATCACTCGATCGATGCAGCCGCCACAGTGAAGCACGGGGAAGCCGTGTTTACATACGGCTCTCCCCGTTCTTCAGCTCCGGGGAGCGATCGCGACGGAGCGGCTATAAACGAATAGCCGCGCCGTCGTCCCGGATCGCTCCCCGCGGGAATCCGACCGCTGCATGTAGCGGGGGGGGGTCCCGATCGGACCCCCGACCCGCGGAAAGGCAAGGACGTACCTGTACGCCCATTTGCCTGAACGTGCCATTCTGTGGACGTATATGTACATGCGGCGGTCAAGAAGTGGTTAAAGTGTTCTGTTGCAAGTGGAAAACTGTTCCGTGGTCAGAAGAATTGAAATTTGACTTTTTTTTTTGACAATCATCGGCGACAAGTCCTCCAGACTAAAGAGGAGAGGGACCTTCTAACTTGTTATCAGTACTCAGTTCAAAAGCCTGCATCTATGATGACATGGGGGGCATTAGTGAATATGGAATAGGCAGCTTGCACATCTGAAAAGGCACGGTCAATGCTGAAAGATATATCCAGGTTTCAGAGCAGCATATGCTCCAAGCCAATGTGTTTTTCAGGGAAGGCCTTGCATATTTCAGCAGGACAATGCTAAACTGCATACTGCATCTATGACAACAGCATGGCTTCATAGTATCAGAGTCCAGGTGCTTAATTGATATTTAGCATATATTGAAATGAAAAATATAACAAAGAAGACCCAGGACTGTTGAGCAGTTAGAATCTTATATTAGGCAAGAATAGGACAACATTTGCTCTTCCAAAACTCCAGCAACAAGTCTCCTTAATTCCCAGACATTTACGCAAGAGGGCATCTTTTTTGAGCGTGTTGCTGCCATCAATTTAAAAAAAAAAATAGGAACAACAGTCTGGCTATAATCTGGCTAAGTTCTTTAAGGACTCTCGGGTGTAAGCCTGAGTCTGAAATTTTTTAGCTAGATTCAGGATGGCGAGCGCATACTTGCGGCGGCGTAGCTTATGGCATTTAGGCTACGCCGCCGTAAGTTAGTGAGGCAAGTACATGATTCACAATGTACTTGCCTGCTAAGTTACGGCGGCGTAGCCTAAAGCTGGCAGGCGTAAGGGTGCCTAATTCAAAGTAGGCTGAGGGGGCGTGTTTTATGATAATTAGGCTTGACCCGACGTGATTGACATTTTTTTGGAACTGCGCATGCGCCGTGCGCCTACATTTCCCAGTGTGCATTGCGGCTAAGTCCGCCGCACGGGCCTATTGATTTCGCCGTGGACGTAAACGACGTAAATCCCTATTCACGGACGACTTACGCAAACGACGTAAAATTTTCGAATTTTGACGTGGGAACGGCGGCCATACTTAACATTACTATTCCATCTATTTGATGGAATAACTTTAGGCCTGCTAATGCATTACGTAAACGGCGTATCTGTACAGCGTCGGCTAGTGATTTACATATTCTACGTCGACCGCAATGGAAGCGCCACCTAGCAGTCAGCCTAAATATTGCACCCTAAGATAGGACGGCGCAAGCCGTCGTATCTAAGATAGGTTTATGTGTATCTCTGTTTGAGAATACACTTAAACCTAGGACAGCGCAAATTCCGAGTTAGGTCGGCGTATCTACTGATACGCCGGCCTAACTCTTACTGAATCTGGCCATTTGTCTTAAATTTGTAAAAAAAAATTGGATTAAACATTTGACAAGTTTGTGAATAAAATATGAGATTTCCACATCGTTGCATCCTGTTTTTATGTGGATACTACGCAGCCTTCCAACTTATTTGGAATTGGGGTTGTAAAGCATTTTTCCATTCCATATAAATATAGGTTTACCTATGTAGATGAGAGGAGTATGTGGGATGTATTGCTTTAAAACAGCTCTCTAAACTTCAGCTAAACTGTTGTATCCCACACAAACCTGAAAATCCTCCCAAACAATGAGTATGTATCTTTTCAAATCTCAATTATTCTTACATATAAGCAGTTTCCATAGTAACCAGAATCTAAAAATGGCAGCCATAGTTAGGATAAACAATGCTTCCTATCCATGGAATAGTTAGCGTCCTTGGTTGCAGACTTTTTTTTTGTCCTTGCTTTTGAATTCACACCAGTTCTTTAAATGATGTGAGCACCCTCATAAACTCAGCAATGAGATGCATGACAGAACTTGTCATCATATGTCATTTAGCTAAGCTGGGATGCCCAAATCAGTAGCTACCAGCCAGTTCACATGCCAAATCTGTGCATCTTATTAGTTGAGCAAGTGACAGACATTGCAAATGTCTTTTTTGGGTTTGCTTTTATTTGTTCCCTTTATGGTTGCTTATGTTATTAACCATCTTCATTGTGGATCAGAACACAAAGGCTTGTTTCTGTAGTGAAAATCACTGATGTTCCTTTAGCCTTGTGCTGAAATAAAATCTCTACAATTTTGGCGGGTAGGTATATTTTAGTTCAAACAAAATGCTGTAGTTTAAAGTGTGTCTTAGTTTTAGTTAGAATGGGGAAGGGTTAGAACCCCTGTCTGGTTTTTACTACTGTCCAAGGCACCGTTAGAGAAATGTATCCTTGCTTTCTGTATCGCAGACCATGAGGGAAATCTCCACAGCAACACAGAAATGAAAATGTTTTTCTTTAGTGGAAAGGACAGGCTAGAACCTACGTCAGATTTGTATTTGTGTTGCTGTTTCAGATTGACATTTTTTTCTGCCCCTTTATGTTAGTCTATGGGTCAGATCCACGAAGCAGTTACGCTGGCGTATCTATTGATACGCCGCGTAACTTCTAGGTTGTATCCACAAAACAAGCTACGCCTGAAGCTGGGCTAGATCCGACTGGCGTACGTCTTAGTACGCCGTCGGATCTAAGGTGCATATTTACGCTGGCCACTAGGTGGCGCTTCCGTCGATTTTTGCGCTGAGTATGCAAATTAGCTAGATACGCCAACCCACAAACGTACTTCCGGCCGGCGCATTTTTTTACGTAGTTTCCGTAAGGCTTTTTGCGGCGTAAAGTTACCCCTGCTATATGAAGCGTAGCCAATGTTAAGTATGGACGTCGGGCCAGCGTAGAATTTTCCGTAGTTTACGACGTTTACGTAAAACGTTTGCGAATAGGGCTTTGCGTAGAATTACGTTCACGTCGAAAGCATTGGCTTGTTGCGGGTTAATTTGGAGCATGCGCACTGGGATACCCCCACGGACGGCGCATGCGCCGTTCAGAAAAAACTTAATTTACGTCGGGTCAAGACGTATTAACATAAAACACGCCCACAACTTAGTGATTTGAATTGCGCGCCCTTACGCCGACACATTTACACTACGCCGCCGTAACTTACGGCGCAAATTCTTTGTGGATACGGAAAATACGCTGTAAGTTACGGCGGCGTAGTGTATCTGAGATACGCTACGCCGGACGTAAAAATGCGCGGCGCTACGTGGATCTGGCCCTATGTGTCCATTCATATATAGGCATTTACAGGCGTTTTGAGGCAGAAATGTGAATGTACCAAAATTGCATTCAGGAGAGGAGGGTTTTGGGCAGAAAAAATTCCTGATGATGCGAAACGCTAGGTGATTTTAGCACTTGAGTGTTCATTTCAATAGCCAGAATAAATTAATATCCTGGCCAATTAAATGAATGCCAAAAAGCTTGACGTGCCTGAAGGCGTCTTAACTTGTTTAAAAAAACGGCTTTAGGCTTGTTTTTAATGCTGCTTTCAGAAGAGCCTAGTGTGCATGAGGCCTTACCCTCACTTCTTGTCTTGTAATACTTTGCCAGCAGGACAGGAAGTGAAAGAAATCTCTCTAACTGAACCCCAGAGGAGTAATAATCCTTCTGCACTCTATTCAAAAATAGAAAAGGGCTTGACATTCACTTTAATAACTGTTCTCATAAACATCATTTTGTAAAACCTGTTTAGAGCTATGGTTAAATAAAATTGCGGGATAAACAATAATTAAGAATAAACTGTGAGGGTCAAATCACACTATTGTGTTGCAGAAGTATATACTGTATTTATTGGCGTATAACACTCACTTTTTTACCCTGAAAATGGAGGGTAAACTGTGCCTGCGTGTTATACGCAGGGGGCTGTGGAAAGTTTTTTTCCTGAAACTTCCCTCTTAAAGTTAGGGTGCATGTTATACGATTGTGCGTGTTATACACCGATAAATACGGTACGTTTTCTGTGTTACTATGTCCCAGTGCCATTTATTTTGAATACCACCCTAATGCCTTGTACACACGATCAGAATTTCCGATGAAAAAAGTCAGGTGGAATTTTTTCATCGCATATTCCGACCGTGTGTGGGCCCCATCGGACTTTTTTCCATCGGAGTTTAGAAATAGAACATGTTTTATTTTTTTTCCAATGGAAAAAAATCCTATCGGAAATTCCGACCGTCTGTGTGGAACTCCTGCGGAGAAAAAACACACATGCTCAGGATCGAGTCGATGCATGCTCGGGAAAGAATTGAACTTAATTTTTCTCGGGTCGTCGTAGTGTTGTACGTCACCGCGTTTTGGACGGTCGGAATTTGGTCTGACAGTGCAAGACAGCTTGAATGGAATTTCCGACAGAAAATTCCATCGGATTTTATCCCATCGGAAATTCCAATTGTGTGTACAGGGCATAACACACGAACTGTATATCCGATGAAAACGGTCTGATGGATTTTTTCATCAGATATCCGATGAAGCTGACTTTCATCAGTCTTGCCTACACACCATCAGTTAAAAAAAACGATCGTGTCAGAACGCGGTGACGTAAAACACAACGACGTGCTGAGAAAAATGAAGTTCAATGCTTCCAAGCATGCCTCGACTTGATTCTGAACATGCGTGCATTTTTAACCGATGGACGTGCCAACAGTCGATCGTTTTTTTTCTATCGGTTTTTTAACCATCAGATAATTTTAAAACAAGTTCCTAGTTTTTTCACCGATGGATAAAAAAACGATGGGGCCCACACACGATCAGTTTGTCTGATGAAAACGGTCAATCAGACCGTTTTCATCAGACGAACCGATTGTGTCTACGCGGCATAAGGCAACACAGCTCCAATGCACATGCGTTGCAGATCATCACATAGCGTGCAAACATACAATCATGTTGTAGTGCATCATGTTAAAAAAAAAAAAAAAGCTGCATGCACATTTTTTGTTTATTGTGGTGCGTTGGCAGCCCAGTTGAAATCAGCAGCTCTCTCAGTGAAGGGTCAGACCACCCAGTAGTGATATTACAGGTATAGGTGTACTCTGGTGAATCACTTCCTCACTTCTTGTAAATTACCTTCAGCAGCAAGATCTCCTTTCCACAGCTTTTGGCTGGTCCCACCATCTTAGGTTTATACTTCTGCTGCAATGGCGTTTCCACTTTTTCTATTGTATTATTATTAATAGGAAGTTAAAAAAATCTGTCGGCCAGTGAGGGACCATCTTGTTATGGTCCTGGCATTTAAATAGTCCTAAGAACCAATCCACAAAGATCTTACCATTTATCGTGTTCCTAATCACTAAAATCTAAATAAGTTTGAATTTGTAATTTAGTTTCAAAAGTCATTTTAAAAATGTTCACATTTGAAACTTTCATAAAAGTATGTTCTCTAGCTGCCTCCTAATTGTACTCCTGCATTACCATCCTATCACAAGGGTTTCCAATGGAGACTACAAGTGGCCATTTAAACACTTATAGCTAGATTCAGGTAGGCAGGCGTATCGTTGCGGCGGCGTAGTGTATCGTGTTTACACTACGCCGCCGTAAGTTAGCGAGGCAAGTACATGATTCACAAAATACTTGCCTGCTAAGTTACGGCGGCGTAGCTGAGGGGGCGTGTTTTATGGTAATGGGGGGTGACCTTACGTGATTGACGTATTTTACGAACGGCGCATGCGCCGTCTGTGTACATATCCCAGTGTGCATTGCGGCAAAGTACGCCGCACGGTCCTATTGGTTTCGACGTGGACGTAAATGACGTAAATCCCTATTCACGGATGACTTACGCAAACAACGTAAAATTTTCGAATTTCGACGCGGGAACGACGGCCATACTTAACATTACTATTCCAGCTATTTGATGGAATAACTTTAGGCCTGATAAGGCGTTACGTAAACGGCGTATCTGTACTGCGTCGGCCGGGCGTACGTTCGTGAATAGGCGTATCTAGTGATTTACATATTCTACGCCGACCGCAATAGAAGCGCCACCTGGCGGTCAGCCTAAAAATTACACTTTAGGATACGACGGTGTAAGACACTTACGCCGCTCGTATCTGAGCCTAATTTAAGCGTATCTGGTTTCCAGAATACGCTTAAATTAGCGCCGGCGCAAATTCAGACTTAGGCCGGCGTATCTACCCGCTCCCACTTCCGTTTAAGATTGGCGATCTATGATATTTCCGGCCCCATCCCCACTGCCTTCTGGGACACACACAGGTCCCAGAAGAAGACGGGACCATTCAGAAAGCACAGCGCGACTTGCGCATGCGCAGCAGGAAACTGGCTGTGAATCCTGAAGGCTTCACTGCCGGTTTCCCTTACTTACAATGCTGGCGCCTTTACCCAAAGATGATTGGTGACTTGGCTCGGTGTGCCAACATCACAGGATCTATGGACAGGTAAGTGTCCTTATATTAAAGTCAGCAGCTACAGTATTTTTTTTTTACAGACTGGAGCTGCTCTTTAAGTGATTTAACCACTTCAGCCCCGGAAGAATTGGCTGCTGAATGATCGGGCCATTTTTTGCGATTTGGCACTGTATCGCTTTAACTGACAATTGTGCGGTTGTGCGCCGCTGTACCCAAACAAAATTGACGTCCATTTTTCCCCACAAATAGAGCTTTCTTTTGATAGCATTTTATCATCTCTGCGGTTTTTATTTTTTGCGCTATAAACAAAAAAAGAGCGACAATTTTAAAAAAAAGCAATATTTTTTACTTTTTGCTATAATAAATATCGCCAAAAAATATATAAAAAAAACTATTGTTTTTCCTCAATTTAGGCCGATATGTACTCTTCTATATATTTTTGGTAAAAAAATCGCAATAAGCATATATTGATTGGTTTGCACAAAGTTATAGCATCTACAAAATAGGGGATAGTTTTATTGCAATTTTTTGTTTTTTTACTAGTAATGGCAGTGATCATCGATTTTTATCATGACCGTGATATTGCGGCGGACACTTTTGACACTATTTTGGGACCATACAGCGATCAGTACTATAAAAATGCACTGATTACTGTGTAAATGACACTGGCAGTGAAGGGGTTAACCAGTAGGGGCAAGGAAGGGGTTGAGTGTGTCCTAGGGAGTGATTCTAACTGTGAGGGGGCTGGGCTACATGTGACATGACACTGATCACTGCTCCCGATTACAGGGAGTAGTAGATCAGTGTCCTGTCACTAGGCAGAACAGGGAAATGCCTTGTTTACAAAGGCATCCCCCATTCTGCCTCTCCGTGAAACCATCACGGTCATGGAGCCCGCGGCGGGCGAATGTGCCCACTAGGCGGCAGATTCAAAGCAATGTATCTGTACATTGCTTTGCCTGCCCGTGCCATTCTGCCGACGTATATGTGCGTTAGGCAGTCGGCAAGCGGTTAAAGGTCAACACCAGCCAAAACAATTTTTGGATACAACAGGAAACAAATAGTTTTGGTTACAACAGGAAGGATCAATTCAGAACTTTTGTTAGGTTTAAAAGCAGAACTGGCATGTATAAAATAAAAACACAACTTCTGAAAAAATATCAAATATTATTACAGCGCCAAATATAAATACATTCATTCAGAAAGAAACCCTTATATCTAATGAGGAAAGCACCCTCTGGTGTGAAAAAAAACTCTAAAATCCAAAAAGTGCCAATAGAATCAATAAAAAATACATCAAAAAAATATATAATAAAGTCCACTGTTTCCAATTGTGTCAATAACTTCTGCCTTTATTGCTTCATATCACTGACTTGTGACCAACACCAGTGCCGAATTCACCAGCTTCACAGCTGCCAAAGGAAAGCATCGTACAGCGAGTTTGTATCAAAATATTATCCAGCCCCTCATGTGTGGACCACCTTGGAAGCTGCCTGGTAGTAGCACTTTCTACCACCGGGACTTTCCGGAGCTATGCGATGTGGTCACGCTGCCACTTCTGGTTTAGAGCTGGCGGCCATCTTTGTAAGTGCACTTTGTCATCTGCTGTTCAATGTAATCTTACATCTGGATGCTTTTAACTGTTTTTATGTGAGAATACTACTATTATTAAACTACTACACTATATACAACCCCCCTCCCAGTGTAGCTCCATGCAGTGAGCACTTTTTTCCTACACAGATGTAATAGGCTGCCCAAAGGTCCCCGAGAGTGGAAAGTGGTACTACCAGCAAATTCCAAGGTAGAGCATGTTGACCTCACACGAGGGGCAGGAGATTGTTTGATACAAATGCAATAATATTGCATGTCTCTTTTACAAAAAAGAGCTGGCCTGCTCAGTTTATGAAATTGAGAATTTAGTTATGCTTCAAACTGTAGATAAACCCAAAATCTATTTTTCAGTATTATTGGCATAATGCATCACTGTATAACGTTTTTTTAATCAAATTATTGTTTATGAATGTGTTGTAAAGTGTCTGACCTGGAAATCCTGCCACAGAAAGAGCACGTCTTTTTGCAGACTGCCACTGTCTCTCTCAAGTAGCAGCAGTGTTGTCACCCAGCAGTACAGGCTTCCTCAGTTGGCCATTGGGCTGTCTACATGGTAGGCCAGTGGAGGCCCATCCATAGAGGGCACACGAGCGCCGCCTCCCAGAATGCCTCCAAGTAGCCATATTGCATAGAATTTTACAGAAAATTACAGCGCTGCAGATTGAAAACGAAAGGTAATTTTTAATAACATTCAATTGCAATATGACTTGTGTAGCAATTTTATACACTATGGGCCAGATTCACAGTGAGAGTACGCCGGCGTATCTACTGATACACCGGCGTACTTTCAAATTTGCCGCGTTGTATCTTTAGTTTGAATCCTCAAACCAAGATACGACGGCTTTTGGCTTCGATCCGACGGGCGTACGACGCTTCGTACGCCTTCGGATCGTAGGTGCAATACTTCGGTGCCCACTGGGTGGAGTTCGTGTCGTTTTCCGCGTCGAGTATGCTAATTAGCTTTTTCCGTCGATCCACGAAGGCCGTCCCATTCTCTTACATCGTTGCTAGTCTGCTTTTCCCGGCGTATAGTTAAAGCTGCTATTTCGTGGCGTATAGATAGACTTGCCATGTTAAAGTATGGCTGTCGTTCCCGCGTTGAATTTTGAATTTTGAATTTTTTTTGCGTAAGTCGTCCGTGAATAGGAAAGGACGTAACTCACATCTACGTTCAAAAAATGACGTTGGTGCGACGTCATTTCGCGCAAAGCACGGCGGGAAATTTCGAAACGGAGCATGCGCATTTCAATCGGCGTGGGGACATGCTTCATTTAAATGAATCACGCCCCCTACCCGCCCAATTTGAAATACGCGCCGAGAAATAAACTACGTCGCCGTAACTTACGGCGCAAAATCTTCCTGGATTCGAAATTCCGCCAGGTAAGATACGGCGGCATAGCGTATCTCTGATACTCTGCGCCAGGGCAATTCTTTGTGAATCTGGCCCTATATTATTATTTGCTATTTTTCCCTATTAAAGTGGAGTTACCCTTTAACTATGCTGATAAGTTAGCATGCCCACAATTAAGTTACAAGGCCATTCTGTCCGCAGGATCTGAGGGTACAGCCAATTACTCTGAAAATATTTTTCTTATCTATAATTTAAGATTTAGTCACAATAAAGGGTCATTTTGTAATGATATAGCTGATCTCCGCTATTAGTTTCTCCCCAGTGGAGTTTAAACGTCTCATAGGCCAGGACTAGCTCCACCTAGACGTAAGGAGGTTGATAGGTAAAGGTGATAGCAGGTATGGTCAGTCATCAAAATGTATAATGTTGATCAAAAGATGGGAGATTGTAAAAAAAGTGTAAAGTTTGTATAAAACGGTATTCTATTTTGTATGCTTTGCTTATGTATTACACATTGTACTCATTGTGCGCATAATAATGTTTGATTACATGTTTGCATTCTTCGAGTCCTGATTAGAAATTAGCCTGCCTATGTTACATCCCTTGTTATCATAAAAGTACAATGGTAATGTTAATGTCATACCTATGTAAACACATATATATATATATATATATATATATATATATATATATATATATATATATATATATATATATTTATATATATATATATATATATAAATAAAATTTAGATCGCACCGAATTAACAGAACAGTTATTTGGAAAGATTTCTGAGTGTATCTTTTTGTGTCTGTTCCCTACTGCAGTAGTTATTTGTTTATTTGGAACCACTAATCAATAGAAGGATAGGAGTTGCTTATCTATAACATTTCCAGAACACTTTCCCCTGCCCAAAGATGTGAGTGCAGATCTGAACTGGAATATATAAGGGCCAGCGTGAGTCACTAATTGAATCAATGTCTGAATGCATAAACATTTCCACTCGCAGAAAGCAGCTCAGCATAGGTTATATTGCCACTGGCCCAAATTGGAAAATGTCACCCTGCCTACAAGCTCAGTCATCCAGTGCCAAGGAGCCAGTCAGTTGTGTTGTGGTGCTCATGTTTAACCACTTCCATACCAGGTACTTACGCAGCTTCCCGCCCAAGCCAATTTTCAGCTTTCAGCACTGTCGCACTTTGAATGGCAATTGCGCAGTCATGCTACACTGTACCCAAACAAAATTGGCGTCCTTTTTTCCCCACAAATAGAGCTTTCTTTTGGTGGTATTCGATCACCTCTGCGATTTTTTTTTTTTGCGCAACAACTAAAAATAGGCTGAAAATTTGGAAAAAAAATTACGTTTTTATTTTTTTCTGTTAATTTTTTTGTAAATAAGTTTTCTCTTTCAATTACGGGCACTGATATGGCGGCACTAATGGGCACCGATGAGATGGCACTGATGGACATCGATGAGGTAGTACTGACGGGCACAGATGAGGTGGCACTGATTGGCGGCGCTGGTATGCGACACTGATGGGCACACATAGGCGGCACTGATGGGCACACATAGGCGGCACTGATGGGCACACATAGGCGGCACTGATGGGCACACATAGGCGGCACTGATGGGCACACATAGGCGGCACTGATGGGCACACATAGGCGGCACTGGGCACTCATGGGCGGCACAGATGGGCACTCATAAGCGGCACAGATGGGCGGCACTGATGGATACTTATGGGTGGCACAGATGGGCACTGATAGGTGGGCACTGGGCATGGATGGGCACTGTGGGGTGGCACTGATGGACACTGGGGTGGCGCTGATGGACACTGGGGTGGCGCTGATGGACACTGGGGTGGCAGCACTTATTTTTGCCAGGTTGCCAGTCAGTGCCCATTTGTGGGCACTGACTGGCATCTTTTTTCTTTATGCTTTTTTTTTTTTTTTTAGACTTTTTTTTTATTTTTTGCCATTTTTTTTTTTTTGCCCACCCTGGTGCTCCAGGGTGGGCATCCCTGGTGGTCCAGTGTGGCGATCCGAGGGGGGGCTGCGCTGATAAACAATCAGTGCTAACCCCCCCTGTCAGGAGAGCCGCTGATCGGCTATCCTCTACTCGCGTCTGTCAGACGCGAGTGAGGAAGAGCCATCGACGGCTCTTCCTGTTTACATCGTGATCAGCCGTGGTTGGACACGGCTGATCACGTGGTAAAGAGTCTCCGCCGGAGGCTCTTTACCGAGATCGGAGATGCAGGGTGTCAGACTGACACCCCGCATCACCGATCGCCGCGATGCGCGCCCCCACGGGCGCGCGCGGCATGAAATCCTGCAGGACGTTCTAGAACGTCCTGTCAGGATTTCATAACCACTTCCCGGACGTAAATCGGCCATAGGCCGGGCGGGAAGTGGTTAAACAAGAGACATGCTGATAGGCGGAGAGAGTGCTGTCATAAGCTACAAGGGAACACTGTGCAGTCATAAGCTACAAGGGAAAATACCTGTAATGATTACTTAAAGTAGTTGTAAGGGCTCAAGGTTTTTTACCTTCATGCATTTTGTGTGCGGCAGTCCTCCTTAATACTTACCTGAGACTCATTTTAAACCAGCAATGTGCACAAGGGCAGCGGCTCTCCAGGGTTTCTGCCTCCTCGTTGGCTGAGACAGCAGAGGGAGCCATTGGCTCCTGCTACTCTCAATCACAGCCAGTGAGCCAACGAGGAGAGGGCGAGGCTAAAATTTGTGTCTGAATGGACAGACAGCAGCTCGGGGACAAGCCTGCTCGGGTGCCCCCATAGCAAGCAGCTTCCTATGGGGGACACTCAGCAGGAGGAAGAAGCCAGGAGCACCGGCGGGGGATCTGAGAAGAGGAGGATTGGGGCTGCTGTCCGTAAAACCATGCACAGAGCAGGTAAGTATGACATGTTTGTTATTTAAAAAAAATCTGCTTTAATTACAGCAGAAAAAATGCAGCTGTCCTGCCACGCAGAGTTGTGCTTTATGGCAGAGCTGATTTAACCTCTGGACTGGATGGAGAAAAAAGCAAATCCTTAGGCGAGTAAACAGCTCCCATATATGTATTTTAACTGTGTCTATCTGTCTGCCTGGAATTCAACTTTAGGGCATGAATTCATTTTAGCCTATAAAATTATACTGCATCTTCATTCCATTTTCCCATGGAAATTACAGTTTTATTGTATGTATTATGCATACAGGACAAGGTGTAAAGGTAATGACAATATCCCAGTAATTGCTGTTCTACTAGGGAGGCAAGTGTTTAATTACTCTTCCCTGTACAGCTTCCTGTAGAAGAAACTCCCTGGTGTGTGTCCCTGATTGTCAGGGGTCACACAAGTTATTTTGGGCATTGCTTGGAAAATGGAGTCCTAGGCTTCACTTTAATTAGTTGTGAGTATTAAACGAAACAAATTCAGCAATGCGTTGTCTGTTTCCTGTGTATTCCCTTCATTGTAGCATCAATGTATGCACAGTTTGCTTTGGGAATATATCAAATACATATATTTATACTCTTTTTTTTTATTTTATATTTTACAAAAATACATACCAACAATGGGGTAGATTCAGAGAGCAATTACGCCGGCGTATCCATAGATACGCCGCGTAATTGCTAAGTAGCGCCGGCGTATCTACTTTCTGTTTTCAGAAAGCTAGATACGCCGACTTTAGCCTAAGATACGACTGGCATAAGTCTCTTACGCCGTCGTATCTTAGGGTGCATTCTGACGCTGGCCGCTAGGTGGCGCTTCCGTAGTTGTCAGCGTACAGTATGCAAATTACATACTTACGCCGATTCACGAACGTACGTGCGCCCGGCGGTAGTTTTTTACGTCGTTTGCGTACGTCGTTTTAGTCGTAAGGCTGCTCCTGCTATTAGGAGGCGCAGTCAATGTTAAGTATGGACGTTGTTCCCGCGTCGCGATTTGAAAAGTTTACGTCGTTTGCGTAAGTCGTCCATGAATGGCGCTGGACGCCATTTACGTTCACGTCGATACCAAAGACGTCCTTGCGACGTCAATTACCGCAATGCACGTCGGGAAATTTTAGGGACGGCGCATGCGCAGTACGTTCGGCGCGGGAACGCGCCTAATTTAAATGATCCACGCCCCCTACAGGATCATTTGAATTACGCGTGCTTACGCCGGCCTCTTTTACGCTATGCCGCCGCAACTTTACAGGCAAGTGCTTTGTGAATCAAGCACTTGCACGTAAAACTTGCGGAGGCGTAACATAAATGTCATTCGTTATGCCGCCGCAGTTTTGCGCGCCCCTACCTGAATCCACCCCAATGTTTAGAGATCAAAGTTTTCTTATTTCTTTTTGGTTCCATATTCTTTTAACTCTTGCTGAAATTAGCTGCTTCTGCCATTCTAAGGTATGTTATACCATGCACATATTTGGGCGAGGGTGTGATTATTATATTTTGTTTAACCACTTGCCGAACGCCTAGCGCACATATACGTTGGCAGAATGGCTCGAAAATCCGCCGCACAAGGTGCCCGCCCGCGCCCGCCGCAAGCTCCGAGCCCGTGCCCGCGGGACCATATTTATTATAGCAAAAATTAAAAAAATAGCTTTTTTTTTCAAAATTAATTTTTTTTGTTTATAGCGCAATAAAATAAAAACCGCAGAGGTGATCAAATAGCACCAAAAGAAAGCTCTATTTGTGGGAAAAAAGGACGTAAATTTTGTTTGGGTACCACGTTGCACGCGCAATTGTCAGTTAAAGCGACACAGTGCCAAATTGCAAAAAGTGCTTCGGTCAGGAAGGGGGTAAATTCTTCCGGGGCTGAAGTGGTTAATGATGTGCAAATAAAGTGCCTTTCAATACATAAAATCTTTGATTGTTAGTTCTCAACAACTGGGTAAGTCTCTTCTAAGGGAGCAGAATTAAAGTGTAAAAAACCCTAACCTAACAATGAACCTTTTCCTTTTGGTCTGTTAAAGTGTTACTAAACCCAGGACCCTGCATTCACTATATCTGGTCTCCCACAGTTCACATAACATGGAAATGCAATTATTTTAGTAATAATAAACTGCTAAATACCTTTTCTCATCAGTAGTATACTCTATAGCAGTCTTGTGACTTCTAATGGAATCTGGTTAAAGCTTGTAGGAGGAATTATCATTCTACTCTGACTGTCCTATGAGGCTGCATGACTCCTGACCCCCCTGTCTGGAGTGCTGACTGGCCCTGTGCTGATCATATGCGCCCTTCCAAGAAAATAAAAAAACTCTCTAGCATTACACACCAAACTGAGCATGTGCAGAGTGACTCCAAAGGCTCTGTCTTATCAGGAGATGGATTGGAGACTGTGGGAGAAGGGGAGGATTAGAGAAGACAGGATCAAACAGCCTTTTTACGCAATGTGGAGGATTCACCCCTTAGGTTCCACAGAACAACAAGCATGCTTTACTGCATATACAGATTGGTTTTACTGTTGTGTTTTTTTTTTAAATATACCATATTTATATTTTTTAAATATACCAAGAAAAAGAAAAGCATTTTGTTATGTATGTCCAAAAAACATGTGTTGATCCTGACAGAAATCCTGGGAGCTGGTAACTCAATGTGCATTTTTCTGTTGGCTGTTATAAGTTAGCATTATTCCCAGCTCTACAGAACACCTTTCCCCTATGTTTTGGAGATGGGGGAGGGAAAGGTGTTCAGTAGTCCCAGGGCCGCCATCAGGGGGGTACAGGAAGTACACCTGTAAGGGGTCCGGAGGTCCCCAGGGCCCCGGATGGCAACTCCCCCTTTTTTTATATATATATATATATATATATATATATATTTTTAATATATATTTTTTTTTATTAAAGGGCTCAGAGGTCCCCAGGGCCTCATGTGGCAAGCCCCCCCCCCCCATTTTTGTTTTTATAAATGTTGATTTTTTTATTTTTTTATTTTTTATATATATATATATATATATATATATATATATATATATATATATATATATATACACATACATATATTTATTAAAGGGCTCAGAGGTCCCCAGGGCCCCATGTGGCAACCCCCCCCCCCTTTTTTTTATAAATGTTTATTTGTTTTTTTTTGTTTATATATTTTTTTATTTATTTTTTATTAAAGGGCCCAGAGGTTTCTTTTTTATTTTTATTAAAGGGCCCAGAGGTCCCCAGGGCCCCAGGTGGCTACCCCCCTTTTTCTATAATTTATTTTATATATATACTTTTCTTTATTTCTTCTTTTTTTTTGTAAAGGCCCCCCCCCCCCGCTTCTTAATTTGTGGCAGGCCCCCCGCCCCCCGGTTCTCTGCTCCAGGAGGGGGCCCATGCCTGAAGCTGTGTAAGGAGGGGCCCCAAAATTCCTGATGGCGGCCCTGAGTAGTCCTAAGATACCTACTGACCTAGGGTGACAATGCTGCTATTCTAGATACAGTACACTGGGTTAGAGTTGTCACTGCAGAAGTATGTTACTGGAAGGATCGACAGGTGAAAATAACGGAAAAAAATGCCAAAAGAGGAAAAGTAATGAAGTCACAACAGGCTACAACATATTATATTTGTTTATCTTGTGTTTATGTACACTTCAAGCTAATACTATTTCAAGGAACTATCAAGTCCTGTCTTTGTAATAGCAAGATTCATTACTATGCAGTTTCTAAAGCCTTGTAAACGATGCATTGCAAACGTGTGTATGCACCATAAATAAAGGACCTCATTTCCACTGTTCATTCAATTAAAATGTTTCCTATTTAGTGAAGGATAATAAGAGGGTTATAAAATTGGACTAGGAGGACAATATAGACACCACTTAATTTCCTCTATAACACTCATTTCCAAGTCTCTATCGGTAGCAAAGATTGCTCTCCTCAGAAGGTCTATAACCCTACGTGCGGCTATTTACAGATCTTATAATTGTGAACAGAGCTGCCTCAGGGGAAGAGCTTTCTATGTCCCATTATGAAGAAGTCTCCTATTGCCTCATTCCTTTCACCCAATATCACCTTTTATTGGAACACAAGAAGAAATCAGCCACGGATAACTTAAAAAAAAGACATATCAACATATTTGGTTAAGATCCTGATCAGTATTACATTGTATATCCCTGTATGTTGTGGTCGTTCAGGTGCTTATCTTAGGCCTCGTACACACGACCAAGTTTCTCGGCAAAAACCAGCAAGAAACTTGCTGGGAGATATTTTTTGCCAAGGAAACCGGTCGTGTGTACATTTTCGTTGAGGAAACTGTCGAGAAACTCGACGAGCCAAAAAGAGAGCAAGTTCTCTATTTCCTCGACGGGAGTCTTAAATTGGCTCGTCGAGTTCCTGGTCGGGCTGGTTTCCGACGAGAAACTTGAGCATGTGTATGCTAAGAAACCCGCGCTTGCTCAGAATAAAGTATGAGACGGGAGTAAAAGTAGCATTTGTAATGGAGATAACACATTTTTCAAGCTGTAACAGACTGAAAAGTGCAAATCGTCTCTTACCAAACTTTTACTTAACACGCAAACACATGAGATTAGCAAAACCAGCCCCAAGAGTTGTGCCAGTGGAATCGAACTTCCCCTGCCGTTGTATGTGTTGTATGTCACCGCGTTTGAGAACGAGGAGATTTTGTCTTGACAGTGTGTACGCAAAGCAAGCTTGTCGCGTTCCTTGACAAGCCTAACAAGGAACTCGACGAGGAAAACTATGTGTTTCGCCCATCGAGTACCTCGGTCGTGTGTACAAGGCTTAATAGATTCTTTAAAGCTACCGATGCCCCCCGCTGAAAACCACTGCCCGTGGAAGGGAATTCCACATCCTTGCCGCACTTACATTAAAGAACCCTCTACGCAGTTTAAAGGGGTTGTAAAGGCACACGTTTTTTCACCTTAATGCATTCTATGTATTAAGGTGAAAAAACATCAGAGGATTAGTGGCCCCACAGTCCCCCCGTTTACTTACCTGACCTCTCGAATGTCCCGCGCCGTGAACGCGCTGGCTTCTCAGCCAGGCTTCTCGGCTCATTCATTGGTTGATTGAAAGCACAGCAGCCATTGGCTCACTCTGCTGTCAATCACATCCAATGACATCGGAGAACTGGAGAAAGTGCAGAGAAGGGCAACCAAACTGATAAGAAGCATGGAGGAGCTCAGCTATGAGGAAAGATTAGAGGAACTGAATTTATTCACTCTTGAGAAGAGGAGAATAAGGGGGGATATGATCAACATGTACAAATATATAAGAGGTCCATACAGTGAACTTGGTGTTGAGTTATTCACTTTACGGTCAACACTGAGGACAAGGGGGCACTCTTTACGTCTAGAGGAAAAGAGATTTCACCTCCAAATACGGAAAGGTTTCTTCACAGTAAGAGCTGTGAAAATGTGGAACAGACTCCCTCCAGAGGTGGTTCTGGCCAGCTCAGTAGATTGCTTTAAGAAAGGCCTGGATTCTTTCCTAAATGTACAGAATATAACTTGAGTATTAAGATTTGTAGGTAAAGTTGATCCAGGGTAAATCCGATTGCCTCTCGGGGGATCAGGAAGGAATTTTTTCCCCTGCTGTAGCAAATTGGATCATGCTCTGCTGGGGTTTTTTGCCTTCCTCTGGATCAACTGTGGGAATGGAGTTGGGTGTATAGGATTTTACTTTGTTTTTTATTTTTGTTTTTTTTTATTTTTTGTGGTTGAACTGGATGGACTTGTGTCTTTTTTCAACCTGACTAACTATGTAACTATGTAACTATGTAACTATATGCTGCGCACCGGGGGGGGCCGCCGGCTGTATCACGGAAGTTTAGCCTGCAAGAACTAACCCCCATGGGAGAGCGCGTGCATTAAAGGGGTTAGTTCTTGCGGGGAGGAGCCGAGACAGCCGCCGAGGGATGCCAGAAGACCAGTTTCGGAGCTACTCTGTTCAAAATGAGCTGCACAGTGGAGGTAAGTAAAACATGTTTGTTATTTAAAAAAAAAAAATTACCTTTACAACCCCTTTAAGGTTAAACCTCTTTTCTTTTAATTTTAATGAGCGGCCACGTGTCTGATTAAACTTCCTTCCGCCAAAATGTATTTTTCCTATTGTGGGGTCACCACTGCCAGGTATGGTATTTGTGAATTAAAATCATATCCCCTCTCAAGTGTCTCCTCTCCAGAGTGAATAAATTCAGTGCTTTCTTCATAACTAATAATCTCCATTCCCTTTTTTAGTTTTGTTGCCCTTCTCTGTACTCTCCATTTGCAGCACATCCTTCCTTAGGACTGGTGCCCAGAACTGGACAGCATACCCCAGGTGCGGCTGGACCAGAGTCTTGCAGAGTGGGAGTATTACCACTTTATTTCTTGAGTTAATCCCTTTTTAATGCATGCCAATATTCTGTTTGCTTTGTTAGCAGTAGCTTGGCATTGCATGCTATTGGTGAGCCTATCATCTACTAGGACCCCCAGGTCCTTTTCGATCCTTGATTCCCCCAGTGGTTCTCCCCCAGTTAGTAGATTGCATTCATATTTTCCCACCCAAATGCATTGTTTTACATTTTTCCATATTAAACCTAATTTGCCATGTAGTTGCCCACCCCAATAATTTGTTCAGATCTACTTGCATGGTTTCCACATCCTGCAGAGAAGTTATTGCCCAGCTTAGCTTAGTATCGTCTGCAAATACAGAGATTGCGCTGTTTACCCCATCCTCCGGGTCATTTATGAATAAGTTAAAATATACCCTGGGGGACCCCACTTTCCACCCCTGACCATTCCGAGGTCCATTTATCTCCACCCCCTGAACTCGCCTCGTAGTCAGTTTTCAATCCATGTACTCACCCTATGGTCCATGCCAACTGACCTTACTTTGTACAGTAAATGTTTATGGGAAACTGTGTCAAATGCTTTTGCAAAATCCAGATACACCACATCTACAGGCCTTCCTTTATCTAGATGGCAACTCACCTCCTCATAAGGTTAATAAATTGGTTTGGCAAGAACGATTCATCATGAAACCATGCTGATTACTGCTAATGATACCTTTTTCATTACTAAAATCTTGTATATAGTCCCTTATCATCCCCCCACACGATGTATTACATTCAGAGAATATGTTATACACATGCAGCTATTAACTTTTATGGCCTGCTGTACGCACCACCTGTGGCTCCCCTGTGCATAGAAAAGCAATGTTATTTAAAAAAAAATTGTTGCTATTTGCGCCTTAAACGGTCCATGTGCCTGAATCCAAACTAGTGTGTCTCTCACTACCTGTGTGCTAAAAATTATACATATCCACAGTTGAGGGGGAAAAAGCTTGGTGTCATGTACATTAGTTATTGCTATGCTACAACATACTTACCTTACTTTCCTTTTTTAGATGTTTCTGGCCAATCACAGGACCACCTCCTTCCCTTCACAGGTCCCATTCTTCTTTAACCTGATTTACTCTCTTTGCCGCCCCAAGGCCGGGTCCTTCAATGCCGCCCCCCGCCTGAGCAGTACAGGGGGGACATTATCCGGGGACTTTTTAGGCAACACACGAAGAAGGGGGGGGGGGGTTTGCTGCCGAATATGACATTGAGAGGCGAGGGGGTGCTGCTTCCGAAAATTGAGAAGCAGGGGGGTGACATTGAGCATTGGTGGGTCTGACAAAATGACATTGAGCATTGGGGGGGGGGGGGGGGGATTTTGCTGCTGTCGAAAATTACATTGAGAGCCATCTCACCTCCTCTTCCCTCTGTTTTCTCTCCTCTCACCGTCCGTGACATGACAGGGGGGAACACCGGAAATTAAAGTGAAAGTGTCCTCTCCTCTCAGCCGCAGTGCCGCCCTGCACCCACTGCCGCACCGAGGCCTGGCCTTGTTGGCCTTGTCTGGAATCCGGCCCTGCCCAGCAGTGGGTGGTCCTGAAAGATGCAAAGAGCAGTGCTGACGCAATGACGTCCACACAGCTCCCTGCATCAATATACTGAGCGCACAAGGCCCCATGCTCAGGGGAAGAGGGCTAGGACGCAATGACATGAAAGTTTAACCCAACCCAAAAGATCTTATTGTAAAAAAAAGTGTGTTTTGTTTTTTTTGCATCCAGGGCAACATAAAAAATTTGCCCATATTTATGCTTTAAGACAGCCATAGATGGGAAGCAGGAACCGGCCAAGACGTATGATTATTGCGAACAGCTGTTATAGCTGCTAGCAATAATCAATGTGTTCTCCCAGCAGGGACTGCTCCCCCTGCCGGGAGAACAGAATGATTCGGCAGGAGGGATTCCCCTGTTAACACTGTCTATGTTAACCACTTGAGATCCGCGCTATAGACGAAATACGTCCGCAGCGCGGCTCTCAAGTGCCAAGTGGCCGTTTAAAAACGGCCTTTATGTGCATTACCCGCGCGCGCCACTGGGTGGCGCGCGGCGGGTAAAAACTGTCCCGGCGCATCGCCGAAGACCCGATGCGTGTACCTGGCGGCCGCGATGTCCGCCGGGTACACGCGATCGTCGGTGACACGGCAGGTGACAGCAGGGACGTGGAGCTCTGTGTGTAAACACAGAGCTCCACGTGCTGTCAGAGGAGAGGAGACCGATCTGTGTCTCTTGTACATAGGGACACAGCATCGGTCCCCTCCCCCAGTCACCCCCTCCCCCCACACAGTTATAACACACCCAGGCTACACATTTAACCCATTCCTCACCCCCTAGTGTTAACCCCTTCACTGCCAGTCACATTTATACAGTAATTCGTGCATTTTTATAGCGCCGATCGCCGTATAAATGTGAATGGCGCCAAATTTGTGTCAAAAGTGTCCGATACGTCCGCCGCAATATCCCAGTCTCAATAAAAATCGCAGATCGCCGCCATTACTAGTAAAAAAAAAAAATAATAAAAAAAATCATAATTCTGTTCCCCATTTTGTAGGCGCTATAACTTTTGCGCAAACCAGTCGCTTATTGCGATTTTTTTTTTTTTTTTACAAAAATACGTCGAAAAATACGTATCGGCCTTAACTGAGAAAAAAAATAGTTTTTTAAAAAAAAATTGGGATATTTATTATAGCAACAAGTAAAAAAAATATATATTTTTTTTAAATTGTTGCTCTTTTTTTGTTTATAGCGCAAAAAATAAAAACCGCAGAGGTGATCAAATACCACCAAAAGAAAGCTCTATTTGTGGGGAAAAAAGGACGCCAATTTTGTTTGGGAGCCACGTCGCACGACCGCGCAATTGTCAGTTAAAGCGACGCAGTGCCGGACGCTGAGATTTCGCCTGGGAACGAAGGGGGTTTATGTGCCCAGTAAGCAAGTGGTTAATGGGGAAATCTTGTGAATTTCCTTCCTGCAACCTGTGGTGGCAGCAAAGAAAGAGAGAGACCCATACAAAGCATTAGTAAACCTTTTCTTGAAGATACAGTTTAGTTTTGAGTCCATGTTCTAAAAACAGGGAAGGACCTCTATGAGGTGCAACTTTATTCACTTTAAGATCATTGGAAATGACAAGGGGGCACTTTATGCTCTTGTAGGAAAAGAGGTTTCATCTCCACATATAACAAGTGCTTTGTACAGTAATGCCCTGTACACACGATCGGTTTGTCTGATGAAAACGGACCGATGGACGGTTTTCATCGGACGAACCGATCGTGTGTGGGCCCCATCATTTTTTTTAATCGGTGAAAAAAATAGAACCTGTTTAAAAATTTTCGTATGGTTAAAAAACCGATAGAAAAAAACGATAGTCTGTGGGGAAATCCATCGGTCAAAAATACACGCATTCTCAAAATCAAGTCGACGCATGCTCGGAAGCATTGAACTTAATTTTCCTCAGCACGTCGTTGTGTTTTACGTCACCGCATTGGACACGATCGGATTTTTAACCGATGGTGTGTAGGCAAGACTGATGAAAGTCGGCTTCATCGGATATCTGATGAAAAAAATCCATCAGTCAGTTTTCATCAGAAGAACCGATCGTGTGTACAGGGCATTAGATATGTGGAAAAGTCTTTTGCAGGAACTAGCTGTTTATTGTTAAAAAAAAAAAAGCTCTGGACGGGTTACTAAATTGACAAAATATCCACTGTGGGCTAGATTCAGATAGCCCGGCGTAATTTTATGGGGGCGTAACGTATCTCAGATACGTTACGCCGCCGTAACTTAGGGCGCAAGTTCCGTATTCATAAAGAACTTGCGCCCTAAGTTACAGCGGCGTAGCGTATGTGGTCCGGCGTAAGCCCGCCTAATTCAAATGTGGATGATGTGGGCGTGTTTTACTTAAATTTAGTGTGACCCCACGTATTTGACGTTTTTTACGAACGGCACATGTGCCGTTCGTGAAAGAATCCCAGTGCGCATGCTCGAAATTACACCGCAAATCGTCAATGCTTTAGACGTGAACGTAACTTACGTACAGCCCTATTCGCGAACGACTTACGCAAACGACGTAAAATTTTCAAAATTCGATGCGGGAACGACGTCCATACTTAACATAGGATACGCCTCATATAGCAGGGGTAACTTTACGCCGGATAAGCCTAAAGTAAATGACGTAAAAAAATGCGCCGGGCGGACGTACATTTCTGAATCGGCGTATCTACCTAATTAGCATATTCCTTGCGTAAATTGACGGAAGCGCCACCTAGCGGTCAGCGTAAATATGCAACTAAGATACGACTGCGTAAGAGACTTACGCCAGTCGGATCTTAGCCTAATTTCGGCATATCTTGCTTTCTGAATACAGAAAGATGATACGTCGGCGCAGCTTTGAATTTACGCGGCGTATCAATAGATACGCCGACGTAAATTCTTTCTGAATCTAGCCCTATATTGGTATCCAGGCAGACTTCCAAAGGTAAAGTTGATTTTTACAGAGTTTCACTGCTGCTACCAAGGGGTTACTAAAGACCAGTGACATGGCAGAGGGAGCAATAAAGAGCTTACACCAGCTTCTATACACTGGTGCTTTTTGGCAGAATAGAAAATGCAATGGCATAGGCCATTTTAAAATGCTGAGTTTTAAAAGGATTTGGAGCACCCTTTTGATAGATCAGAAAAAAAGGAAGTTCATTATAGAGGTCTGAAATGCCTGTGCTGATAGTCAAAAAATAAAATACAGTAAAACCTTGGATTGCGAGCATAATTTGTTCCAGAAACATGCTTGTAATCCAAAGCACTTGTATATCAATGCATATTTCACCATACGAAAAAATGGAAACTCAATTGATTCATTCCCCAACCATTTATTCATAGGTCCTTGAGCTTATAGTTCGTATAAAACGATTATAGCTATGTGACCTGGTTGTGCAACCATAATGTCTATCCACAAATGGAAGCCTACACAATGGGATTCAAAGAAAAATCCAGCAGGAGCTCCAGAGTATAAAAGAGAAGAGAGGCGCCTTGAAGTGTAGCAATATGTTGCTAAATGTTGTACCTTCATTAAATGTAACTGTATTGCTACACTTAAAGGTGCCTCTCTTCTCTTTTATATTCAGTTGTGACATGACACTACTTGTATCAAGACATCGCTTGTATATCTAGTCAAACTTTATTAAAAAATGTTGCTTGTCTTGCAAAATGCTCTCAAACCAAGTTACTCTCAAACCAAGGTTTTACTGTAATTGCTAATTTCGGTTTCACATTTGAAATGGGTGATAAACTAAACACATTGCACCAAAAAATTCTCTGGTCCTAATGTGCTGTGTATATTTCCAACAAAATACAAAGCACCAATTCTGAAATCAAATTATCACGAAGGAGCTATATATCGTCAATGAAATAATTAAAAAAATAAACATAGATGTGGAATTGCAATGTTTTTTTTCTTTGTCTGAATTTCTCACTTCCTGTTTCTCCTCAGTAATCTTGCCCCCATCATCCGAGCGGTGGTTAGTCAGCCAGAACAGCTTACTGAACAGCTTACTGAGGAGGAACAGGAAGTGAGAAATCCAGACAAAGAAAACAAAGAAAAAAAACATTTAGAAGGGAAATCAAAGGAAAAGGTAAGTGAACCAACAATGCACTAGCTTAAAGGGACCTATTTAGAAAATAAAAAAACCTTTACAACCCCTTGAAGTCTGTGCTATGTGACTTCCTCTTCCTCTGTTTCCTGCAACACCCATCATATTTAAACTTCCAAGTCATGTTGGAACTTGAGTGTGGTACTGGTTATGTAATCTTTTCTGTACATTAACTACTTGCCGACCAGCCGCCGCAGTTATACGTCGGCAGGTTGGCTCCCCTGCGCGAGAGCACGTAGCTCTACGTCACCTCGCGAAGTGGCCACTAGCCCCTGCTCGTCCCTGATCCCGACGCGCGTGCCCGGCGGGTGCGATCACCGCCGGGCACCCGCGATCGCTCGTCACAGAGCGAGGACCGGGAGCTGTGTGTGTAAACACACAGCTCCCGGTCCTGTCAGGGGGAGAAATGCCTGACCGTCTGTTCATACAATGTATGAACAGCGATCAGTCATTTCCCCATGTCAGTCCACCCCCCTTACAGTTAGAACACACCCAGGGAAAATACTTAACCCCTTCCCCACCCCCTAGTGTTAACCCCTTCCCTGCCAGTGGCATTTTTATAGTAATCCAATGCATTTGTATAGCACTGATCGCTAAAAAGATGCCAATGGTCCCAAAAATTTGTCAAAAGTGTCCGAAGTGTCCGCCATAATGTTGCAGTACCGAAAAAAAAATCGTTGATCGCCGCCATTACTAGTAAAAAAAAAAAATATTAATAAAAATGCCATAAAACGACGCTATAACTTTTGCGCAAACCAATCAATAAACGTTTATTGCGATTTTTTTTACGAAAAATATGTAGAAGAATACGTATGGGCCTAAACTGAGGAAAAAAATGTTTTTTATATATTTTTGGGGGATATTTATTATAGCAAAAAGTAAAAAATTTTGCATTTTTTTCTAAATTGTTGCTCTATTTTTGTTTATAGCGCAAAAACTAAAAAACGCAGAGGTGATCAAATACCACCAAAAGAAAGCTCTATTTGTGGGGGAAAAAAAGACGCCAATTTTGTTTGGGAGCCACGTCGCACGATCGCGCAATTGTCAGTTAAAGCGACGCAGTGCCGAATCGCAAAAAGTACTCTGGTCTTTGGGCAGCAATATGGTCCGGGGGGTAAGTGGTTAAAGGAACCTATTTAGAAAATAAAAAACAAACCTTTACAACCCCTTGAAGTCTGTGCTATGTGACTTCCTCTTCCTCTGTTTCCTGCAACACCCATCATATTTAAACTTCCAAGTCATGTTGGAACTTGAGTATGGTACTGGTTATGTAATCTTTTCTGTACATTAAAGAAACCAATAAGCCCTGCATAGGTGTTCAGGTATCACCAGCAGCGGAGTTCCAGGATACCCAGATTACAGCCAAAAGAGAACCAGATTTGAGAGGTGCCGTACAGCATTATCAGGATGAGAAACTGATTTACTCAACAGGTAGGTTGTGCTACCTGTTAGACATGTGCGTTCTCGTTCGTAACAAATGGATTTTCGTACGAATTTGTTAGTATTTGTACATTCGGATCGATACGAACATCCGAAAAGCTGAAAGAACCAAATTACGGAATTACGAATAAGCAAAATAACGAACAAGCGAAAATACGAACGTATGATTGGACAATCTTTCTAAAATACGAAACACCGAAAAAGCAATAGAACGAAAATGACATCTATAACGAACGATTTGCATTCCGTATTTTAAATACTTTGGGGCAGATCCACAAAGATATGCCTATCTTTAGGCAGGCGTAGCGTATCTAAGATACACTACGCCGCTGTAACTTACTTTTTCTTCTTGTGAATTCTCAAAGAATCCGCGCGGTAAGTTACGGCGGCGTAGTGTATCTATTGCGGCGTAAGGGCGCGCAATTTCAAATGGGAGTGATGGGGGCGTGTTCTATGCAAATACGCCCCCATACAAAAAATATATATATTTGAAAGGTTTGTCATATAATTAACTGGTCATGCATTTCCTGGCATTTATTGGAAATTAAAAATCTTATCTATTTGAAAAGTTCAGAATTTAGTTGATATTATATAACAAATGTAGATGTACATACATTGATTCTAAATAAAAAGAAATAACATGACCCAGAAAGGAATTGGCGCTATCACCTTATTTGAACCATTTGGCTGTGGGAATTGCAGCTATTGAGGTTTTTCACCATTCAAACAAAAAGCCCTTTGTACTTTTATCGTCCATTACTTGAGCCCGACTGGAGAAAACGCAACATGAAATACATGTGCTGGATCACTGCCAGGAGTTGGGTGGAGTGTGTTCTGCCTGGAGAAAGGGGCTTATCGTCTTAATTCCCTACTTCCACATAACACATACAAGACAAGTAGAACACCTCAAGTATAATTTAAGTGTACTTTTTAGGAGTAATCCAAGGTTTGCTTGAAATGTAAGTCTTGGTCACAGATACAATACATCAAGAGGCAACACGGCAAATATTCTTGGTTACTTAGGGCGATCAGGTAATAATTTAAAACCTTTGTAAAACTTGTACTACATTGAGCTCTATTGCTTACTGTATACTGAACAGACCCTAAAGTAAACCCTAGATCAATGACATTTAGTTTGCAAAGCACTGTGTATCAAAAACATTGCATTTTGTTAAATAGAATACCATTTTCCATCCTTCGTTGCATACCCTTCTTGCTGATCTCTTTCCAATCACTTCCTTTCTACGAGCATGCACTCCAGCAAATGCTGCAGCTCCGGGGCTGGTTTCCTGATGGTGACATAAATAGACTTGTAATCTCCATCAGAAGCCTGTGTGACAAGATGACAACTCCGAAGCACAGGTTGGAGACAGAAAGAGTGTTGTCACCCACTAAACAGAAGTTCCAGAACAAAGATCTTTATTGCAGGGTCACCAGGTATTATTTTAATGAACAGCAGTGCTAAAGTGCATGGAAGCAATCCTCCAAAGGGTGATAAGATCTTCATACAACACCATAAGTGCAACAAACACCTCTCTCCGTCAGTTGTAGACTCACCAGAGCTAGTTGCCTCACAGACCCATTTGTTTTGTCAGAAATTCCGACCATGTGTACACGGCATAAGACTAATCTAGGGGCAGAAAACAGCACTGTGCATCCAGGAAAAGATCATCTGAGGGCATGATAAAGTTGTAGAATTCATATGAACTGTTTTCCATGCTTCCCAATCAAGTGAGCCCACCCTCATGTCAGGGGGCAGAAACCCCTATCTGAGTGGACTGGTTCTCCTAAGGCCGCGTACACACGACCGGTCCATCCGATGAGAAAGGTCCGACGGACCGTTTTCATCGGTTCACCGCTGAAGCAGACTGATGGTCTGATGTGCGTACACACCATCACGTGCTGAAAAAAAGAAGTTCAATGCTTCTGGAACAAGTACATGTGGACAGAAAGTGGCTTAAAAAGCTTGTGGAGTTCAGCAGCACGTAGATTTAAAAAAGACAAACAGTATTTTATGTTAAGATTTAAAAAAAATGCAATTCTATATTATTGGGTGGATTCAGAAAGACTTAGGCTGGCGTATCAGTAGATACGCCAGCCTAAGTCTGAATGTGCGCCGGTGCTAATTTAAGCGTATTCTGGAAACCAGATACACTTAAGTTAGGCTTAGATACGAGCGGCGTAAGTGTCTTACACCGTCGTATCCTAAAGTGTAATTTTTAGGCTGACCGCTAGGTGGCGCTTCCATTGCGGTCGGCGTAGAATATGTAAATCACTAGATACGCCTATTCACGAACGTACGCCCGGCTGACGCAGCACAGATACGCCGTTTACGTAACGCATTATCAGGCCTAAAGTTATTCCATCAAATAGCTGGAATAGTAATGTTAAGTATGGCCGTAGTTCCCGCGTTGAAATTCGAAAATATTACGTCGTTTGCGTAAGTCGTCCGTGAATAGGGATTTATGTAATTTACGCCCACGTCGAAACCAATAGGACCGTGCAGCGTACTTTGCCGCAATGCACACTGGGATATGTAGGCGGATGCGCCGTTCGTAAAATATGTCAATCACGTAAGGTCACCCCCCACTAGCATAAAACACGCCCCCTCAGTCTAATTAGAATTATGCACGCTTACGCCCGCCCGATTTAAGGTACGCCGCCGTAACTTAGCAGGCAAGTACTTTGTGAATCATGTACTTGCCTAGCTAACTTACGGTGGCGTAATGTGTAAATGCCATACGCTACGCCGCCGCAACTATGCGCCCGCCTACCTGAATCCACCTATATACATACTACATCGATAGAATAAATGTCTGCCAATTGTTAGGCCTGATTTACATGGGAGGCTGGGGAGCAGTAAAAATAAGCAGTTGACTCTTCATCCAGCTGCAAGTTAATATGGCCAACAGGTCACATTTGGCATACAGTACAGGCCAAGCACAACCTATTCAAGTAAATGGGCCAGACACTTGGCTTGCTGTTGCAGTGTGGCATTCGCATTAAAAATTCCCTTTGCAAAAAAATAAATAAAAATAGGCATTCATGAGGCTGAACGCCTGGCAGCTGCTGCTGAAAAGCAATCCACGAGTGATGTATGAGCGCTACATGGGTGACAGAGCTGTGTTTCTTTTCTTTAGTCTCTGGTCTAGCAGTTTCTTGGCCTGATTCCTAAAACAATTTCCATCTTTGCCCATTTACACCCCATGAGTTGACCTGCACTGGGCAGCCTGCACAGTCCCAATGCAAAAAGCCTGGTTTCCTCTCGTGCCAACTCACAACGCTGTGTTGCAGGGGTGTGTGCGCTGAAAAAAGTATGGAACACAGTATTTTTTATTCAGCACAGTGTGGTGCAACCAGTGCTTTAAGTGGGCCAAAAGAGGTGCCGGTACTCTATTAGGCGCCGGGGAGGAGGAGCCGGAGGAGGGTGAGTGACGGGGCCGGGAGGAGGGAGCAGGAAGTTTTAGCGCCGCGGCCGCTGCTGCTCTGCATACAAGGGCCTGATACTAGTATCAGGCCCTTGTATGCTGCAGCTAGAGTATAGCCAGCCCAGTCCAGCACTGAATATGATGATCATCATATTCCTGGCCTGGGGCCATGGGTGTAGGAACCCTTACAAATCTGGGGGGGACAGCATTTTTACTCGCCAGGTATATTCGTATCTCAAGCCAATAAATCAAACTATTAAAGCAATCCAGAGAGGGTAATGCGAAGAGCAATATCCAGCAATAAAAAAATAAACCGACATATAGCATTAGTAAAAACCAATGAATCAAGCAATGCTATGCTGAAATGTTAGTTGATTTTTACTGATGTCCTCCTGATAGTATCAGTAAAACTAAACTGACACATGGCATCAGTAAAAATTAACCCACATGGCATCAGTAAAAATTAACCCACATGGCATCAGTAAAAATCAACCCACATGGCATCAGTAAAAATTAACCCACATGGCATCAGTAAAAATCAACCCACATGGCATTAGTAAAAATTAACCCACATGGCATCAGTAAAAATCAACCCACATGGCATTAGTAAAAATCAACCCACATGGCATAAATAAAAATTAACCCACATGGCATCGGTAAAAATGGTGGCACAGTGGCTGCGTATGATGGGCACAGTGGCGACAATTGATGGGCACAGTGGCTGTGTGTGATTGGCACAGTGGATGCGTTTGGGCACAGTGGCGACAATTGATGGACACAGTGGCTGCGTTTGATGGGCACAGTGGCTGCATGTGATGGCACAGTGGCTGCGTGTAATGGCACAGTTGCTGCGTGTGATCAGCACAGTGGTGACAATTGATGGGCACAGTGGCTGCGTTTGATGGGCACAGTGACTGCGTGTGATGGCACAGTGGCTGCGTGTGATGTCACAGTGGCTGCGTGTGATGGCACAGTGGCTGCGTGTGATGGGCACAGTGGCGACAATTGATGGGCACAGTGGCTACTACGTTTGATGGGCACAGTGGCTGCATATGATGGCACAGTGACTGCGTTTGGTGGCACAGTGAGGCTGCAATTAATGTTTTTTTTTTTTCTTTAGTCAGAGAAGGCAAGCTCAAAATAACAAACATTTTTTTAAACTGCTATTTTTTATTAAAAAAATGATGGTCACCTCAGGCTGAGGTGACCATAATTTTTTAAATAAAAAATAGCAGTTTAAAAAAATGTTTGTTATTTTGAGCTTGCCTTCTCTGACTAAAGAAAAAAAAAAAAAAACATTGAGGTCCTCAGCTCAGTCCAACACCCCCCCCTCCCCAATACACAATACTTTCTTACTTTTTGCAGAGTTTTTACTGTATACAGTAAGGCAGGCCAGGCCCAGGCGCAGCAGCAGGCTCCTCGTGAGTCACGACTTGTTCTCTGACTGGCGCCGACAGTCACTCTCGCTCCCTCCTCCCCTCTCACCTCCGGCCGCCGGCGTGACGTCACGCGGCGCACGTCGGTGGATTGAACCAAATCAATCCTCCATGGGGGGGCGAGGAGACGCACAGGAGGAACGGGAGCCAGCCAGGAGCGCACGCGGCAGCCAGTGAGTCGGCGCCAGCGGGCATATAGTTTAGTGACTGCGCTGGGATTTTACCATACCCGTCCCCCCCGCATTATTTCCTGGGGGGGATGCATCCCCCCCGGTTCCTACGCCCGTGCCTGGGGCTGCGTTCCGGTACGGGAAACCCACGTACTGGGTGCACGGAGAGGTGCTGGTACTCTCCAGGGCCATTTTTGGAAGTGGCGGTACTGAGTACCGCCGCGTTCCGGCCCAGTTAAAGCACTGGGTGCAACACAATCCACTGCATCAACCTCTTTTCTCATTGCTGAGAAAGCAACATGTTCATGTTTTTCTTTAATGTACCTTTAACATTTCTCAAATAAAAGTAGTTAAAGTGTGATTAGCAATCTTTGCTGAAGATTCTTTCTGTCTCTTTTCATTGAGAGATGATATTTTACTTTCACACCTTGCTTGGTAGACTACACCTATTACTTGTCCTATTATCATTTCTCACCTATCTCATGGAGCAAGAGAAAGGGCAAATAGAAAAAGGAGATATTTTCCTTTCTTTAACTACAGTATACAAATAGGATTACTGTATATAAACTGTTTGTTATCCACACTTTTGGCAAAAACAGCATCAGTCTAAGCCTAAAATAAATAAATAAATGAAAATGATATTATATATCTATATATACAGATTTATATATATATATATACACAGTGGGGCAGATCCTCAAAAAAATTACGCCGGCGTGTCTCTTGATACGCCGCGTAATTTCAAATTTGGCGCGTCGTATCTTTGTTTTGGTATCCACAAAACAAGATACGACGGCATCTGTGTTAGATCCGACAGGCGTACGTCTTCGTACGCCGTCGGATCTTAGATGCAATTTCTCGGCTTCCGCTAGGTGGCGTTCCCGTCGTAATCCGCGTCGAGTATGCAAATTAGCTATTTCCGACGATCCACGAACATACGACCGGCCGTCGCGTTTTTTTACGTCGTTTCCATTCGGCTTTTTCCGGATTATAGTTAAAGCTGCTATATGGTGGCGTACTCAATGTTAAGTATGGCCGTGGTTCCCGCGTATAATTTTGAAAATTTTACGTCGTTTGCGTAAGTCGTCCGTGAATGGGGCTGGCCGCCATTAATGTTCACGTTGAAAACAATGACGTCCTTGCAACGTCATTTGGAGCAATGCACCCTGGGAGTTTTTACGGACGGCGAATGCGCAGTTCGTTCGGCGCAGGGACGCGCTTCATTTAAATGAAACACGCCCCCTACCCGCTCCAATTTGAATTCCGCCACGAGAGATACACTACGCCGCCGTAACTTACGGCGCAAATTCGTTGAGGATTCAAACCAACTCAAAGTAAGTTACAGCGGCGTAGCGTATTTGACATCTGCGCCGGGCGCAGCGTATGTATGTGGATCTGCCCCACTATCTCACATTTTTGTAAATGTTTTATTATATCTTTTCCATGTGACAACACTGAAGAAATTACACTTTGCTACAGCGTGTGTAAGTGTAAATTTTCAAAATGTAATATGCAAACACAGTGCACTGTATTTGCATATTACATTTTGATTGTTTAACTTTTAAAGCAGCAGCTCACATATATTTATTTATTAATTTATTTATTTATATTATCAATATCACTATATTTTCACTTATATTCTCCAGTTACGCGCAGTGGGGGTGGCTCAATTAGACGGCCCTTATTTCCACCTTGTTCCCATAAGTTTGCTGTCCTCTCAAAATAATTAAACACACAGCCATTAATGTCCAACCCGCGGGCAATAGGGTGACCACATTTCCAAACTTGACTCACCTTCCCCAAAAGACGATGAGGCGGCCGCGGGGGTGGGGGGAAATGTAGTCTCAGGGTTGATGGGGAATTTGTCAGGTGAATGTGCCACTTGCCACCATATGCAGTGCCGCTTGCTACCCATAGCCTGCTAACAGATGCAGTGCTGCTGTCACTCCCTCTGCATGGGCCACGTGCGTAGAAGAAAAGGAGTGGCGTCGCTATCTGGAGAGTGAAGATCACACCAATCCCTGCTGCTTGCCGCTGGGTGCCAGAGAAGGAGGAGGTGCTGAGGTGGGTGGGGACAGCAGTGCTGCACTAGGTGCAGGCCTCGCTCCCGGTCTCACTGTCTGAGAGTAAGTTGTCACTGGTTGCAAGATGCCAGGCAGCGCTGGCCCTAGCAACCAGTTCTGGAAATGTAGTTATTAGTTAGTAGGGGGTGGCTGTGTCCTCTATTTCATTCTGGGACATTGTATTGTCCCAGAATGAAGGACCCAGGACAGACATGTCAATTGCGGGACAGTCCCGGGCAATCCGGGACACGTGGGTACCCTAGCTGGTAACAAAAGTGAGTACACCCAAGTGAAAATTTCCAAATTGGACCCAATTAGCCATTTTCCCTTTCCGGTGTCATGTGACTCGTTAGTGTTACAAGGTCTCAGGTGTGAATGGAGAGCTGGTCTGTTAAATTTGGTGTAATCGCTCTCACTCTCTCATATTTTGAGGGGACAGCAAATTTACACTGTTATACAAGCTGTACACTCACTCCTTTGCATTGTAGTAAAGTGTAATTTCTTCAGTGTTGTCACATGAAAAGATATAATAAAATATTTACAAAAATATGATGGGTGTTCTCACTTTTGTGAGATACTGTAGATATATATATATATATATATATATATATATATATATATATATATATATATATATATATATATTTATATTTATATATATAATAGTGTAATTAAGATATACAGTGTATAGTATAATTAAAGATAACTTTGTTTTTTGGATACATATTGGCTGTTGTGTTGGAACGCAATGCTATATGCCCCTCCACTTGGCTGCCTCCCTAACCCTAGGCTCCCAAGAATGGGTGATTTGAACTGCCAGCATCTATCTGTAACCAAATTGTTTGTACTGGATTGGCTGACCTAAATAGTCACCCATTAATCTTTCATTATTCAAGTGAAGGTGAAGCCGATTGATTGCTGTGGGAAAATCAGTGTAATCCACACTAGTTGTGAACCTCTTATCATCTGTCAACTTAACCCCTTTAAAGCTGCAGTATGGACACAAACTTAAAAGCAACTTCTGCAAAATATCCTTGGAATTCATAAAGATTCATTTTAATTCTGGCGTCAGTCTGTGCGTCAAATTGTCGCAACTAGTGACAGATTGGCATGGAGGAGAACAGCACCAAGCTGCCAGCTGCTCTTTGGTCTTAGCCTTTAGGCCCCGTACACACGACCAAACATGTATGCTGAAACTGGTCCGCGGGCCAGTTTCAGCATACATGTTCGGTCGTGTGTAGGCGCGAGCGGGCCGAATTCCAGCAAACGTTTGCCCGCCGGGCCTTTTCCCAGCAGACAAATATTCCTGGACGTGTTTTAAAACCGTCCGCTGGAATCCTGCCCGCTCGGACATGTACGGTCGTCAGTACAGACCTACCGTACATGTCCGAGCGCCCGCGGTCCCTCGCATGCGCCGAATGACTTCGACGCATGCGTGGAAGCCTTTAAATGGCAGGCCCGCCCACGTCGCCGCGTCATCGTCGCGGACACGCCCCGCGTAATGTTTACGCGCGGACTTCTGTACGTTGGTTAGTACAACCATCGTACAGAAGCCCTCTGGCAGGCATGTACGGTGAAAACGGTCCGACGGACTGGTTTCATCGTACATGCTTGCTCGTTAGTACCCGGCCTTAGAGGTACCATTCAAGCTTTCCAGTTAGAAACTCAAGCGGGATCACATAGACCATGGTAACAAGAAGAAGGGAACAATGGGCCAAATCCTCAAAGATCCTGCCTAACTTATCTTTTCCCATTTAAGTTACACTGCCTTAAAATTTCTACCTAAGTGCCCGATCCACAAAGCACTTACCTAGAAATTTCAGGCCGTGTAACGTAAATTCTCCCGGCGCAAGGCGGTCCTCTTCTCCAGGGGGCGATGACAATTTAAATGAGGCGCGCTCCCGCGCCGGCCGTACTGCGCATGCTCGTGACGTCATTTTCCCGATGGGCAGCGCGCGAAATTACGTTACGCCGGGCTTTGTGGATTGCGACGGGACAATAAAGTTGCGTCGGGTAAAAAAAAAAGTTACGCGCCGAAAAATAAAATTCAAAATTTAAAAAAAATCGCGGCGATCAAAAAAAGGTCTGTTTTTACAAGGTGTAACTAGTTTACACTTTGTAAAAGCAGAACTAATTTTACGTATGCAAACGTAAACTTACGCAGAAAACACAAAGCTGAAAAGCTTTGTGGATCTCCGTAAGTCCTCATTTGCATACGCTAGGCGGCATTTCGACACGAAATGCCCCCAGCGGCGGATGCGGTACTGCATCCTAAGATCCGACAGTGTAAGTCTCTTACAGATGTCGGATCTTCTGCCTATCTTTGGAAAACTGCTTCTGAGGATCAGTTGCAAAGATAGGCACAGGGATACGCAGGCTGAACAGCAGTTCCGCCTGCGTATCCCTTTTGAGGATTTGGCCCATTCATTGCACAATGTCTGTGTAAGGTTAAAAGCTATTTTATTAAAATCTACTTACAAATTTCCAAATAAAAACAGGCATTTGATTAAACATCCGTCCTACACCCCGACGGGTGTGTTGACGTCACAGCTATTTCCTCTGCCCTACGTACATTTTGTCATAATAGACCTCTTTGAAGGGTCAATGGGTATACATTTCTCATACCTGAGGAACCACTGGGAAAGCTGACAATCACTGTAGTAGTGTCACCACTACTGCAGTGATTGCCACGTTCTGTGCCGAGTGCATGGCTGGATCTAGGGGGGATAGTCATGCCTCATCAGGACTAGTGACATTGATAATCAAGAAGTGGAAGGGCTGCGGTACAATGTGCAGCCTCGGTAATGCTGACTCGGCATGGCTGCAGCTTGTCCTGCCCCTTTCTGCTTCACTGCATCAATTGTTTCAATGGTGCAGGGGGTGTACCAGGACATAAATAATAATTTGTTGCTATGTTGATGGTGGCCGGACCATGAAACCTATACAATAAGGATCATACCTAGACTTCAGCTTTAAATCGGTAATAAACCACAATTGCAGAAAGTAAGAAATTCCCCTGCAAGGAAATGTCATATTGTGCTAGTATACATCGCATACTAGCACATTATGAGAGACCTTAAAATGAAGCCCTCCAGCGGCACGCTGTCACGGCTGAGAAGGCTTCCATTTTCACCTGGTCTTCCTCCCAGGTACGTGGGCTTTGGCTACATGAGTGGCAGGGGGTGCGATGACGTCACTCCTGCGCATATGTGCGGGAGCCACCATTTACGGCACAGGCTCTGAAGATCCGGCAAGGTATGCCGAACCTTCAAAGCACATGCGCTGGAAACCTTAGGCCGCGTACACACGGTCGATCCATCCGATGAGAATGGTCCGACAGTCCGTTTTCATCGGTTCACCGCTGAAGCAGACTGATGGTCTGATGTGCGTACACACCATCGTTCCAAAAACCGATCGGGTCAAAATGCGGTGACGTAAAACACACGACGTGCTGAAAAAAACGAACTTCAATGCTTCCAAGCATGCGTCGACTTGATTCTGAGCATGCGCGGGTTTTGAACCAATGCTTTTGTGTACTAACCATCAGTTTGGACCTATCGGTCAGCGGTCCATCGGTTCGATTTTAAAGCAAGTTCTCTAACTTTTGTCCTAAGGACAAAAGACCGATGGGGCATACACGCGGAGGGTTTGGACCGATGAAACTGAACTTCGGTCCGTCGGTTTTACAGGCTGCATGCACTCTGAATATCTCTTAAACAGTGCAGGTTTAGGAGATATTCACAGTACCTACAGGTAAGCATTATTATAGACATACCTGTAGGTATAAGGCTCCATGCACACTGAAGCTGATAAAAGCTATAAAAACGCCAGTAGCTTTGCAGGGAGCCTTTCAACGTTTTTTAGCGTTTTTGCAATAGCTTTAATCAGCGTTTTTGAGTGTAGCTTTTTTCTTTCTTTTTTTTTGTGATTTTTTTTTTTCAATGGATAAAAAAACACAAAAAAACGCTGGCGCCAGCGTTTTTGAGCGTTTTACGTGTTTTTGGCCGTTTTTCTGCGTCTTGCGTTTTTCCCGCCGAAAAACGGCACTTTGAACGCAAATTTCGGGCGTTTAGAAAAAAGCCAATAAACTCCAAAGCTCATTAACACTAAAAAAACGCCCAGGTGTGCATGGGCACATAGGCTAACATAGAGTTCAGTTTAAGGGCTTAAAAAAAAAAGCCAAAACGCCAATAAACTGCACTTTATCACTGAAGCTGATAAAAGCTATAAAAAAAACGCCAGTAGCTTTGCAGGGAGCCTTTCAACGTTTTTTAGCGTTTTTGCAATAGCTTTAATCAGCGTTTTTCAGTGTAGCTTTTTTTTCCCAATGGATTAAAAAACTCTAAAAAAAACGCTGGCACCGGCGTTTTTGAGCGTTTTAAGCATTTTTTTTGCGCTTTTCTGCGTTTTTCAGCGTTTTTGAGCCTTTTTCCTGCCAAAAAACTGCACTTTGACCGCAAATTTCAGGCGTTCAGAAAAAAGCCAATAAACTCCAAAGCTCATTAACACAAAAAAACGCCCAGGTGTGCATGGGCACATAGGCTAACATAGAGTTCAGTTTATGGGCTTTAAAAAAAAAAAAGCCAAAACGCCAATAAACTGCAGTTTATCAGCTTCAGTGTGCATGGAGCCTAAGTGGTAAAGATACTTTGCTACTGATAAGAGAATGAATGAACACAAAGTAACTTATGTTTCGAATTCAGCTACAGTACTAAGACTAAATAGAGTGTTGTTTCATTTCTATTTGATGTCAGTTGTTCCAGTCATTATAGAAATGTGTGATTGAGAACAGAGTGGGTGACAGATGAAAGGTCCTAATGGTGAGAGATATTCAATTCACACATCCGAGCTCAACTCTGGCCCTGTACAAGTAAACAGGGTAATTATGCCACCCTAGGCAAGTTTCATTTTGTCTAGCCAACGATCAGAACTTTTAATGGGCAGAGTTCTGAACAAGGTGCACTGTGTAAAAAAAAAAAAAAAAAGAGGGGTATAGTACATATCATTGTGTTTTTGCTTGGATATTTACAATATAACTGATTACAAGTGATACTTGCTTGGCTGACGGCTGTCATAATAAGGGATGAGCCAAATGTACCTGGGTTCAGTTGTAGAGGGGTTTGCAGAACATGTCTACAGTTCAAGTGCCAAATCCAAACCCCAATGTTAAAAAAAAACATGAATGGCCATTTTCTAGGCTAATAGGGAAGGGATTGTCAAATAAATAGCCACTGCCTTGGGAGACATGTACCAAAGCAATACATTTTTGTTAAATTCTGTTTGGCAGGGATCAGTATTTTTAATAATTCTTTATGGGCAACATTAAAAAGGCAACATTCCTTTAAATACCATGCCTGGGGAGTGCCCTTAACTTGCCTGTAAAGTGATCTATTTGTATGATGTACAACAACCTACTACTGCAAAACTGCCATATGCAAATTAAAAAATGAAGTTTAAATTGCCAGTAAATGAGAGCGTTTTCTACTTCGGTAAGTAAAGGGGATTCCCTTTATCTATACCAGATCCTTTTTCTATATGGAGGTCTGGTATAGATTTTATTGGGGGATCTCACACACAAAAAAGTGTGGGGTTCCCACTAAAATGCACATCAGCCCCTTATTTTTGCCGAGGGTCTGATATGGATGTCAAGGGGGACCCCACAAAAAAAACAGCACGGGGCACCCGTGCCAGACCCATACCATGTATTTCATGCCAGACCCAGTATACATATACCCCCTTCTCCCCAATGTGAATGACTAAGAGGTACATAGTACCTCTTAGGCCTCATTCACACTTAGGGCCGTTCGGGTCAGTCTGTCACAGACCTGAACGGCCGCTCCATGCATCGCTATGGAGCGTCAGATGTCAGCGGAGACATGTCCGCTGACATCCGACCCGATCTGACCCGCTTAAAACAGACGTATGGGGGGCACGTCCCCATCTGTCCATGCGGATCGGATAAGATCTGATGAAAACGGACATGCTGTCCGTTGTCATCAGATCGCTCCATAGGAGACAGTGGTGCCCAACAAGCCCCTCCCCGCTCAGTGAGCAGAGAGGAGCTTGTCATCCGTCAGCTTAGCGGAGATCTGCGGACTGATCTCCCGCTGAGCTGACAGGAGCAGGCGGACTCCGTAGCGACGGAGCCTGCCAAGTGTGAATGAGGCCTTAGGGCTCTTTTACACTGAGCGCCCGTACAGGTCCGTCTGTCAGTTTTTTTTTGCGGACCGTCAGTTTTTTTTGCGGACCTGTACGGGCGCTCTGTGCTCCTCTGTGCTCCTCTATGGAGCCGCGGATGTCAGCGGTGACATGCCCGCTGACATCTGACCCACTCCGATCTGCCAAAGTGTGACGGAGGAAAAGCCTACTTTTCCTTCCGTCTGGCGGATCGGATCGGGTGAACACGGACATATGGTCCGTGTTCATCCGATCCCCCCATAGGGGGGAGCGGAGAATATACAGGGCGGTCTCTGCACAGTGTGCGGGGACCGCCCTGTCATCCGCCGGCTCAGCGGGGATCAACGGAGCGGCATGGCATGGGAACGTCTACCTCTCCTTGTTGGCCTCCCACACATGATGGGGGGGGTTGGCTTATTACCCAAATTGAATAGATAATAAGAAATTAGTAATTAGGTGCACTTTATTGAATGTAAAATGGTGTTTGGTGTGCTTTAAATTGAGGAGAAATTGTAAAACTATATAAAAAAATATATTAACAAAGGGGGAACACCAGCATCGTAGTAGGAAAAACTGTGGCTGACAATTTAAAAAAAAGGGGGCAGGCAGGGGGCAAAAAAAAGACACAGCAACCAAAAAAATAAAAATGTATACAGCACTGTATAAATATAATGCACTGAAGCTCTACATTCCGAATCACAATAACACATTAAATCGCTAGTAGCTAACTGAGCCCTACTCTATCTATCTCCACTCCAACAACACACTGCAAAAGGTTCCTATGGGATGAAACTTTTTATAGTGTGGGGTGGGACTATGAGCACTGGGCCAAGATTGGGCAATGTCATCATGAACTTGAAATCTTTCGGTGTCAGAGAATGGGGCTGATCTCATCCACCTACCAGCTTTGCACAGGTTCTTATAGTCTGCACTTCATCGTGTAGGAGCTGCGGTAGGACTGCGTTGGGCAACTATTCTAGCACAGTCCCACAGCAAAATGTCTCGTCTCCTACCTCCGCTAGCCAGTAGAACTTAATAAAATGTCACTGTGACTTTTCAATAAAGTTTGTTTAAAAAAAAGTGAACAGTGCAATGCATCCACACTGCTGTCATCCCGCCACACCCCAGCCACTGTGTTGTAGCAGCTACTGTAAATGATGTACCCTTATTTAATATTGGTACTTATACAGCACTATCAATTTGCATAGCGCTTTACACATATATATTGTACATTCACATCAGTCCCTGCCCTCAAGGAGCTTACAATCTAAGTCCCTAACTCACATTCATACACATACTAGGGCCAATATAGGCAGCAGCCAATTAACCTATCAGCATGTCTTTGGAGTGTGGGAGGAAACAGAGGAAACCCATGCAGGCCCAGGGAGAACATGCAAACTCCAGACAGATAGTGCCGTGGATGGGATTTGAACCAACAACCCTAGTGCTGCTAGGTGGAAGTGCTAATCACTTTGCCACTGAGCTGCCCTACCCATGGTAACACTATTGCGTGTGTGTTTGCATGTCATGGGTACAGCAGCTCACTCATTTGAATGGCTGTACCAGGTGGCACCACGTTTTCTGATGCATGGGGATGCCAATAAAGCAGACCTTCAGTAATTTTTTCAACTTTCCATCTATTAAATCTTCTCCCCTTGTTGTTTTAACTTTGGATAGTAAAACATTCTTTTTCTGCCAGTAAATAACTTATACAGCCCTCTTCCTGTCTTTTGTCTGGTCATTAGCCTAGGCTTATGACATCATGCACAACTCTCTCTCTCTCACTCTTGTGAGAGTTTGCCAGGAAGGGAGGGGGGGGGGGGTGAGTCATAAGAGGGCCAATGAGAGCTGCAGAGCTGGAGGTAAGCCTCTGTGTGTCTGTGTAAATCCAGGAAGTGAACAGGCAGCAGCTTCTGCTGCCCACAGTTAAAATGGTTGCAACCAGACTCAGTGGAGGGAGATTTATGTAGCATATTTGGCAAGTACAGAATTACAGTATATATAAAATATTATGCTTCAGGGAAGCTTCAGAATGGCAAAGATGTTTTTTTATTACAAATTATGTGAGCAGACTGCAGTCCCCCTCTTAGAATAAGGCCTAATGATTGCCCCTTGATTCCATATTGCGCTAAAATCGCGGCAAAATTCTCAACATGCTATTTGGGTGTCCCTCGTTTTTAATGGCACCCCAAACGTAGAGTGATTTAGCTGTGTTTGCTGTGCTGAAATCACGGAAAAACCTGTATGAAAATACTGTGTGAAGCTTGTCACCCAAAAATGGTGCAGGAACTCCTTTTGTGAGACAAACTTGCATAGGGTAGGCCCATTAAAATGAGAGGGCGGCCCTGTGCACCACTTGCAAAAAAAGTGTGTAAATCGCCCCAAAATAATTGCAAATGGGAAGGTGCGTTCTTACCAGTGGCGGTGCATCCATAAGGGTGCACGGGCGCCGCCCCCTCTCTCCAGCTACCCCCTCTCTCACCAATAGATAGATTCATGCATTGCACAGTGGCAACGTTTGATGACACAGTTGCAGCATTTGATGGCACAGCAGCTGCATTTGATGGCACAGTGGCAGTGTTTGATGGGCACAGTTGTAGCATTTGATGGCACAGTGGCTGCATTTTATGGCACAGTGGCAGTGTTTGATGGGCACAGTGGCTGCATTTGATGGCACAGTGGCAAGGTTTGATGGCACAGTGGCTGTGTTTGATGGCACAGTGGCAGCATTTGATGGCACAACGGCTGCTTTTGAGGGCACAGTGGCAGCATTTGATGAGCACAGTGGCTGTGTTTGATGAGCACAGTGGCAGCATTTGGTACAGTGGCTGCATTTGAGGGCACAGTGGCAGCGTTTGGAGGGCACAGTAGCAGCATTTGATGGGCACAGTGGCAGCATTTGATGTTGCTTTCCAAGCGATCGTACGATAATCTGATTGTTAGTACCGTGCTTTTCGAGAGCCGATCATGACAATTGTGATATTATCGGAAGGGACAAAACTTTTCTGGTTCCATACCACATCATACGATTTTCCTTTAATCACTACAGTTTTCGTCCGACAATACAATACACTACACTACTTCTGAACTCCAGTAACCTCTTCGTTTTCAATAGATTACATGCAAAAACGGCCGATCATCGGTGCGATAATGTGATTGTGTGTAGCAGGCATTATGATTAGTACATTGGGGTGCAGCACACAGGTGGCAATGAGATTCCTCACACTGATCTCTAAGGATCAGCACTGGGAAAGTTCTATGAAGGGATGGATGCTCCGTGCTGGGAAGACGCCGGTCACAGAACGTGTGGAGGGATCCAGTCCATAGTAGAGATGATCCCTGGACAGGGACAAGCCCCGATCGCCGGCCATCAGCTGATTGGACAAAGCATTCCAGGCCCCGCCCAGGGCCAGACTGAGCGCTGAGCGCACGCTAACGAACCCTTCAGTAATAATCCCGGGACCCCGCCCCCATCCCCGCACCCCCATATACACAGCCCGCTCCTCCATCCCCCAGCACACACACACCGAGCCCGGAGAGTCGGGGCACCTGTACACCGGAGAAGCGGAGAAGAAGTTTGCTGGGCAGCGATGAGCAGTGTGCGGGCACTGACATCTGCGGGGCTCCTCTTCCTATGGCACATCCCCCTGGCGATGGGGCACACGGCCGGCTTCGGCTTTGAGTACCTAATGGAGGAGAGCGCAGAGGAGCCCAACTACAAGGACCCCTGCAAGGCCGGTAGGTGCAACTTCTGTGCGATCACACTCGCATGGGCAGAGATGTCACCCTGCAATCTCATTGTAACGTGTGTGCTGAGATCGGACATTAAACTCTCTACATTTATTCCAAACTTTACCTGAGCTGGCCAATCATTGGTTGAAAACATATACTTTATTTGGATTGGGTGCTGTCCAATCAGATGGCAAGGTTGTTGGACTTGGTAGATCTAAAGAAGATTGTATGGTGGGCTCTTTCACACTTGCAGTGGAGTGTGGGGCCCTCTGAAGAGTGAACTGTTTTGCATTGCTTTTCAGAGGGTGTTTGACAGCTCACTGCCTGGTGATGCTGCACCACCTTCCTGCAACATTGGCACATTGCATGCAGGTGCGGCGCATGTGTGACAGCCGGTACTAGTGGCGCATGTGTGACTGCCAGTGCTAGCGGCGCATGTGTGACTGCCAGTGCTAGCGGCGCATGTGTGACTGCCAGTGCTAGCGGCGCATGTGTGACTGCCAGTGCTAGCGGCGCATGTGTGACTGCCAGTGCTAGCGGCGCATGTGTGACTGCCAGTGCTAGCGGCGCATGTGTGACTGCCAGTGCTAGCGGCGCATGTGTGACTGCCAGTGCTAGCGGCGCATGTGTGACTGCCAGTACTAGCGGTGCATGTGTGACAGCCAGTACTACCTGTCAAGCTCTGCACACTGAGCGGAAATTGCTCTAGTATCTGTAAAGGCCTGGCCCTCTGTATTTGGACAGTTCAGGTAGATCTAAAAAAGCACTTGACTTAGGCTTGATTTAGCAATATCTGGCGCAGCTGTGCATGGTAACCAATCGGCTTCTAACTTAAGCTTGTTCAATGAAGCGTTGATAAAACCTGGAAGCTGATTGGTTTCACCAGATTTTTGCACTCTCCGGTCTTAGTAAATGAACCCCTTTGGCTGTGGTGCGCTCTGATGGCGATCCCTGCATGTGATCCTGAGATGACTAGAACTGTACCTGAGATCAGCACTACATCGCCCAGCAGTTGTGCATTCCGCTCACTGGTGTGAATGAGCCCTCAATCGCAATACTTTTACGCTTTATTATTATCTTTTATCCCAGTTGGGTTTCTGCATTAAAATACTGTGCCAAACATTTGTCCATAGGGTTGTGGTGTAGACCTAAGACTTCAATTACATGTGGCCTGCTCCATGTTACACAGCAAATTAAAGTTGCTGCATTGGGAAACTTCCCCCCCCCCCCCCCCCCCCCTAACCACTTAAGGACCGGACCAATATGCTGCTAAATGACCCAAGGGGTTTTTACAATTCGGCACTGCGTCGCTTTAACAGACAATTGCGCGGTCGTGCGACGTGGCTCCCAATCAAAATTGGCGTCCTTTTTTCCCCACAAATAGAGCTTTCTTTTGGTGGTATTTGATCACCTCTGCGGTTTTTATTTGTTGCGCTATAAACAAAAATAGAGCGACAATTTTGAAAAAAATACTTTTTGCTATAATAAATATCCCCCAAAAACATATATAAAATTTTTTTTTTTCCTCAGTTTAGGCCGATACGTATTGTTCTGCCTATTTTTGTAAAAAAAAAAAATCGCAATAAGCCTTTATCGATTGGTTTGCGCAAAATTTATAGCGTTTACAAAATAGGGGATAGTTTTTATTATTTTTTACTACTAATGGCGGCGATCAGTGATTTTTTTTTTTTTTTTTTTTTTTTTTCCATGACTGCGACATTATGGCGGACACTTCGGACAATTTTGACACATTTTTGGGACCATTGTCATTTTCACAGCAAAAAATGCATTTAAATTGCATTGTTTATTGTGAAAATGACAGTTGCAGTTTGGGAGTTAACCACAGGGGGCGCTGTAGGAGTTAGGGTTCACCTAGTGTGTGTTTACAACTGTAGGGGGGGTGTGGCTGTAGGACTGACGTCATCGATCGAGTCTCCCTATAAAAGGGATCACTCGATCGATGCGCCGCCACAGTGAAGCCGTGTTTACATACGGCTCTCCCCGTTCTTCAGCTCCGGGGAGCAATCGCGATGGGGCGGCTATAAACGAATAGCCGCGCCGTCGTCTCGGATCGCTCCCCGCAGGAATCCGACCTCCGCATGTAGCGCGCGGGGGGGGGGGGTCCCGATCGAACCCACGTCTAGGCAGGGACGTACAGGTACGCCAATGTGCCATTCTGTCGACGTACATATACATGCGGCGGTCTGGAAGTGGCTAAATAGCTTACTTTACCTTAGTGCAGTCCTTCACTTACCTCATCCTTCCATTTTTGCTTTTAAATGTCCTTATGTATTCTGAGAAATCCTCACTTCATGTTCTTCTGTCTGTAACTACACACCGTAATGCAAGGCTTTCTCCCTGGTGTGGAGTGTCATGCTCGCCCCCTCCCTTGGACTACAGGAGAGTCAGGACGCCCACTAACACACAGCTCCTTTCTCTATCTGCAACGTAGAGAGCATCCTGACTCTCCTGTAGCCGAAGGGAGGGGGCGAGCACAACACTCCACACCAGGGAGAAAGCCTCGCATTACTGCGTGTAGTTACAGACAGAACAGGAAGTGAGGATTTCTCAGAAGAAATAAGGACATTTAAAAGCAAAATGGAAGGATGAGGTAAGTGAAGGAGGACTGCACTAAGGTAAAGGAAGCTATTTAGGGGAAACAAATGGTACCTTTTACAACCCCTTTAACCACTTAAGGACCAGCCCATGTACATATACGTCCACAATATGGCACGTACAGGCACATGGGCGTATGGGTACGTCCTCCCCTATTAGCGGGTGGGGGGTCCGATCGGGACCCCCCCCGCTACATGCGGAGGTCGGGTCCGCTCGGGGAGCGATCCGGGACCACGGCGCGGCTATTTGTTTATAGCCGCTCCGTCGCGATCGCTCCCCGGAGCTGAAGAACGAGGAGAGCCGTGTGTAAACACGGCTTCCCCGTCCTTCACTATGGCGGCGCATCGATCGCGTCATTCCCTTTATAGGGAAGACACGATCGATGACGTCATTCCTACAGCCACACCCCCAAACAGTTGTAAACACATACACAGTGATCCCTAACTCCTACAGCGCCGCCTGTGGTTAACTCCCAAACTGCAACTGTCATTTTCACAATAAAGAATGCAATTTAAATGCATTTTTTGCTGTGAAAATGACAATGGTCCCAAAAATGTGTCAAAATTGTCCGAAGTGTCCGCCATAATGTCGCAGTCACGAAAAAAATTGCTGATCGCCGCCATTAGTAGTAAAAAAATAAAAAAAAATAAAAATGCAATAAAACTATCCCCTATTTTGTAAACACTATAAATTTTGCGCAAACCAATCGATAAACGCTTATTGCGATTTTTTTTTACTAAAAATAGGTAGAAGAATACGTATCGGCCTAAACTGAGGAAAAAAAATGTTTTTATATATGTTTTTGGGGGATATTTATTACAGCAAAAAGTAAAAAATATTGCTTTTTTTTCAAAATTGTTGCTCTATTTTTGTTTATAGCGCAAAAACTAAAAACCGCAGATGTGATCAAATACCACCAAAAGAAAGCTCTATTTGTGGGGAAAAAAGGACGCCAATTTTGTTTGGGAGCCACGTCGCACGACCGCGCAATTGTCTGTTAAAGCGACGCAGTCCCGAACTGTAAAAACCCCTTGGGTCTTTAGGCTGCATATTGGTCCGGGGCTTAAGTGGTTAAACAAGTTTTCATACAGATGTGCATACATACAAGAAAATTCATTAAGACAGTCTAGCTGCAGAAATTTGAGCAGACCTGAGTGCCCTTCAGGTTTTCTTGTAGGTAGGTGATCAGGGGTTGTAAATGTGGATCAACCACCTATTTTTACCACCCTCTGCTGTCCGTGTGAATTGGTTTACTGTAACATACAATACCAAGTCTTGTCTTGTGTGCCCATTGTTATTGCATGGCACCCCAACTCATCTAGGCAATGCCCAACACCTTGCATGCATTTTTAATGAACAGATGTGAAGCATCTTTGTGTTGCGTTGGGGGGAGAAGCTGCATTGTGGTGCATTCATTTTGAATAGGTTACGTTGCTGCCTTGCACATTCTGCATGAAATCCTGTAGGTTTATGGACATGTGGGAAGGCTGAGCCCTGCGTGGATACTAGAGCTGCACAACTCTGGCCAAAATTAGAATATTATTTTTTCATAATTATCTTACAATTCTTGCAGTGTACAAAAATATTCTACAAAAAATGGGCTAACTTTTTTTTTTTTTTTTTTTTTTTTTTTTTTTATATATTCACCCTAGTTGTCACCTTTCTTAGCTATCTCTTCCATAAACAAAGCACCACCCTCCATGCCCTAGAGATGATAAAAGAGGGAGTTTGTAGTCCAAGCCCTGAGAGCAGTCTAGGGTGATAGCACTGTTTCTCTATAAGACCTCTTATGCCTCGCACACGCGATCGGTTTTCCCGATTTGCTTTTGGTCTGGAAAACCAGCCGTGTGTATGCTCCATAGCAGTTTTCCTGACAGGAAACCTGCGAGCAAAATGGGGGGGGGGGGGGGGGGGGGGGGGGGAGTTAATTTTGCTCTCAGGTTTCCTGTCAGGAAAACTGCTATGGAGCATACACACGGCCGGCTTTCCCGACAGGAAATCTGCCATGAGAGCTTTGGTCGCGAAAACCAGCTGTGTGTATGCTCCATAGCAGTTTTCCTGACAGGAAACCTGCGAGCAAAATGCCGGCCGTGTGTACAGGTTCTCGGGTTTTCCTGGCGGACTTTTGACAGCGCCTGCCATTAGCGCTAAAGTGCCGCTTGTTTTAGTGGTGCCTTTTTGCCCACTAGCGGGGTGGTTTTAAACCCACAAAAAGGGGTTTAGCAGCACTTTGGGAGTACTAAACAGCACTCTTAACTTGCCCCAAAGATGCTGCTTGCAGGACTTTTGGTAATGTCCCGCAAGCGCACCGCCCCAGTATGAAAACTCACACTGCAGTGAATGGGAGTCCAGGAGTAGGTAGAAAGGGCAGACGCCATATGATGCCTGCCCCGCCAGGAGAAGGCAGTGATTATTGATGGCAATTATTGCCATAGTCCAGCAGGCTGGTTGTACCCAAGTTGATTGCTCAATTTGGTACATTCAGCCTGCCTATTAATGGTTCATGAGTTGAACCATGTATAGATGGCCTTGGTGCATTTACTGTTTCTTGAGGAATATATTGTGTGTGTGCCTGGCATTCAGCTTTAAAGCCAACCTGCCCTCTGAAATGGCAATCTAACTAGTATACGAGGTCTGCCCACCTGCATGTGGGGGGACTATACAATGTTTCTGTGCATACTTGCTCATAATGGATGGTAAACACAGCCTGAGTGCTAATTGGAATAAACTGACAAAAGATAAATGGCCCTAATCTGTAAATAATTAACTGCTTTAGTTTTGTTTTTGTTTTTTCTCTAAGGTGTGTCTGTTTTATTTTATCCTCCAACATGCTTCATAAATCGTGACAAAGACGTGTGACCCCCATGGCACCCTATGGGTGATTAATCTCTTGTCCCAAATGAGAGCTTGATTGTTAAATTGCTGCTTATGCAACTTTTAGGCTGACAGAGACAGTCCTTCCCTGATTCTAGTAATGGACCTTGTGATCCTCGCTGGCATCCTTTGCACAGACTTCTATTAATCACATTTGCAGCGTGTTCCTGACAGATGCTGGAGGGACCGTGGTGAAATCATTGTGGTGTTCTGCACTGAACGCTGCCTTTCAAATAAGTTCTCGGGAGCATGTGAGGCAACGGAGTGCAGGATTTGACTTTGGAATAGTAAGAACTAGTGATGCAAATGTTTTGTAAATGGAATTCCATTTTCTACTTGGTAGGAAGGGGGGCAACCATATTCCATTTGCTTTTTCAGTAAGGCTAATTACAAGTGCATTGCAGTAGCCAGGAACTGGCTCCCAATTCGAATACCTGATTCACAACCTGGACTTTGTTAATATTGAACTCCAGGAACGATCTACAACAGGGGTCAGCAACCTGTAGATCGCGGGCAGGTGACTGGTAGATCGTGGTCTGGGCTTACTGACCTGCCATCCCAGAGTGCAATGCAGAGGGACTACTTGTAAAGTTGGAGCTGTAGTAGGGAGAGCCGCGCAAGCATATGTCTCCTCTGTAGTGCTGCCTTCTGTCCCATGTGGAGTGATGCCAACTGCACTCCACATCTTATTCTGGCTAGCGCCGGTCTCCAGAGTGGTGCCAGTAGCAGGGAAGATCTTCAGGTCAGTGTGAAGCAATACACTGGGCATAATAGTATAGGGCTGCTTTCGCAATGTGCTGCAGTTTACCCACACCACGGGTGCAGTGCAGTGTACCTGCAGCTTTACTGTGCTTGGCCATAGACTTCTGTTATCTCCTGAGGGTTTGGTGCACGGATCTAATAGAAGTCTATGGCAAAGCGCAGCTAACCCAATGACATTGCAGATGCACTGTGCTGCACCCATGGTGCAAGTAAACTGCAGCACGTTGGTGTGAAATCAACCTCGTGGAGGGTTCATTTACAATTGCAGTTTGGGGGCTGGTAAAACCCCATAGTTAAGACATGGTTTTTAGGCCCCCCCCTTTAGCTGCAGTGGCCAAGGTTTTACACATGTCACAGCAGGAGTTATACGCCATGTCATGATTGAATGTCGCACCTGCCAAGCATGGCCCATTCAAGTGAATGAGGCCGCTCTGCAAGTTCCCTGCAACCTTGTGCAAACAAGGGGTTAAAGCAGACAACATTGTTTCTTTCTGACCACCTGCTTTAACTCTTTGGACCCTGCAGAAGCATGCACTTGCAGAGTGACCCCATTGGCAGGCGGCAGCATAGTACCCACCTGCTGCAGTATGTATACATCTTTCGGCTGCCTCCTCAGCAGCTAAAGGGGGTGGGGATTGGGTTGCGTAAAGCTGCAACTCTAAGGCTGCATTCACACCTGAGCGTTTTGTCGCCTGAATTGCGACGCCCCAAAACGATAGAGGGGGGGGGGGGGGGGTTTACAAATACATTATTCTCTATGGATATGGTTCACATCTCCACTACAAAACGCCTGACGCTGAACGCCTGAAGTCCAAACACGTTCTGGACCCTTTTTTGTCGCTCGAATTTGGGCGTTTTACATTGGTGACCCTAGACCTGTAAAAAACGCTGCGTTTTGTCGCGGTAAAAAACGCCGCAAAACGCTACGCTCAGGTGTGAATGCAGCCTCACAAAGGGTTTTACCACCCTCCAACTTTACATGTAAACAAACCATAAGGCCCTTTTCACACTACCACCACTTCAAAGTTGCGCAATTTTTTTTATTTTTTTTTTTGGCTGCGATTTCATGGAGACTTGAGGTCTGAATCTGAATTTGCATCAAAGTCTGACCAAAGTAGTGCAGGGACTACTTTGAAGTCATACTAATATGAATGGGTTTTCATTGGAAATCATGGGAAACGACTTGTCCCACGATTTGGGACTGCAAAGTCACATGACAAGTTGTACAACTGTGAAAGGGGCCTTGGGGTGCTGCTGCCGAATGCAACCAAGGGCTCGGTCACTCGGCCCTGCTGCCCCTCTGAACAGCGATCTGAGTGTTAGACACATGGTTAAGAGGTGATACAGGTGAAACTCGAAAAATTTGACTATTGTGCAAAAGTTCATTTATTTTGCTAATGCAACTTAAAAGGTGAAACTAATATATATGAGATTGACTCATTACATGCAAAGCAATATAGTTCAGGCCGTGATTTGTCATAATTGTGGTGATTATGGCTTACAGCTCATAAAAACCCCAAATCCACAATCTCAGAAAATTTGAATATTGTGAAAAGGTTAACCACTTAAGACCCGGACCAAAATGCAGCTAAAGGACCAGGCCAGGTTTTGCGATTCGGGACTGCGTCGCTTTAACAGACAATTGCGTGGTTGTGTGACGTGGCTCCCAAACAAAATTGGCTTTTTTTCCCCCCCACAAATAGAGCTTTCTTTTGGTGGTATTTGATTACCTCTGCGGTTTTTATTTTTTGCGCTATAAACAAAAATAGAGTGTCAATTTTGAAAAAAATTCAATATTCTACTTTTTGCTGTAATAAATATCCCCCAAAAATATATAAACTTTTTTTTTTTCCTCAGTTTAGGCCAATGTGTATTCTTCTACCTATTTTTGGTGAAAAAAATCGCAATAAGCATTTATCGGTTAGTTTGCGCAAAATTTATAGCGTTTACAAAACGGGGGACAGTTTTTTATTGCAATTTTAATAATTTTTTTTTTCCCGTGACTGTGACATTATGGCGGACAATTTTGACACATTTTTGGGACTATTGTCATTTTCACAGCAAAAAATGCATTTAAAATGCATTGTTTACTGTGGAAATGACAGTTGCAGTTTGGGAGTTAACCACTAGGGGGCGCTGAAGGGGTTGTGTCACCTAGTGTGTGTGTGTGTGTGTGTGTGTTTACAACTGTAGGAGGGTGTGGCTGTAGGTGTGATGTCATTGATTGTGGATCCCTATAAAAGGGATCACACGATCGATGACACCGCCACAGTGAAGAACGGGGAAGCCGTGTTTACACGGGTACATATACATGCTTGTACTTTTCAGAGGTCTGCTATTATTCTATGTAGAATCATATAATATTCACATTTTCTGAGATTGTGGATTTGGGGTTTTCATGAGCTGTAAGCCATAATCATCACAATTATGACAAATCACAGCTTGAACTATCTTGCTTTGCATGTAATGAGTCTCTCTCATATATTTAGTTTCACCTTTTAGTTGCATTGGGGAAATTGACTTTTGCACAATATTCTAATTTTTCGAGTTTCACTTGTATGTTGCCGCCTCACCACCTGCTTTAAATCTGACTGCGACACGGTACGGGAGCTGAGGTGGAGTCTGTAGCAAAGCGGGGAAAATGAATGATTACCAAGGACAATGTGTGGTGTGTGTGTGTGGGTTTTTTTTTTTTTTTTTTGACTCTTTTCACATTCACTTGGCTCAGGGGATATATATATATATATATATATATATATATATATATATATATATATATATATATATATATATCTCTTGTGCTGAGTAAATTGATACCCAACATGTCACACTTCAAAATTGCGGCTGCTCTTCGTGGAATGGTGACAAGCTGGCACTTAATCTCCATTGGCGACAAATTTCTATTATTATTATGGAAAGTGGCGCTGTTCAACAGTAATACACAGATGGGTTGACCCCTATTCATGTGGTGAAAATTATACAATGAACCAATATAACCATGTGTAAGTGATGATAACATATGATTAGCTGATGCTGAGATAAACGGCTCTATAAAGTGCAAATAATCGTATGAAAGTGGCATGTGCAAGCAAAACAAAGAAAAAAATACGTATCTGTATAAAACCTTAACAAAATGCATCAACATTATATGAAATAGCACATGTTTTTTTATATGGACATTTAATAATTCAAAATGTGCTTAAATTCATCAACAGTACATGAACTAAAAGTCCATATTCAGAAAACTCCAAAATAAGTGACGTGCTAGCTCTAAGGTGACAGTCTATAAAGTGGTTCGGTGCAACACAAATTGGGTGACTTTTCTGTACTCACCAGAGAGCCCCACCCATGCAGGGGTAAAAGGCGTTGTAATAGAATACAATCCAAATCCGTTGTCCCCCTTGCCGAGATGCCCGATCTTTTGGATTACATTGAGAACGAGGAGGATATTTCCGAGATGGTCTGGCCCCTCCACAAGTGCTCCATGGTAGTTTTTCAAACATTCGGGTATCCACATCAATTTAAAGCGGAGGTTCACCCTAAAACAATTATCTACCATCCCATCCAGCATACTTGCGTCAGCTACAGTATGCGGTGTTGTGTTTTTTTTTTTTCCCCCGCTGTACTTACCGTTTAATCGTTCATTTTCTTTTCATCCTCCCGCGGGGAATAGGCGTTACTATGAAGAGGCCTAGATGATTCCGAAAATACCCGAACTAGGACTCTATACGGCGCCTGCGCAGTCAGCTCCTTGTCTGTGCGCAGGCGCCGTGAAGATCCGAGTCCTAGTCCGGCTATTTTCGGAATGCGTGACGTGCCTTAGCCGCACGTCAATCATCTACGCCTCTTCATAGGAACGCCTATTCCCCCGCGGGAGGATAAAAAGAAAATGAACGATTAAATAGTAAGTACAGCGAGGGGAGAAAAAAAAAAAAAAAAACAGCATACTGTAGCTGACGCAAGTATTCTGGATGGGATGGTACATAGATGTGTGGTGTGTTATTTTATAAAAAAAAAAAAAAAAAAAAACACACCACACATCTATGTACCATCCCATCCAGCATACTTACTTTTTTTTTTTTTGTGAGCTGGCGGTGAGCCGTTGGTATTACAAGTTATTACCACCAGATGTGTAAGCTGGCACTATCTGGTGGTGGCCGTTGGTATTACAAGTTAAGCATTACAAGTTAAACAGCAATTCTAATGTAATTTTTCACTGCCATCTTCTTCCCTCTAATTAGAACCCCCAAACATTATATATATTTTTTTATCCTAACACCCTAGAGAATAAAATTGCGATCCATTCTGTCATGCCGTATTTGCGCAGCGGTCTTACAAGCGCACTTTTTTGGGAAAAAATTACACTTTTTTTTAATTAAAAAATAAGACCACAGTAAAGTTATCCCCATTTTTTTTTTTTTTTTTTTTTTTTAATATTATGAAAGATAATGTTACGCCGAGTAAATTGATACCCAACATGTCACGCTTCAAAATTGCGTCCGCTCGTGGAATGGCGACAAACTTTTACCCTTTAAAATCTCCATAGGCGACGTTTAAAAAATTCTACAGGTTGCATGTTTTGAGTTAGAGGAGGTCTAGGGCTAGAATTATTGCTCTCGCTCTACCAATCGCGGCGATACCTAACATGTGTGGTTTGAACACCGTTTACATATGCGGGCGCTGCTCACGTATGTGTTCGCTTCTGCACGCAATCTCGTCGGGATGGGGCGAGTTTTCTGGCTCCTAACTTTTTTAGCTGGCTCCTGGATTCCAAGCAAATTTGTCAACCCCTGTGTGTGTGTGTGTGTGTGTATGTATGTATGTATGTATGTATGTATGTATGTATATATATATTACTACTAGACCTGCACGATTAATCGCGGAGAGAATCGCGATTTCGATTCTCCTCCTCCGCGATCTCCCCTCAGAATGACCGACGATTCTCCTACATGTCACCGCCGTCCACGTAACCAGTGTGGAACGCAAATGCCGCCGACATCAAAACCGACGTCAGCAGCCTGCGCCGCTGGATTGATGCCTGAGCTTCTCTCACAACTGTAGTGTGTATCCATGCGCCACCCAGTGGTTGCCGGCGGTACTGCTTCTGATGTATTAAACCTTCTCACAGTTCTGTACAACTGTGTGTATGCATGCGCCACCCAATGGTTGCTTGCAGTACTGCTTCTGATCTATAAAAAAAGAGACCAGTGATATGTGTATAATGTTAAAGATCATATAACTCCTATGAAAAAATCAGAATCAAAGTTTTATTCTGCTTTTTTCATAGGAGTTATATGATCTTTAACATTATAGACATATCACTGGTCTCTTTTTTTATATATTCATATTTTCAGATAAATCACAGGTTTATTTATTATTTTTTTTTGGGGGGGGGGGGGGGGGGGGTTCTGGCATTACATTTTTGAGAATCGTGAGAGAATCGTGATCTTTTGTCTAAGCAAAAGAATCGTGATTCTCATTTTGACCAGAATCGTGCAGCCCTACATACTACCTATGGCCCCTTTCGCTCTGTTGATCACGCTGAGCCGGCGGATGACAGGGCGGTCCCCACCCTATGGGGGGATCGATGAACACGGACCATCTGTCTGTTTTCACCCGATCCGCCAGACGGATGGAAAAGTAGGTTTTTCCTCCGTCACACTTTGGCGGGTTGGATGTCAGTGGGCATGTCACAGCTGACATCCGTGGCTTCGTAGAGGAGCACGGAGCGCCCGTTCAGGTCTGCCTAAAAAACTGGCAGGCGGTCCGCCCATGTGAAAGAGCCCTAAGGCATACCAAAGGAGATAAAAGTGATCTCTCTGCGAATCCACTGTAGAGACAACTTTTACTTTTTTATAGAGAAACGCATGCAAGCTAGTTGCTGCAATAACTGTATTTAGCATCAAAGTACCGACGTATAGCGATTTTGCGTGAAATATAAGAGCCAAAGCCTGTCCCTTTCCAGCATGCTGCAAAGACTTCTAGGCTTTGTCCACAGTGGTCTGACCCTTTTTCTCACTAAAGTCCGAGATAAAACTTTTGTTGGAGCCCTTTCACACTGAGCTGCCCAGGCATCGGCGGTAAAACACAGCTATTTTTAGCAGCGCTTTTCGGCTGATATCGGGGTGCTTTTAATCCCCCGCTAGCAGCCGAAAAAGGGTTAAAACTGCCCACAAAGCACCGCTGCCCATTGATTTCAATGGGCAGGGGCACTTTAGGAGCGATGAGCTCACTGCCCCAAAGAAGCTGCAGGCAGGACTTTTTCTGACGCCCTGCCAGCACACCGCTCCAGTGCGAAATCCCTCCGGCTTTCACACTGGAGAGAATGGAGCTGCGGTTTCAGGGCGCTTTGCAGGGTTTCATATTTTTGTGCCTGCAAAGCGCCCCAGTGTGAAAGGGTTCTTGGGGACCATGAGCTTTATTTGTTGCAGAGGGAGTGTCGGGACTTATCAGGCCATTGCTTTCACACAGAGCAAGGGTCCTTCTCTGCAGCTTGCTGGCAGGGTACAGGCTTTTGTACTCGGCTGTGGCTGCTCTTTATGAAAATCATGTAAGGCTCTTGGATCTTGTGTTGCTGGAACGAGCATTCTCGCTTGTGATTCTGAAACTGCAATTTGCCATGCTTGCATGTGTCACACATAGGACAGCCTATTCACTTCAATAGGGTAGCCCTATGCGCTTTTGTCACCCAAAAGTAGTTCCTGCTTCTTTTTTGGGTAACAAGCTTAGTGCCAGTTGTTGACCAGGTAGATCCTGACTAGACTGTCGGGATCATTCCAGAGCCTGTCGCGTCTCTGCCCTGATAGCTGACTCTAGGTCAGTGTTTCTCAACTCCAGTCCTCAAGGCACCCCAACGGGTCATGTTTTCAGGCTTTCCATTATTTTGCATAGGTAATTTCGCTGCCTTGGTAATTACCACAGCTGTTTCATCTGATGCTTGCAGGATTTTTTTCTAATGTCCTGCAATTGCACCCCGGTGTGAAAGCACTCTCTGGCTCACCTGTGGCTGCAGGGGAGATGTTTTTTTCAGGTGCTATTTGTAGCCCAAAAGCGAGTGTGAAAGGGTCTAAGTGTACTTCTGTAACCCACAAGTATGGCCATAATTCTTTTAAATTGGTAAACTATCTGCTGATTTATTTCTTAAAGTAAAGCTATCCCTGCATTTTAAAGGTTTAGCAAGTATTGACAGATTTTTAAAACCATGCCTATCTGAGCTCTGATCTCTCACCCTTCCCCGGTACACTTCTAATATTTACCAAGTCTTTTTTGTGCTTTACTTTGTACAAATTATTAATAGAATTTTGCTGTCTGACCAAAAGTACACTTTTTGGTTATTTTGTTGCAAAGTTGCCTTTTTGATACTTGTGTAGTCCTATACTGAAACAACTTTCATGTTTGCTAAGGCCCTTTCTCACTGAGGAGTTTTTCAGGCGGCATAGTGCCTAAATACCGCCTGGAAAAACTCCTGCCTAGCATTCTCAATGTGAAAGCCCGAGGGCTTTCACACTGAGGCGATGCGCTGGCAGGAGAGAAAAATCTCCTGCAAGCAGCATCTTTGGAGCGATGTGTATACCGCTCCTTCCCATTTAAAACAATGGGAAACCGCCTCTGCAGAGGCGCATTGCGGGCGGTATTGACCCTTTTTCGGCTGCTAGTGGCGGTTAATACTGCACCGCTAGCGTCCGAATCCCGCGGCAATTCCGACGGTATAGCGCCGCTATTTTTAGCGGCGCTATACCGCTACCGCACCTCCACTGCCCCGTGTGAAAAGGGCCTTACTTATCTAGATGACGTTTTGTATTTACCTAAAGCTACATATGCTAGTAATGTCGAAAGTGAAGAGGTTACTCCAACCCCCCCCCCCCCCCATCCCACATTCTCATATGAAAGAATTCCACTTTAGAAGTGACCTCACAGAAGTAAACCCCCCCCCCCCCCCACAGTGGTTTAGCCGGAGACCATTGGTTATGATGTACAAATCGCTGCCTAGCGGCCACCTAAACCCTCCGCGTAGCTCATATTGGACCAGATGCCTCTGTAAGCAAACGTACAAAGGTCAGCCAAGGAGCATGAACGTACCGCCTCAAAACGTGTTGCTGCATTAGTCCTGGAACCCATAAACCACCACTGAACTGTCACCAGCATTGCAGCCCAATAGTGAAGTTGGGGCGAGCTAACCCAAGATGGGCATGAAGCCACAGGGTGGCGCATTCCAAACGAGGAACCGATTCATTCCAAATAACTTCTACCTTATTAGAATTGCTTGCTTCCCTCTCCTGCCCAGGACTTCATGTCCCACAAGGCATTGCTCCTCTCACATTCTCAAGTTCTCAGGCATTACTGACATGTTTGGATGGTTTACTGAGCTGTATGTGTGCTGCACTGTATTTCCTGATATGTAAACAAATAATGCATTTTGTATGCAGGCCAACTAATCGCTTATAAAAATAGTTGACAACTATTTTCATAATCAAATATTTCAGCCCTAAAGTGTGTGTGTGTGTGTGTGTCTAAACGAATTTTAACCACTTCCATACAGGGCACTTATACACCTTCCCGCCCAGACCAATTTTTAGCTTTCAGTGCTGTTGCACTTTGAATGACAATTGCGCGGTCATGCTACACTGTACCCAAACTAAATTTTTATAATTTTGTTCCCACAAATCGAGCTTTCTTTTGGTGGCGTTTGATCACCTCTGGGATTTTTATTTTCTTCAAAAAAAATGTTATAAAACATTGTAAATAAGTAAGTTTTTTTTTTTTTTCTCTTTTACTGATGGTACTGCACTGATGAGGTGGCACTAATGTGGCGGCATGGATGGGCATAGATAGGCACTTATATGTGGCACTAATGTATGTTGTACTAATGGATGCCAATCACTGATTGGCATCCATTTTTTGTAAATTTTCATCCCTGGTGGCATACCTGTAATGGGCATCACTGGTGGTCCAGTGTGGGCATCCTCGAGGGCTGTGCTGATAATTGTTCAGCACAAACCCCCCCCCCCCCCCCCCCCCTGTCAGAGGAGCAGCCGATCAGCTCTCCTCTACTCGCGTCTGACGTCTTACCGGATTTTCCTGTTTACATCGTGATCAGCCGTGATTGGACACGGCTGATCACGTGGTAAAGAGTCTCCGTCAGAGAATCTTTACCTAGATCGGTGTTGCGGGGTGTCAGACTGACACCCTGCAACAACGATCGCCACGATGCGCGCCCCCGGGGGCGCGTAGCAGCTCAATATCCTGAGGACGTCGTATGACGTCCAGTCAGGATCAGGGCTGTGGAGTCTGAGTCGGAGGAAATTTTGGGTACCTGGAGTCGGCAAACAATGCACCGACTCCGACTCCTACTAAATTTAGATTGGAATAAAAAAAAAAAGTTTAAATGTCCCAATTCACAAAAAGTTTTATAATTAATGACTTCTCTACTGTAAGAATAAAGACCAATGCACGCAGTGCCTCACGTAACCGCAAAACGAACACGTTCTTCACTATATGGCACGCAACGGACAATTAGGAGCTGCAATACTTATACTTTCCATAGTGTTGTGTTCTGCTTTTACAGGGAACGCATGTTAGAGAACCAGTAAGTGTCCAAATAAAAAAATACCAACAGGAGTTTTATAAAGCACTAAAAGAAGTTGAAAAGTATGATCGCTCATCAAAACTTACTGTTGAAGAAGCCATCCTTGTTTATCCAGAGATCGTTAGTGATGTGGCCAGAATAGTTACTGAAATGCCACCCACCCAAGTCAGTGTCGAAAGATTATTTTCAGCCCTAAAAATAATAAAGTCTGACTTAAGAGCCTCTATGAAAGAGGATCTGGCAGAGGCAATTCTCTTCCTTAGAACTCTACATTGAATTGATTTGCATTTGCTAAGCCTATAACTACATTTCAAGATTAATATAAACCATTTCTAGGTTTTACAGATTTTGTTTTTGGTTTATTATAGATAAGCTTTGTTTTTGTTCTAAAACAACCAAATAATGTGGTTTGTATTTTTGAACTGGTAAAGATCCTGTTCCTGATGTTTATGCCTGCTGCTACTATCCAGCCACTTGATTGTTTTCATTGTGTTTGTCTTTTGCTTAAACTGTGCAATACAGTAGACTGTTGGCTTCCCAGCCAGTAGTCCTGTAGTAGGTTGCGTTTCTTTCCCTCAAGGAATGTATAAAATACATTCGCATATTAATACATCGGAGTCGGAAGTACATAAAACTGAGGAGTCGGAGTCGGAACATTTATCTACCGACTCCACAGCCCTGGTCAGGATATTGAAACCACTTTGCCGATGTCAATCTGCAATTGGCGGGCAGGAAAGGGGTTAACATCTAAAAATCTATACCCTTAATCTGAAGAAGAAACATAAATGTGGTAAAATGATACATGAATAAGAGAGCAATAGTCCATATATCAATGTGTACAATTTTGCCAATTCCTGAACATATGGTGCGTAAAGTCCACCTTGACTTTATTAAAAATTAGTGAATTACACTGAAAATCCACTGTGCCAAAACCACCAACATTCTGCACTCACCAGAACATGTGGCTGCCACAAATTATAAGCAGCAGCAGTGCTCTCTGTAATCGTCTAGAAGATCACAGCCCTCATGGAAGCGGTCCATTTTAAACGGATCCACTGATCAGATCTTCACAGTCCAGGGTTCATGACTTTAGTGTGGTTGTATGGGATAGATACTAAACGGAGCCATATACAGTATCTCTCAAAAGTGAGTACACCAGTCACATTTTTGTAACTATTTTTTTTATAGCTTTTCATGTGTCAACACTGAAGAAATTACACTTTGCTACAATGTTAAGTAGTGAGTGTATAGCTTGTATAACAGTGTAAATTTGCTGTCCCCTCCAAAATAACACAACACACAGCCATTAAAGCGGTTCTCCACCCTAAAGTGGAGTCCCGCTGATCGGAACCCGCCCCCCCTCCGGTGTCACATTTGACACCTTTCAGGGGGAGGGGGGTGCAGATACCTGTCTAAAGACAGGTATTTTCACCCACTTCCGGCCACACGCTACAGGCGAAAGACGGGTTTTTCTGACTTCCCGTCTGTCGCCCGTTGTGTGCTGGGAACAGTCGGCTCAAGGAGAGTGCATGCATGCACACCACTGTGGTGTCTAGCTCACACACACCACATACACTTCACATTGGATTAGCCCAAGTCCACCATGCAGGATCTGGGAGCAGCAACGCCGCGCCAAGGCCCAATGGTGTTGCTGACCATTCATACCACATTCACATGGGCTCCAGGAACAGCCCTGGTTTTTCGGGTGGCCTTCCTGGGGGCAGGAGAGGCTTGGGGCCGTGTATATGGGGATGCCCTTGAGGAGCTTCCCCTGATGGTGGTGGAGGAGGGTGAGGGTTTTTCCCTGAGGGGGGTTGGGAGGGTCCCCCTGATGGGGGAGGAGGGTAAGGGGGGGGGGGGGGGTCCCCTGATGGGGGAGGAAGGTTGGGAGGGTCCAGGGATGAAGGGATTTTCCTCCACGAGGTAGAACACGTCCCGTGCTCCTCCACTACTTCCTCCAGAGGAGAGGTGTGGGCACACTCATCCCTGGATGGCGTGGGTGGCCCAGCAGTCAACGACGGCCCAGCTCCCTCCAGCACATCTGTGGATGACACCAAGCATTCACATGTTGGTGGACCCACACACTTGTCACATATTCCCTTCCACCCCCTCACATGCTACACACCGTATAGGAGCTAAAACACACTTGCCTGACCTCAAGGACTGCTCACCGGAGTCGAATCCCTCCATGCCCTCCTCCTGCTCACGCTGCAGGCATTGGGCGATCATCTGCTCCTCATCCGTCAACCGCATAGATGAGGCTGGTCCTCCTCCCGTGCCCCTGGCATGCTTCCTTATAGCTGCCAGCTTCTCCAGGACCTGACGTCTCGGGTCATTGATTTTCTTTTGAACATCCTCGGGGGTCCTGGTCGCATTCCCCACGGCACTGACCTGCAGGCTGAGCTCCCCCAGGATCTCCTTCTTCCGTGCCTTGCTGGTCTGGTGACTGAGGGCACCATGGAGGTACTTGTCATATTGGGCTATCCCAGCAATGATGATGGATTTCTCCTCCTTGGAAAAGTGTGTTTCCCCCCCCCCCCCCCCCCTCCTCTCCTTGCCTCTATTACCAGCAGCCACCATCGCACAGCAAAATTTACCTTGCTCAGGGGGGAAAAAAGCAGGATGTAATCTTGCGCATGTCTGGGCGTATTTATGTGTTTGGCGTAAGCCAGTGGGCCGGCGTATACCAGAAAGTTGAGCCGGCGTAGTTGTGAGCATGCACACATGGGAGCATTCATACGTCCACGTCACTGCGCATTCTCCGTTCATGATACGCCGGGCGTAAAACACTCCACGCTCGGACCATCATTTGCATAAGGTCACACCCACTTACGCCAACGAAATTGCGTTACGACGGCGCATCGTTGGGAGCAAGTGCTTTGTGAATACTGTACTTGTCTCTCAGAGTTACGTCGACGTAGCGCATATGAATCTAGCCCACAGTATCTACCCACAGACGCTATTTTATATAGGCCTACAATAAAAGAACACTGGGGAAAAAAAATGTCCTGATTTGTTGAGCGCTGTTAAATACGGAATTGTTATGGATGTACAGAGTTCAGCGGCCTTGGGAATGCTACCTATAGAACAGTGCACGTAACGCAGCAGGTTGTATGTATTCTGCTGTTACAATGGCAGTGAGTGGAAAGTGCGTCATTATCGAAGCAACGGTCATGCAAGATGCCACCTAAAGTCTATGAAAATGTGGCTTGCAGGAACAGGTATCATCGAATATATTTACTGCTTTAGCTGCCAAAGGATTTGTAAGTTCAGTCATTCTATTAAAAATACACTTGTCAAAAAAAAAAGTTAGCTTTTTTTATATATATATATATATATATATATATATATATATATATATGATAATGCAGAGTAAATTGATAAGCAACATGTCACGCTTCAAAATTGCGTCCGCTCGTGGAATGGTGGCAAACTTTTATCCTTTAAAATCTCCATAGGCGATGTTTAAAAAAAATTCTACAGGTTGCATGTTTTGAGTTACAGAGGAGGTCTATGGCTAGAATTATTGCACTCTCTCTCTACCAATCGCAGCGATACTTGTGGTTTGAATGCCATTTATATGTGGGCGCTACTCACGCATGCGTTCGCTTCTGCGCGCAAGCTCGGCGGGACGGGGAGCGTTTTTAGCTGGCTCCTAGATTCCAAGCAAATTTGTCAAACCGTGGTGCATACTATACCATACATGGACATACTTTTCAGTAAGCCAACGTTTCTGTTCATGTAAATTGGGGCATTTTTTCAGTTTGGCTATGATCTTGAGTTTAGTTGGCTTTAGCTTGGTATAAAATCTTTAAAGGGGTTGTAAAGGTAAATGTTTCACCTTAATGCATCCTGACGGTACCGGGGCCCCCCCCCGAACCCCCGTTTTACTTACCTGACCCCTCAAAGTCGCGCGTGCATGTGATCGTCTTCGGGTCCCAGCCTGGCCGTTGATTGGCTAGGCTGAACGGATTGATAGCAGCGCAGCCATTGGCTGGCGCTGCTGTCAATCACAGCGGATGACGCAGCACGCCGGGGCCGAGTGATGAAGTCGGCGGCAATGCCCGCCGCTGTATCACGGGAGCGCGCTCGCAAAAGCTTTCCACCATGCGAGCTCGCATGAAGGTAGAAAGCTTTTGCGAGGAGGAGCAGAGACAGCCGCCGAGGGACCCCAGAAGACGGGGTTAGGGAACACTCTGTGCAAAACGAGCTGCACAGTGGAGGTAATTATAACATAACATGTTTGTTATTTTAAAAAAAACAAGTTTGCTAGTGACCCTTTAAGGTTTACAATCTTCTGTATACATCTTGAAACTTGGCACATTGCTTCTGTATGCCTTGAAAGGTAGCTACTGAAAATAACTCTGGGGTGTTTTTTGTTTGGAGCTGTCAATCTAGGGTAGGGTATCACTTCTGCCATGTAGGTGAGGGATGCTCTTTGGTGGATGGGACTCATAGGCTGGTAATGGCAGTCAAGATTACCTGTACTCTAGATTTTCAGCGTGTGTGTGGTCCTTTTGCAATCGCACAAAAAAAATCTGACCCCCGTGACCCAATACAGTGATCGCTGTATAAATGGTACTGGCAGGGAAGGGGTTAACACTAGTGGTGATGAAAGGGTTAGAGTGCTGGTTAACCCTTTTTTTTTTTTTTTTCTCTTGCACGTCTCCCCTCCCTCGGCCCCACCCACAGAGCACGCATCAGGAGCGGACCTCATACAATGTGGTGAAATAAATATAAATATATATAATTATAATAAATGACTGGCACGGGAAACCTCTTATAATGGTACAGATCAGATGGCACCATTTAATAGCAGATTTGCAATGGGGGGGAGGCAGGTACGAGGACAGAAGACACAGGCAAAGCTGTGGGTGTCGCGCAAACGGCCCACTGTATCAGGGGCTCAGCAGCCATGATTATCGTGGTCTGTTTGCAGAGGGGAAGGTATGACCAGGCAGGATCAGCCAGGTATTTTGGGGTTTACAGTGGGCTAAATTACATAGCACAAGCGCTGTGCTGTATAACATGCTTCGAGGGAACGGGATCCTCCTCCGCCCCTGTATACAGCACTCCCAAACTGCCCCAAAGATGCTGCTTGCAGAACTTTTTGCCCATTCCGCAAGCACACCGCCCCAGTGTGAAAGTCACTCACTTGTAGTATATATCCCCGTTCTGCCTCTTTCCCATGATTGCGGGTGGCTGGCGGACATGGACATATTGCCAACATACCGGTACAACGATTCACGCAGCTGAGCCAACTTGCCGTAATATAACTGCGTTGGCAACTGGTTAATACAGCTTCGTATTAAACTTTTAATGTTTTTGACACTATTAGAATACACATTTACTACTTTGTATTTATTAAAGTGCCGTATAAGCCGAGGACCTAATTTTACCACAAAAAAATGGGAAAACGTATTGACTCGAGTATAAGGTGAGGATGCAGCAGCTACTGTAAGCAAAAAAGAGGGTCAACAATGCCCATTTGCAGCCTGACCTCACTGTGCCCATTTGCAGAATCTGATTTGTGTACCCGAGTCTGTGACATAGACGGCGGCCGTGCAGTTTTAAAAACTTGCGCTCCTAGTTGTACTTTTCTGTGATAGGCAGAACACTCGGTTTCCCAGCAAACGCTGATCAGCCTATCACAATCGCCCTCTTGTTCGTGATCGATGAGAGGGCGATCGTGATAGGCGGAACACTAAACGCAGTGTTTGCTGGGAAACTGAGTGTTCTGCATATCACGGAACAGCACAAGGAGGAGCGCAAGTTTTTTTAAAACTGCATGGTCGCCGTCGGAATATGTCACAGACTTGGGTACACAGATCGGATTCTGCAATGGGCAACGTGAGGTCAGGCGGCAATGGACTCGGTTACTGACTCGAGTATAAGCCAAGGTTTTTTTTTTTCCAACCCCAAAAAGGTGCTGAAAACTCTGCTTATACTCGAGTCTATACGGTAGTTCTTTGATAGAATCAAGTGCCAGGGCATAGATATAAATGTCGCTTCCTCAAACATCTAGAATGTGCTAGAATTAAAATTGTGTTCACACACAGCGTAGTGCCATTTTGGCTCTAGTCTGGACCAGGAGAGTACAAGCAAGTGTGGCTCAATGGTATCATGCAAGCATAAGGAGCCACCCTAAAACTGGAAAGTGGGGACCACAATCTGAGGACCAGCTAGGTTAGGAGGAAATCAAAACTTTAAAATCTTAAGCGGCTTGCGTCCTTGGTCATAAATATAAGCAGTTGAAATGAGGGAATAATATGAAGCTTTAAAACGGTTGTGTTTTATAATTTTTGGACTACATCCGTTCCAGGAGTAGTTGCTGGCTCCCAGGCAATATTTGCTTGTGATGGGTGCTTAAAATTCTATCCAGTGTGGGACTCGGATTACAATATATAGATTTAGTTTATACCCCTTTTGTACGGAACCAGCAGCTGTAAACAATCTAGTAGCAGCTGCTAACATTCTACTGGCTCACTTAAAAAGCCTGGAGACCAGGAAACCCTGATTTTCAACCGTGCTGAGTACATTCCAGGGGTGCTCGGAATTTAACTCTAGAAAAAAATCTGTGGAACAAAAATGTCCTACCTTCCACAGAACAAAGACCTTTTTATTTTCTGTTATCTCTATAGCCATCTGATAGGAAATACTAATCTTTACAGCACAGCTGTGATTTTTACGGGGAAATTCACATATATCCAGCATATTTTAAGCTGATCTTGAACAGCTTTTCCTTGATATACTCCATCTCTAGTTAAAACGGTTAGCAAGTGTTAGTGCTGAGGTGCTTTTGTATCTGTAGTATTGATCAAAGAAAAAGCTCACTAGTTTAAAACATTAAAATTGTCACTAAGGCAGGCCATACACTGCAAATTTCTTTCCTGCAACCCGTGGTTTCAGGAAAGAAATTTGCATGCTTACCCCATCAGCGCAGACCGTGTTGAAAGGGGAGTCGGCAATTTGTCTTCTCCCGGAACGGCTGGGAGAAGACCCGTAATTATCACTAGCAATAAATGTGTGTGGAGAGGAGACTAGTATATAGGATAAAACCAGAGCCACCGAGCTGACTGACTGAGCCCTGCACGGTGCACCTGAGAGGAGGTCAGTGATGGCACCCCTAGGCCAGTCTGAGGGGGGGTCACTGATGTAAGGGGGCACTGATATAAAGGTTTCCCCCTTATATCGGTAACCCACCCCCCCTTACATTGGTGTATTCTTTCTGTGGAAGGTTTCTTCCCCCCCCCCCCCCCCCACCACGTTCTTAGTTCCTGGGGTCCCCCTTAATAATTAACCACTAATATATATACTCTTCAAATGTGCTTTAAAATGTGTGATTTTTTTTCCCTTTCATGAACAAGAAAATGACGCTATGCTGTTACGATGGTATAATAATGTTATGGGGCTGGTATGAATTTTTTTTTTTTTTTTTCCAGGGATGGTTTTTATTCCCAGTACGGCCCTGACCAGGATACAACCCCACCACTGGCTCAGGGCTCTGCATGCCAATCCTTCCACTACACCTAGGGCAGAGGAGGCTTCAGGCCCTTCCGGTGTGGAAAAAGCACAACCAGATAGTGCCACCTCCGATTCTAAAGAGGAATCTAAGGGAGAGGGCCAGGGCGGTGAGTCCTGGAGACCCTCCAGATATGAATTGTCCCTGGATAAGGTAGAGGACCTCTTGGGGGCAATCTACACAACCCTCGGTATCCAGACCGATAAAGCTCTCACCCTCCATGACCAAATGTACAAGGGCCTGGGGAAGCAGAAGAAAAAGATCTTCCCAGTACATGAAGTACTGATTGACACCGTTAAAGGAATGGCAGGATTCTGAGAGGAACCCCCCTCCTCCTTCTTCTCTTTAGGGACAAAAAAAAAAGAAAGAAGGTTTCCTTTATCGGATGATCCAGCGTCTATTTGGAACAAGAGCCCCAAATTTAGATGCAGCCTTCTCCCAGGTCTCCAGAAACACTGACCTAGCGTTTGAAGACATGGGAGCCTTGGCTGATGTCATGGACAAAAGGCTAGACTCCCTTCTGAAAAAGACATGACTCTACAATTGGGAATCTAAAGCCAGAGATGGCTGTTAGTTGTTGCCCGCAAATTAGAGCACTGACTCTCCAAGATCCAGGAGCACTTCGAGGCAGGAACAGCTAAGAAAACCATCTTATCCTCCTTCCCTACAATCCTGCAAGGTATCACATATATAGCTGACGCCTCAGCGGAATCAGTCCGCATGTCGGCCAGGTCAGTAGCCCTGGCTAACTCTGGCAGAAGAGCCCTCTGGCTCAAAACTTGGCCAGGTGACGCCTCTAAGGCCAAGTTATGTGGGATACCCCTGATGGTAGACCTACTCTTTGGCCCAGGTCTAGAAACGGTTCTAGACCGCACAGCAGATAGGAAAAAGTCCTTTCCTCTCAAACGGGGAAAACCCCAGTGCAGAAGAAAGGGGGTTTTGTCCACAAAAAAGGGAGACCCCCAAGCCAGAAGGACAAAAGAAAGCTTGGACCCCTAAAGGCAGGGGCAGAGGAGGAGTGATTTTTTTTTTTCACCCTCCTGAGCAGTCCCGTAAAAACACATGACTCTCCAGTCAGGGTGGGAGGAAGACTGCGGACCTTTCTCCCACAGTGGGAGCCAATTATTCCCAACCAGTTCATCCTGGGGGTCATAAGAAGGGGGTAAGACTGCCCCCGCAGAGATACCTGGTCACACCCAAATGCAGAGAGAAGGCTGAAGCCTTGGGGGGGGGGGGGGGGCTTAAGGGATCTGGAAAATCAAAGCATAGTTCGCAGAGTTCCAGAGGCGGCGGAAGAAAAGGGATTCTATTTACACATTTTTAGTGTGAGGAAACCTTCTGGAACATTCAGACTAATTCTGCATTTTAAGCCCTTGAACAAATCAATTGCTTACAAAATATTCCGAATGGAGTTGATATTTTACAGTCGGAGCCCTTCTCCCCCCCCACAACTGCTTCATGTTATTTCTGGACCTCAGGGACGTTTATTTACACGTCCCGATCGCAGAAAACTCAGGATTTTCTGCGACTAGCGGTAGAACTAGATGGAACAATAGTACATCTACAGTTCCAAGCTTTGCCATTCGGCTATACTCGTCACCCTGCATATTTACCAATGTCTTGGCGGGAACCGTGGCATTTCGGCGACTCCAGGGAGTGTCCATAATGCAGGGGTTGACAAATTTGCTTGGAATCTAGGGAGCCAGCTAAAAAAGTTAGGAGCCAGAAAACGCGCCCCGTCCCGACGAGCTTGCGCGCAGAAGCGAACACATACGCGAGCAGCGCCCGCATATGTAAATGGTGTTCAAACCACACATGTGAGGTATCGCCGCTATTGGTAGAGTGAGAGCAATAATTCTAGCCCTAGACCTCCTCTGTAACTCAAAACATGTAACCTGTAGATTTTTTATTTTTATTTTAAACGTCGCCTATGAAGATTTTAAAGGGTAAAAGTTTGTCGGCATTCCACGAGCGGTCGCAATTTTGAAGCGTGACATGTTGGGTATGAATTTACTCGGCGTAACATTATCTTTCATAATATATATAAAAAAAAAATGGATATAACTTTACTGTTTTTAATTTAAAAAAAGTGTAATTTTTTTTCACAAAAAAAGTGCGCTTGTAAGACCGCTGTGCAAATACGGCGTGACAGAGTATTGCAACGATCGCCATTTTATTCTCTAGGGTGTTAGGTTAAAAAAAATATATATATATATATATATGTTTGGGGGTTCTAATTAGGGGGAAGAAGATGGCAGTGAAAATAGTGAAAAATAACATTAGAATTGCTGTTTAACTTGTAATGCTTAACTTGTAATACCAACGGCCAACACCAGATGGCGCCAGCTTACACATCTGGTGGTAATAACTTGTAATACCAACAGCTCACCACCAGATGGCGCCAGCTCACAAGCCAAGCCAAGTCGCCAGGACCCTATTTCTAGTCTCCATGGCGACCGGGATTTGTCGAGCCCTGCCATAATGGCTTACCTGCACGACCTGCTCCTATTCACAGCATTTCCAGAGCAGCTATCCAGATATTTGGAAATGACGAAGGTCCTAACAGACCTGGGGTGGCTACTGAACTTGGAGAAGTCCAGCCTGATCCCGTCGCAACATATCACATACCTGGGTTACTTGTTGGACTCAACTTTCTTAAGAGGGACAAAGAATTAAAGAGCTCGTCCAATTGGAAGGAGCTGAAGGCAGTTGGTCTGGCTCTCGGGTTCTTCCAAAAGGAACTCCAGGGTCATCACATACAGGTGAGGTTGGACAATTCATCGGCCGTAGCCTACCTAAACAAGCAGGGCGGCACGAGAAGCAGAGCCCTGTCGGCCCTAGCAGCAGACATCCTGGGCTGGGCCAAGATCAACACTCTCGCTCTCAGCAGTCTTTCTAAGAGGCAAGAGAAATGTGATGGCAGACTCTTAGTCGAAAGGTGACTGAGAGCTAATGGGTCCTCAATCAGGAGGTCTTCAGTCAAAAAAAAAAAATGCGAAGGCCCCCTGTTTTTTCTCCCTAAACAGAGGAGGGAGCGTTGGGGTGGACGCACTGACCCAAAGGTGCCAGTTCAGAATTTGATACGCCTTCCAGCCACCAGTATTACCGGCAGTTCTGAGGAAGTTTCAGATAGAGTACACGTCTCTGATCCTAGTGGCACCGTACCGGAAACGGCTGCGCCTGCATGCAAGTGACATCACTCCCCCGGCCACTCATGTAGCCAGAGGTTGCAAACCCAGAAGGAAGACTGGGGGAAGATGTCAGCGGTGACAACACAGTGCCGGAGGGCTTCATTCGAAGGCACGTTTCTCATAATGTGCTAGTATGTGATGCCTTGCAGGGAAATTATATATATATATATATATTATAATTTTTTTTTTTTTTTCTCTTATCTCCAAAATATGTCCTTTTGTAGGAAGACTCCTGTAAACATCTGCTTTGTTGGATTTTGAGCAGATAGACGACCTTTTAGTAAGTAGGGGTACTCGCCCTGCTATGAAGTATAATGCTGATATCAACATTAAACAACCAATGTCTAGATGTAGCTGAAATAACTAGGTGATCGTTCACGCTGAGTTTTTGCTGAGGCTGTGATTTTTATTGAGATAAGTATACACACCAATTACTGTATACTTATTTTATTTTAACACCTGAGGTCGTGTCTGAGCAAGTTTGGTATTTGTAATCTTTGTCAGGCCTTCCGTAGCATTCTTTATATTGTCTCTCACCTGCTGTAAACTTTGCAGCCCTTGTACATGTCTTTTGGCCTTTAGTTGCAAAAAAACACGACCGGATAATTTAAAGGTACATTTCAGTTTTATTGCGCTGTACACCTGCCAAGGCCATGATGCTTTGTGGCCACAACAACTTTTAATGCAGGCTAAGGAGATGACATGCATTTTTGTTTGCATTGGTTTGTCTGGTAAATGGTGCCACTTTTAGTTAAAGTGGTTGTAAACCCACTATTTGGACTTTTACCTACAGGTAAGGAGAATATCTCCTAAACCTGCACGGTTTAGGAGATATTACCCCCGCAATGCGGGCGGCGCATGCGCAGGGGGGAATCCACGGCTGAAGGACCGGCATCGCCGGACCCTGCCGATTTTAAATCTCCCGCGCGCACGCGCGGGAGTGACGTCATCGCCGCTCCAGCCAATCACAGCGCTGGAGCGGCGATACCCGGAAGACACGCCGGAGCAAGATGACATCCTGCTCGGCGTGGACCAGGTAAGTATTTCATAATAGGCTAGTATGCGGTGCATACTAGCCTATTATGCCTTTTGCATTGCAGGTTTGGAGGAAAAAAAAAAAAGTTTATGCGGTTTACAACCGCTTTAAGATTTTATTTAAAAATTCACCTTATGCTTGGTTATTCCCATCTTGCTTGTGGGCTGGCGAAGCCCACAAGCAATACACTTGTATAATATGCGCTTATAGAATTTTAAATTTTTTTTTTTTTTTTTTTAAAGCTTCGCTGTGTATTAAAACACAGCTCAACCCTGCCCCCAACTCAGAATTTGACAGCAACAAGCGGCAAGGCTTGCAGTGAGAAGAGCAGCGCCCTGCATCGCTGGATTTGAGATTGGACTCAGTATTTAATCACTTACCCACTGGGCACTTTTACCCCTTTCTTGCCCAGGCCGCACTTTGACCGTTGCAAGGTCACGCAACACTATACCCAAATAAATGTTTTCTTTTGGTGGTATTTAATCACCACTGGGTGTTTTTTTGTTTTGTGGTTTGTTTAGCAAAAAAACTAAAAATGCCCCAAACTTGAACTTTTCTGGAAAGAAATATGGAGAATTGTCCAAAAAAATTACTAATTTGAGGTTCCTGATCCTGTGTGTTTGGTATTTTATTTTTTGCTGTAATTGGAAAATGTGTGTTATACATACCACAGAGGTGGTCACATGGCACCAAAAAGCTTTTTTTTGTTTTGTTACAGCAGTGTCAAAAAAAATGGCCTGGTCATTAAGGGGGCAAATCCTAAAGGTGGTAAAAGCCATGTTTTGCACACCCTTTCATGTATACTAATGCATTTTATTCGTCAGAATATCCATTCTGTACAATATTATCATTTGATCTGAAACAGTCTAAGATCTCCCGCGCTACTTGCCCTAGTCCAAAATAATAAGTTGGCAGCAGTCTATCGAAATCGATCCAAAAAAAATTAAGTGCAGCGCGCTCTCTACCAAAATATCACTTTGGGCCTCAAATTGCTACACTGGCTGACATTCATTATTATGCAATCATAAGATTGAACAAGCAATTGTCCAAAACAAGGTGCATACATTGTGAAGAATTCAGTGATCTGCTAATCTATTTGGTCATAGACTGGCAATGCTGAACTTGCTTGGTGGTTGTATGGCTTCCTTGGTGCAATTTCGGCCCAAGCATGCAGATTGGAGTTCTGGCTCTGAACAAGAAAAGCCAGCAACAGCCAGGCATCTAGATATTTTATTTTATTTTTTCAGTTCAGCTATTCCAACATACATATTTCTGTATTTGTAGACGTGTGATCTTTTTTGAGCAAATGGAAAGGTAAAAACTTTTCTAGGTTCATTGGTCACTTGTTTGGCATTTTTCTGTGTGTGTTTGAACTCTTGAATGTACGCCTATCCAGCATTTATGGCCGATTCCACACTGGTGCATTTGACCGCAGCAAAAATGTATCTTTTATTTATTTATTTATTTATTTTTTTTCGCTCTGCAGATCATGTGTTTTTAACCGCAGTCCCATCTTCTAATAAATTAAAAAAAAAAGGAAGAAAAAAAAAAGAGTACTGACTCACCCAATCTTGGGTGGAGTAAGATAATGAGAATAAGAATATCCAAAAGCTCTGCATACTGCATTGAAGAAACTGCAGCAAAAATGTGTAACCTAATAAATAAAATAAAAAAAAGTTACACATTTTTGCTGCAGTTTCTTCAATGCAGCATGCAGAGCTTTTGGATATTCTTATTCTTACTCCACCCAAGATTGGGTGAGTCAGTACTCCTTTTTTTTCCTTTTTTTTTTTCTGACCTGTGGTACTGCATCAGTTGTGTCCATCCATTCCCTCCCCCTCTTATATCTTACCCAAAGAAGAACCCCACAATTTAGCCACACCTACCAAAACCATGTCTTTGCTGAAATCCTAAAGACAAATTTATTGAAGATATGATTAAATACAAAATAAAGGGCAACAAGAGTCTCCATAATTTTTGCTTTAATTTTTATTTTATTTTTAACTATGGTGGATGCAGGCCTTTTCCTGATTGAAGCAAGCTGTACGATGGTGTAAGTGTTGCATCATCTACAGCAGGGGTACGGATTTAAAATTCACTGAGGCCGGTCAGTAAATTATTCCTCCAACCGAGGTCCGAATCGCATGTTTGTGTGATTTGGGTCCTTCACTTCACAGCCCCCCTCATAAATCACAATCCCATTCTTTCATCTGATCCTCTGTGTGTCCTCTTCATGTCACCAACTCTGGTGTCCTCGCTTCACATTACCTCCCTCCCCACAGTGTTCGGCCCCCCATCCGAGAGTGTTAACCTCTGCCACCCCAGCAGTGTTCTCTGCCACAATCGCATCTCGGTCCCCCTTCATATCTCAGAGGAAAGCCGCCTCTGACATGGAAGAACCAAGCTGGTCCTGATAGAGCGACTCAGACCGCTACTTAGGAATGCCTGATCTACAGTATTCGAGGATGTAGAATATTTAGAAATGCATAGAACATTTATCAAGCAAATTGGTGGCAAAATTGTATGTAATTAGACTGCCTATCCTTTGGTAAAATATTTGCAACCGTATGCTTTATTCCTGTGCCTGTAACCCTAGGTTGCAACAGTGTTTTTTTTTTTTTTTTTTTTTTTTTCCTGTCAGATGCTCCAGATTGTCAGAGTGTGTGTGTGTGTGTGTGTGTGTGGTGTAAGTGAACATGTGATTTGTCAACCAGTCTTTTTAAATGCATTGGGCTTTTTTTTTTTTTTTTTTTTTATATATTGTAATTTGACCTCTCTCCTACATTACAAAATATAGGTTCCTGTATGGCATATCCCTTCAACGTCTGTCACTGGTGTTGGCTGGCAGTCAACAGGAACAGCACTTCATTCTGTAGCTTGACAGTGCCACAATGCCAAATGGGTACGCTGTTCTAGTGTGGGGAAAGTAAGTCCGTTACCCCCGGAATCTGGCGTCTCACCATAGAACACTGCCGTCATATGGTTCCCGTCTCGCTCATTCTCTTAACTCTGCACAGGCTTGCTTGTTCTTTTGACACTGCTCAAGTTGTTGGCCTAAACCAGGGGTGTCCAAACTTTTTTCAAAGAGGGCCAGATTTGATGAAGTGAACATGCGTGAGGGCCGACTATTTTGCCTGACATTCTTTGAACCATTAAAATTCGGTCTAAGTGTGTTCGTCTGAGCACTAATACACTGCCCAACAAGAATTATCTTGCCTTTGTGGCTGTGTGTGGTGAAGAGATGAGCTTGGGCGTGTTATATGGATATACTGTATATATTTATTTTGTGGCCCCAACGAATCCCAGAGCGGTGCTTAGGACGAGCTTGGGCGTGTTATTTGGATATACCGTATTTATCGGCGTATAACACGCACAGGCTTACCATTGCCATGAATGCAGCCTTACCATTGCAGCCTCACATGTGCCATAAATGGCGCAGTTCTTGAACTGTATTTGGCGCTTAACAACTAATAAAATCAAATCAATGCAGTGGATTTACCATTGCCATCAGTGCAGCCTGATCAATGCCCATCTGCAGCCTCGGAGGGCAGAGTGAGGGGGCGGGACGAGTGCCGACAGATTACACAGGAAAATCTCTTGTTTACTCTGTGGCCTCTTAATACAAAGTCCTGCCTCCTATGATAGACAGAGCAGTCGTCCAATCGCATCCCAGGAGACAGGACTTCCAATAGACGCTGCTGAGTAAACCGAAGATTCTTTTCATGTAATCTGACGGCGTTCATCCTGCCCCCTCCCTGTCCCCTTCAAGGCAGCGCCAATAAATACAGTATATATATTTTGTGGCCCAGGGGGCCACAAACTAATTATATATATATATATATATATATATATATATATATATATATATATATATATATATATATATATATATACATATATACATACACACACACACACACACACACACACACACACACACACACACACACACACACACACACACACACACACACACACACACACACACACACACACATATATATATATATATATATAATCTCTCTCCAAATCCCCAGGGGGGCTATATTAAATCAACAGGGGGGCCGCATTTGGCCCCCGGGCCAGACTTTGGACATGCCTGGCCTAAACCATGGGTCTTCAAACTATGGCCCTTCAGTTGTTCAGGAACTACAATTCCCATCATGCCTAGTCATGTCTGTGTCAGTGTGTTACAATGCCTCATGGGATGTGTAGTTCTGCAACAGCTGGAGGGCTGTAGTTTGAGAAACCCTGGCCTAAACCATATCATAGATGACCAGCCCCGTCCAACCACAGGGGACATCATCACTTTTTTTTTTTTTTTTTTTTTCTCTTGGCCACATATTGTCTTATTGTAAATGTGAATTCTAGCATACATTTTGGCTTGTTTTGCTTTCCTCTAATTTGTGGTCGCTGGGGAAAACCATTATGATGATTTTATTGTACTGATAGCAGCCATGTGATTGTTGCAGCAATTCTTGGTCCATGTTTGTAGGTATACACTTAGGATAAGTCTGTTTCTTTTAGCTGTCATATTTTATCTCTGCAACACCCATGTGTATGTCATTTCCCCCTTTTCATGTAGTGCACAAATGACCTGCTTTACAAATCCCTGCTTGGCTGGAACTACTGAGCTTTCCTTGACAAACCCTGATATGGATTTGCATAGGACTTTAGAAAAGGCTGGCCCCGGGGCTGAATGAAGCCTGGCAATGCACTGAATGGATTAGAGTGGAGACAGGCAAATAAAAGAATCCAGCAGGAAGGTGGCTAAAGTAATCAAAACAAAGCAGCGTAAAGAAGCAAATTAGTAAAACTAGAACATATTCCACATCATAACACACTGCTCTGCTTTTTATGTTTATTCTAATTATAAATAGTCACTGACCATTCTAAATTGCTGTGGTCTGATTAGGTAATCTTTTGGCTCGTAACGCCAAAAACACCATGAAATAATTGTATTTTAAGAACAATCTGACATCTGTTTTATGCTCTGAAAGTGGTGTGCCTTTTCATTCCCTCATGTGTGGAATGTCTACTTTTTAATAATGGAACATCTATTTTTATTAGTTGCTATTATTCATGTAGTGGCAAAGTATTCCATGAAGGTAGAACAAAAGTGTAAAGTAGAAACTTTATTTTTATTTTTTAGGAATTGGGTTTCTTTGCTTCCTGTGCTGGAGCCACCTCTATCAATTGTGGGGGAAATCTGTTGGCGCTATATAAATCCTGTATTATTATTATTATTATTATTATTATTATTATTATAATAAATCCGCTTTTTGGGGATGCAAAATTTACTTTTAAGGGTTTGTAAAGGTACAATTCACTTACCTCATCATTTCGATTTTGCTTTTAAATGTCCTTATTTCTTCTGAGAAATCCTCACTTCCTGTTCCTCTTCTGTCTGTAACTCCACACAGTAATGCAAGGCTTTCTCCCTGGTGTGGAGTGCCGTGCTCGCCCCCTCCCTTGGACTGCAGGAGAGTCGGGACGCTCTCTACATGGCAGATAGAGAAACGAGCTGTGTGTTAGTGGGCGTCCTGACTCTCCTGTAGTTCAAGGGCGCAGGCGAGCACGACACTCCACACCAGGGAGAAAGCCTTGCATTACTGTGTGGAGTTGCAGACAGAAGGACAGGAAGTGAGGATTTCTCAGAAGAAATAAGGACATTTAAAAGCAAAATGGAAGGATGAGGTAAGCGAAGGAGGACTGCACTAAGGTAGAGGAAGCTATTTAGGAAAAAAAAATTGTACCCTTACAACCCCTTTAACATTTTCAGAAGGGCGCAGACTACTATTTTTCAAGGCTATATGTAGAAACGCAAGCACCCACAATTCCCACGGCTTGAGGACCATTTTTGTTATGCTGTATTAATATATAGATTCCCCCCCCCCTTTTTTTTTTTTTTTTAAATATATTTTTTTTTTAAATGGCCAAGAAATCATAAATTCTGCCAGGGAATGTAAACTTATGAGCACAACTGTATATACGAATACAGACTATGCTGCAGGATGGAGTGAGGATTCTGTAACCCTCATCCTACAGTGTGCAGGTTTTACATTGTAGGACTATCACGTCTGAACTCTAACTTGTAGTGAAGTCAGTATGTCCACTCCTGTCGAAATTTGGAAGTGGTGAGTATTTAGTACATAATCATGTGGGCCAGGGTTTGACAAATTTGCTTGGAATCTAGGAGCCAGCTAAAAAAGTTAGGAGCCAGAAAACGCATCCCGTCCCGACGAGCTTGCGTGCAGAAGTGAACACATAGAGCAATAATTCTAGCCCTAGTCCTCCTCTAACTCAAAACATGCAACCTGTAGATTTTTTTTAAACGTCGCCTATGAAGATTTTAAAGGGTAAAAGTTTGTCGGCATTCCACGAGCGGACGCAAGTTGTGACATGTTGGGTATGAATTTACTCGGTGTAACATTATCTTTCATAATATAAAAAAAAAAAATGGGGATAACTTTACTATTTTATTTTTTTAATGTGTAATTTTTTTTTCCCAAAAAAGTGCGTTTTATAAGACCGCTGCGCAAATACGGCGTGACAAAGTATTGCAACGATCGCCATTTTATTCTCTAGGGTGTTAGGATAAAAAATATATATAATGTTTGGGGGTTCTAATTAGAGGGGAGAAGATGGCAGTGAAAAATTACATTAGAATTGCTGTTCAACTTGTAATGCCTAACTTGTAATACCAACGGCCACCACCAGATGGCGCCAGCTCACACATCTGGTGGTAACAACTTGTAATACCAACGGCCACCACCAGATGGCGCCACCTTCCAAGCCAGGTTGACAGGACACCATTTCTAGTCGCCATGGCGACCTGGCGCCTGGGATTTGTCGAGCCCTGATGTGGGCTTGTATAGTAAATCACAATTAGGGATGCACACTGATTCTAAAAAAAAAAAATGTTGATTACAGGAGTTGGGGGCCCCCCCCCCCTCTTTTTATTTTTTAATGCTGCCTAGTGTGCATGGACCCTTATGCCAACATTCTACAGTACGCATAGACCTTAGTAGAGTTTTTATACAAAGGTACCCCCCTCCATCCCCACTGTGAAGGCAGTCATATGGGTTTGTAATGTACACATGCCACAGTTGCAATATTTCGCTTCTTGGCACAGCAAAAACGATACCCCCTCCCCCTTATTGGTTTACGTTCTGGTACAGAAAACTAGTTTTGGAAAATAGGGTGACGACTGGTGTGTTTGAGAACATCTGCTGGTCTAAGTGAGCCGCCATGCTCTGGTCAAGTTAACCATTGTACTAAAATTCAGATTCCCTGCTTTTGCAACCCTGTACTTCTTAAGGATTTCTTATGTGATGTGAACAAATATCAACAGGCATGTTTTGCATGGCAGGGGAGCTTTTGGCACCCAGTTCAGCACTGTTTGTCTTGTAAACGATGCATGTAACTTATTGTATGGTTTATGTACTGTAGCAGATGATTTGCTGATGCAGCTGTGCCAAGCATCTTAACAGACAAGCTTTATTTCTTTATAGGCCTTGCTGTGCTTCTGGTGGTTTTATATACTGTTAGATGCCTATTAAATGTGAACGTTGAAGCTTCTGCGCTCTGCTTTGATTACCCTAAATTGTAACAGTCACTTTTAGCAACTTTGTTTGCAGTCTCTCCAGTTGTGTGTCCGCGTGCTTCTTCTTCTCTCCCCCCCCCCCTTTCTTCTATGAAAACCTGATTCAGATGCATACATTGTATCCCTCAAATGCCTTTTCTGCTACATTGGTGTTACTATGGCTACAGGGTATTGGCTTGTATGCCTCCACACAGAACAAAATCAGATTTTGCTATTAGTGGGATTACTGATTTGATCTGTCGTGCAGAAGTGTACTCTGCATCTGTGCAAGGCAACATGGGGAACACCACTTGAATAATGTGCTTTGGATGCCAGGTGGCCAGTACGCTATGTAGTCAAAACCTTAATTGAAAGTGACTTTTTTTTTTTCCCCGTTTAACTTGAAAATGCGGCTGTACAAGGGATTTAAAGGGGGGGGGGGGCAGGGACATGACCCCCACATTTCTTGTGGACCCTGAGCTTCTCCGCAACAAGCTGCATTTTCTGGATTGTATCTATAGTTTTACATATTGATAAAGCTTGTGTGGTGTTTGTCCCCCCCCCCCCAATGATCTATAACAAGTTTCAGATCCGGAGTTCTAACGTCACTTAGACTTTCTAGTGTTTGTTGTGGGGATGAAAGGGGGGGGGGGGGGCAATTATCCATAAAATGGTCAATGAATCAAATTGCCACAAAACGGTCAAACTTGCAGGCTTTTCTTTCGCACAAATGAACCCGCAACAAAGCGCCACCACAATTTTTCACAATCTTGTACTATTCAGGTAGTCTCCCACCTTTCCTGGCTGTCATGCGGTCCTCCGGCTTCATTGCAGCTCTATGGCCCATTTTGACCATGTTGTCTGAGTTTAGCTGTCTTTAATGGGCAGAACTGAAAACCCGCTGATGTGCTGTAAGTTCCTGTCCTAATTTTGTGACCCACAGGAAAAGGGGTGGGGGAGAATGAACTGACACCAGCTTGAACAATTGGCCCAACCAGCAGTACTGTAGTGTGTCAAATGCCCACTTTGTTGTGAGACACTCCCTTTCCGTGTGTGTTGTGTTGTTTTGGCTTAAAGGGTCACTAAAGGAAATTTTTTTTTTTTGCTGAAATGACTGTTTACGGGGTATAGAGACATAAAAGTTAACTGATTCCTTTTAAAAATGATTACAAATAGATTAAATTCAATCATATAATGTGCCTCTAGTTTCACTTTCGGTTTTAAACTGGTTTCATGTTTCTGTGAAGTAAAGAGACCCACAGAACAAAAACAAACAAATTCAGGGCAGTGTTTTTAAAATGAATCTGATTGGTTCTGGGGAGTTTTAGACACACAGAAATGACAGCTTAGACCACCGTGAAAATCTCCCAGTACTGTGGTTATAAGGAGCCAGACAAGCAGGAAGTGTGGAGATCACAGCAGAATTACAGCTACTTCAAAAACTAACAATGAGGACATGAAACCAGTACTGCAGTAAGGTAAAGGAAGCTATTTGGCTAAAAAAAATATTCCTTTAGTGATCCTTTAAAGCAGAGTTCCAAACACAATTAGCATTTTTTAAATGTATGTCCTTTCATCCTGCGTTTTTATAATATAAATCCGGTCACTTACTATTTTACAATCCGCCGCCGATCCGCATAGATATTCAAAAAAGATAGTTTTATAAAACTACGTCCACACTGTTGTCATTTTGCTTGTGGGCATTGTGAAGCCTACAAGCACTTACTTCCTGGAAGTCTTGGATGGGGAGTGATAATTGGACAGCGCACTGCATCCTGGGAAATGATGACACATTTCCCAGGAGCATCAGAATCCTAGGTGCTTTCAAAGGCAGATTTTGTGGGACCGCATAGCAACAGGCATTTCCAGATGAGTAAAAAAAAAAAAAAATGTTTACTTTTTTAGGTCTAATGAGCACAATGAGAAAACAAATTTGGGATGGAAACTCCACTTTAAGTACACAAGGTGCTTCCCCCTCCCCCAATCTAGCTGGCACAGGACTGCATGCACCCAGGCCCACTTTTGAAGACCTTTTCTGTTTGCGCCAGGAACCATTTCTGAAAGTCTAGTTCCTAGTATGAAATCTGCTTCAGTTGGCAGAATGCTGCTACTGCCTCAAGTTGCTGGGATTAATTGTAGCCCTCGAGTGGTGATGTACCATGCTGGACCTAATCATTTAATTACTCAAAACTTTGGACATGGTGCATCCAGCTTGGGAGACCCAAGCTGGATGGGGGGGGGGGGGTCCCGACCGGACCCCTGACCCACGTCTAGGCAGACGGGTACGTTGATGTGCCTGTCCGTGCCATTCTGCCGACGTATATGTACATGCGGCGGTCGGCAAGTGGTTAAATAGATTTTATTGAATGTAAGACATACGTGCTGTCAAAACAAACTTTGGACTCTTTCACACGGGCTTGTCTGGCGAATGACAGGTCCATCTCCACTCACTGTTCTGGGACTGTCGGTCCCACTCTCCTCTATGGGGAGATCGCATGAAAGCGATCCGCCTGTCCATTTCCATCTGATTCCCCCAGACTTATGGGGGTCATAATCCATCTGGATTTGGCGGACATGCGGCGGCTGACATCCGCTGCCCCATAGGGGTGAATGAGTGTTCTATCAGGGCCGCCTGAAACTGACAGGTGGACCTGATCGGAATGCCAGTGTGAAAGGGCCCTCAATTTTGTCTAACATGATTTTGTATGATTGCTTGCACTAGCTAGTGATCATGATGCAGTATTTTGCCTGTTAGGGAATTTAGCCTTCAATACCTCATCGTGGCCACTAGGTAACGCTTAAAGCAGAGTTCCACCCATAAGTGAAACTACCGCTTTAAGCACTCCTCACCCTCTTGAATGCCACATTTGCCATGTAATATCTTTTGGGGGGGGGGGGGGCTTCGGTAGGAATGGGAATTCCTGTTCCACTTCTAACTTCCATCTGCGGGCCGCCTAGGCGGCTCCTCCCTCCTAGGACGCATGACAGGTCCCAGGAGGTCGCCTGTCCACTCCTAGAGCACAGCGCGTCTCGCACATGTGCAGTGCGTGCCTGGCTGTGAAGCCGAAAGCTGTCACGGCCGGGTACCCACAGTGTGAATGGAGGCGCCAGCGGAGAGGAGCGACGCTCTGGGCACAGACATCCACATCCCTGGACCATGGAGCAGGCAAGTGTCTGTTTATTAAAGGAGTTGTAAAGGAAATTATTATTATTATTTTTTTTTTCACCTTGATGAAAAAGAGAACTTAAGAGTATACCGCCCCCCCCCCCCATTATACTTACCTGACCCCTCAAAAGTCCCGCGCTCGGTCCCGACATCCTCCGCCGCTCAGCCTGGCTGCTGATTGGCTAGATCGGATGGATTGAAATCAGCGCAGCCATTGGCTGGTGCTGCTTTGTCCTTTTAAGAGGAAGAAAGCGTGTTTAGGTGAACTTTAACTGAACATTAATTCAAGTGTTTTTGGGGGTTTGCTGGATAGCGGTAGCACTGCGCTGTTGGGTTTCACTTGTAACTTGAAATTGCTCTTAAATTTTCTAATGGGAGACCTCTCCTCCTGCTGAAGAGATTCCAAAAATGTTGTGCTTTTAAAATATATTGGTTAATGATATTGTACGTCTGTCGCAGAATCGGTGAAACAAGAATCCATCTTTCCGAAGAATATTTGTTTTCTGACCTAGTTTGGCCTGTAATAACCACAGATGTAACCTTGAAGGCTATGGAATGGTATATTTGTAACAAAGTTCTGTCAATGATCGCTGTCCCGAGGAGAGCAAAAATTATCCTCTAATCTGAGCGCTAACGACCATAAGATTGGCCATGATAAATTCCCATGAGATGCAAAATGTTTGCCAAGTGGAATCCATTTCAGATATAAAGCAGCTGTGCCTTATATAAGCTGCAATGGAGGGACAAACAGGAAGCGCTTGTGCCGGGCAATAGATAGCATTCCGGAAATATCTACTCATTATTACGGTGATGATAAAACTGGTGTCTGTTAGGAATACTTTTCAGCTCACTCCTTTGAGGAACAACTATTGTATGCAAAGTCTGTACACAGAAGGAACTTGGAACTTATCAAGGTGTGTTTTTTGTTGTCCCATCGAATGATTTGGCATAGATTTCTCCCTGTATCCCTTTTCTGTGCATTTTAAAAATGTGCCCAGTTATATGTTATAGATCTTCAGCCACTCTCTCTCTCTCGCTCTCTCTCATGCAACCCTCAATTTTTTGGAGATGGGGGAAGATGCAATTAAGGTGGCGTTTTTGTATATTTAAAGGGTGCATTGGTCTTTTAAAAAGATCTTTTGCAATCCCTTAAGGCTGGGTTCACACTATATTTGCTCTGACACTCGTGTATTGTCGGCAATGCTCGGCTACCCGCGCTGACGTCCAGGACGTGAGCGCGGAAGTTGCCGAGACTGCCCGAGTGTACTGCGCTCGGTATAGGTCGGCGCAGTGTTCAAAACTCGGCGCGGGTATCGGCGTATACCGCGCACCCACGAATTTGCCCTGATTTTCAGGGCAAAAAAGTGCGCGGTATACGCCGATAAATACGGTAAGTATATCACATTTGTCATTTAGACCTGGGGGAAGAAAATACAAATGTGATCTACTTACCTGCGCTGTGGTGTTGCACAGACAAGCTCTAAATGTATCCACTTCTCATGTTACCCGAAGGCACTCGTGTATTTTTTATTTTTTTTCTCTTCTGAGCTTGCCCCATAGCAAGCTGTTTGCCACAAGAGTTAACCTGCAGGCTGGATACCGAATTGTGCTGCCTTTGTCCATAGACACACTGTGCCACTTGGCTCCACCCCCTGCTTCCTTGTCACAGGATTTGAATGACTGCAACAGGAGCCACTGGCTCAGCATAGCCTGGAAGACAAGGCTGTGAGGAGGGAGCTGCTACAGACAGTCCTGCTGTGTTCACGGGCAATCGCTAGATGGCCGTGACGCCCGCCCAGGATGGGAGATCCCTACTGCTGACGTCATTTGACTATGGTCTGTAATGAAGTGGTTAATTATACACGCTTTATACGCAGAGCTTTACAATGTAGAAGGGGGGGACACAGCACAATTGCAGTACAGTTCAATACAGGAGGGCCCTGCGCTTTTAGAGCTTACATTCTAAACCCCCCCTTTTTTTTCTTTTTTTTTTTTTTTTCTTTTTTTATAGTAAATTGATAACCAACATGTCGAGCTTTAAAATGGAGACAAACTTTTACCCTTTAAAATCTCCCTTTAAAAAAAAATTCTACAGGTTGCATGTTTTGAGTTAGAGTTTTAGGGCTAGAATTATTGCTCTACCAATCACGGCGATCCCTCACATGTGTGGTTTAAACACCGCTTTCATATGCGGGCACTACTCACGTATGCGTTTGTTTCTGCAGGCAAGCTCGGCAGCACCGGGTGTGTTCCTGGCTCCTAACTGTTTTAGCTGGCTCCTAGATTCCAAGCAAATTTGTCAAGCCCTGAGTTAGGTGGGTGTGGGATAGGCTTCCCTAAATGAGTTTTCAGAGTGGACAGAGTAGGGGCTATATGGAGTAATTATGTGTTCTAGATATAAAAGTCTAAGATATTGAATACTTATATTTTAATAAAGGGGAAGGGATAGATGCCCGCATGTAAACTGCCTGTGACAAGGGGGCAGGACCTTGTTACAGCGCCTCCGAACACAGACCCAACTCTGTGACACATAGGAGTTGCCCACTGTGTGTGAGGCACAAGAGGAGGAGTAGAGTGGAAGGAGAGCTCTGCAGCCTCAGCTCAAAGCGGCCCCAGGGCAAGTCTGTGTCCTCTGGCTGATCGCTTTCCTGGCAGGGAACCCCCCCCTCCAGGCCGCTCTAAAGTCCTGTAAAAAGCCTGCACCGCTTCTGCCAGAAGCGATCAGCCAGGAAACTGTAAGCCCGGTCTGCCCCTGCACTAAATTCCACCATTTACTAGTAAAAGACAATAAAAATTCCATAAATGTATCCCCTATTTTTGTAGATTTTTTTTTTTTTTTTTGTAGCATCCTGATTCTTTGTTCTTGATGGCATTCAGCCATTCTAAGGTGCATTTGGTGGAAATTATGAGCCATTGTATGTTTAGGTCTTCATCTAGAAATTTGCACATCTGAGTGGCCCTCAGGCCTCGGAGTGATTTTTCAGATCATAATATTTCTTAGCAAATTCTATGTCCCACCACTGCATAGATTCATATTTCATCAAATCTAGTTTGTAGAAGACTCTTCTCATTTTTAGGTCTTCCTTAGAGGAGTCCTGATCTTCAGTATTCGATGGGGGGGGGAGAGACGGGGGAGGAGAGACTCCCTCAGGGTTTTATGAAAGTCTTGATGAGATGAACTTCAATATCTGCCATTTTGAACTCCCTGGCAAGATTACGCAGGGAGCTGGTTTCCAGTGTAGGAAACTTGGCGTGTGTGTGTTTTGCTTAGACCAATATTTTAGTATTGTGGCAACAAGACGGCTTAAAGCGGGGTTCCAACCACAATTAGCATTTTTTAAATGTATGTCCTTTCATCATGTGTTTTTATAATATAAATCCGGTCACTTACTATTTTACAATCCGCTGCTGCTCCGCAATAGTTATTCAAAAAAGATAGTTTATAAAACTATGTCCACACCAATGTCATTTTGCTTGTGGGCATTGTGAAGCCCACAAGCACTTCCTGGAAGTCTTGGATGGGGAGTGATAATTGGGTAGCGCACTGCATCCTGGGAAATGATGACACACATTTCCCAGGAGCATCAGAGGGAGATGTCAGGATCCTAGGTGATTCCAAAGGCAGATTTTGTGGGACTGCATAGCAACAGGCATTTCCAGATGAGTAAAAAACATATATATTTTTTTTCTTTTAGGTCTAATGAGCACAATAATGAAGACATTTTTTTGGGATGGAAACTCCACTTTAAGCAGAGTCGCCCTGTGTGGTGATGCATTTTATGACTGTATATAGTTTGTAGATCGCTAGTTTGATCAAAAGGCAGTGGCAACATTGATGGTGATGTGAAGACCACTTGGTAAAATAACTGTGTGTGTAAATGGTGCTGTATTGGCCCAGACACATGAAACGGGACAATGTTTGTATTGCTAAAAAAAACTGGGCAGTCTATGGCTGTCCTCTGGATAACAAAGAATACAAAAATTCCAAAGCACAAAAAACAGCTAGTTGACAAAGGGACAGTTCTGGGTTAAACAATTTGTAACAGTTCTCATTTGCATACATGTACAAATACACGTGGAAGCCATATGACCACTCCAAGGCATGTAAAGTGTGGCCTCTAGTCTGGTGCTCCCATTGATTGGTGTAGGACTGCATGTGTGGAGGTGCCCCTTCCAAAGTATTTACTGTATGTACTTGGGGCCAGTTCACACCAGACGCTGTTCCGTTCATTTCCGTGTGCTTTTTTTTTTTTTTTTTCCACAAAATGCATGCTCAGTGTTTTTCCATGTATTCCGATGACTATAGTTGGCTCTATCTCACACCATGCAGTTTCCGGTCAGTTCTGCACCCGAAAACTGACTGCATGGTGTGAACTAGAGCCATTGGAATGCATGGAAAACACACTGCATGCATTTTGTGCAGAAAAAAAGCACACGGAACTGCGTCTGGTGTGCACTGGCCCTAAATGTGTTTTTTAATATCCATTATATACAGGGAGTGCAGAATTATTAGGCAAGTTGTATTTTTGAGGATTAATTTTATTATTGAACAACCATGTTCTCAATGAACCCAAAAAACTCATTAATATCAAAGCTGAATATTTTTGGAAGTAGTTTTTAGTTTGTTTTCAGTTTTAGCTATTTTAGGGGGATATCTGTGTGTGCAGGTGACTATTACTGTGCATAATTATTAGGCAACTTAACAAAAAAAAAAATAATATACCCATTTCAATTATTTATTTTTACCAGTGAAACCAATATAACATCTCAACATTCACAAATATACATTTCTGACATTCAAAAACAAATCAGTGACCAATATAGCCACCTTTCTTTGCATGGACACTCAAAAGCCTGCCATCCATGGATTCTGTCAGTGTTTTGATCTGTTCACCATCAACATTGCGTGCAGCAGCAACCACAGCCTCACAGACACTGTTCAGAGAGGTGTACTGTTTTCCCTCCTTGTAAATCTCACATTTGATGATGGACCACAGGTTCTCAATGGGGTTCAGATCAGGTGAACAAGGAGGCCATGTCATTAGTTTTTCTTCTTTTATACCCTTTCTTGCCAGCCACGCTGTGGAGTACTTGGACACGTGTGATGGAGCATTGTCCTGCATGAAAATCATGTTTTTCTTGAAGGATGCAGACTTCTTCCTGTACCACTGCTTGAAGAAGGTGTCTTCCAGAAACTGGCAGTAGGACTGGGAGTTGAGCTTGACTCCATCCTCAACCCGAAAAGGCCCCACAAGCTCATCTTTGATACCAGCCCAAACCAGTACTCCACCTCCACCTTGCTGGCGTCTGAGTCGGACTGGAGCTCTCTGCCCTTTACCAATCCAGCCACGAGCCCATCCATCTGGCCCATCAAGACTCACTCTCATTTCATCAGTCCATAAAACCTTAGAAAAATCATTCTTGAGATATTTCTTGGCCCAGTCTTGACGTTTCAGCTTGTGTGTCTTGTTCAGTGGTGGTCGTCTTTCAGCCTTTCTTACCTTGGCCATGTCTCTGAGTATTGCACACCTTGTGCTTTTGGGCACTCCAGTGATGTTGCAGCTCTGAAATATGGCCAAACTGGTGGCAAGTGGCATCTTGGCAGCTGCACACTTGACTTTTCTCAGTTCATGGGCAGTTATTTTGCGCCTTGGTTTTTCCACACGCTTCTTGCGACCCTGTTTACTATTTTGAATGAAACGCTTGATTGTTCGATGATCACGCTTCAGAAGCTTTGCAATTTTAAGAGTGCTGCATCCCTCTGCAAGATATCTCACTATTTTTGACTTTCCTGAGCCTGTCAAGTCCTTCTTTTGACCCATTTTACCAAAGGAAAGGAAGTTGACTAATAATTATGCACACCTGATATAGGGTGTTGATGTCATTAGACCACACACCTTCTCATTACAGAGATGCACATCACCTAATATGCTTAATTGGTAGTAGGCTTTCGAGCCTATACAGCTTGGAGTAAGACAACATGCATAAAGAGGATGATGTGGTCAAAATACTCACTCATTTGCCTAATAATTCTGCACTCCCTGTAGTTGTTATATCCATTATATATTTTTTAACTAAGGCCCCTTTAACACTGGGGCGGGAGCCGCGGTGGCGGTATAGCGCCGCTAAAAATACCGTCGGATTTGCCGTGGGATTCGGCCGTCAGCGGTGCTGTATTAACCCCCGCTAGCGGCAGATAAAGGGTTAATACCGCCCGCAATGCGCCTCTGCAGAGGCGCATTGCAGGCGGTATTGCCCCAGTTTCCCATCGTTTACATACCGCTCCTCTCACCGCTCCAAAGATGCTGCTAGCAGGAGATTTTTTTTTTCTCCTGTCAGCGCATCGCCTCAGTGTGAAAACCCTCCGGCTTTCACATTGAGGTTGCTGGGCAGGAGTTTTACAGGCGGTATAGCAGCGCTATTTTTAGCGCTGTACCACCTGAAAAACTCCTCAGTGAGAAAGGGGTCGAAGTGTTAACAAACCAGTGTTACGATTCTACTACAACTTGGTGCCATTTGTTACATGTTGGATAACTGCTGTGTAATTCAGCATAAAGGATCCCTCAATCGCTGTTATCCATACCATATGCATCAAGCCGGATATAATATCGTACTGTTGAAAATGGAACATTTTACATGGAGATTACAGTGGATGGCAGCGTGACAGTTTTGTATTTTCCATGTAATCGATGTGAATGTGAAGAATACAACTCTAATTTTAAACATACAGTGTGCGTTTGTGTTTCCCCCTCCCTTCATTTCAAAAGTGATAAGCAAGAAATCTTTTAAAGAGTAACTACGTCCTTATTATGAAATACTTTTTGCAAATACTAAAACATGTGCCTGTAAGAAAACCTGCTTGCTAATCCATTGAGTCCAGTGTTGCCTTGTAGGGAAAGTTCTCCCTGCCAACTTTCATTCGTATCTGGGGCAGGCATGCCACAGGGGTTTTCTCCCAGTCTTCAAGACATGGCAAAGCGCATGCGCAGGGGGTTCGGTACATGCACAGACACTGCGTGCCCTGCCAGTAAACTGTCAGACCCCGCAAGCTCAGGGTGGATCTTAATCAATAATTAAAAAAAAAATAATAAGATTTAAATCAAATTTATTTTTAATAAAATGCTTTTGGAGTATAAATCTAAAAGGTGGCTTTCTATTTTAGGATGCATTAATAATTTTGTTTATTCAGCATGAAATGGAACTTTATGGAACTTGAAAGTTATGCAGCATGAGGCTGTATATTCGGCAATATTTTAAAACATATTTTTTGTAAACTCATTCAATGAATCCAAATTCTGCAAGCTGAGATGACATGCACTGCATTGATGCATTCACACAATTTCACAGGAACCATGAGTTAAACCAAAGTTCAGGAATATTCTTTTATCCTATTTTGCTAATCTATGTACACTGCAAACTGGATGATTGAATTGGTTCTGATATCACTGTTTTACTAACCTGACAGCTTATTATTCTAAATAGAATCTTTGATATTTGCAAACAAAATGAAGGTTTCCTAACTACCAGCAATAATAATTCTACATTTAAAGAGCACCTGCCATTTCAGATCCATCATGGCAGCGCCTGTTAGCGGGCATCCACTCACCTGCTGCCGCCACGTCCCTCACCTTGTTGTCACTGCCACATCACCGGCCCCCCATTAAAGTTAATAGGACTGTCGGTGAGTCAACAGAGGGTCAGGTCAGGAGGACCTGCTGCAGGACAGATGCTCTTTAAAAATGATGATTTAAATTGAGCCTTTTTTTTACTAGCAATTTAAATCGACTTGATTTAAATAGATTCACCCTGCGCAAGCTGCTTCTTGGGATGAGTGATATAGAAAACAAAGGACAGTTGGCAGGACTGCATGAATTCGCAGAAATGCTGTAGTGGTTTTTGGTGTGATGCTTGGGGTTCAGGTACATCAGTCTAGCCTAGGCAAGAATGACAGGTGCATACATATAACTTATTATTTATTATATATATATATAACTTTTTTTTTTTTGGCAGCCTGCCAAGTGTATCACAACATTGTCTGATGGTAGATAAGTATAAACAATGTAACTTTTTGTTCTTGGATCAAAGGGATGACTTCTGTGTGTAAATGAGGGAAGTTTAATCACTTAAAGACTAAACCCTTTTTCTGACAATTGTTAACATCCTGTTTTTGTTTTTTGTTTTTTTTGCTAGAAAATTATTTGGAACCCCCAAAAAATGTGTGTGTGTGTAATAAAAAAAACATTATATATATATATATATATATATATATATATATATATATATATATAATTTAATTATGCCCCACTGTATTTGTGCAGCAGTCTTTCAAACATTAATAATATTATTTTCGGGGGGGGGGGGGGGGAGAATATCTATCTATCTTAACATGAAACTTGGCACACATGTTACTTATATGTCAGCAACAAACATAGGATAGGTGGTTTAACCCTTACCCACCCCCATTTGCCATGGTCGGGGTTTTCCTTTAAAGTCCCATTCAACTTAATGGGAAATACATGTTACTTTATAACTTCCAACCGGCTGTAGATATTTCGATAACACTTGGTCACATGTTACTTATATGTCCACTTAAACTATAGGATAGTTAATTTATCCCTTAACTACCCCCATTTGTGAGGGTCTGGTTTTTTTTTTTAACCACTTCCATACCAGGTACTTACGCAGCTTCCCGCCCAAGCCAGCTTTCAGCACTGTCGCACTTTGAATGGCAATTGCGCGGTCATGCTACACTGTACCCAAACAAAATTGGCGTCCTTTTTTCCCCACAAATAGAGCTTTCTTTTGGTGGTATTCGATCACCTCTGCGTTTTTTTTTTTTTTGCGCAACAACTAAAAAAAGGCTGAAAATTTGGAAAAAAAATTACGTTTTTATTTTTTTCTGTTAATTTTTTTGTAAATAAGTTTTTCTCTTTCAATTACGGGCACTGATATGGCGGCACTAATGGGCACCGATGAGATGGCACTGATGGACATCGATGAGGTAGTACTGACGGGCACAGATGAGGTGGCACTGATTGGCGGCGCTGGTATGCGACACTGATGGGCACACAAAGGCGGCACTGATGGGCACACAAAGGCGGCACTGATGGGCACACAAAGGCGGCACTGATGGGCACACATAGGCGGCACTGATGGGCACACATAGGCGGCACTGATGGGCACACATAGGCGGCACTGATGGGCACACATAGGCGGCACTGATGGGCACTCATGGGCGGCACTGGGCACTCATAGGCGGCACAGATGGGCACTCATGGGCGGCACTGATGGATACTTATGGGTGGCACAGATGGGCACTGATAGGTGGGCACTGGGCATGGATGGGCACTGTGGGGTGGCACTGATGGACACTGGGGTGGCACTGATGGACACTGGGGTGGCGCTGATGGACACTGGGGTGGCAGCACTGATTTTTGCCAGGTTGCCAGTCAGTGCCCATTTGTGGGCACTGACTGGCATCTTTTTTCTTTATGCTTTTTTTTTTATTTTTCTGGCTTTTTTTTTTTTTTTTTGGCATTTTTTTTTTTTTTTTTGCCCACCCTGGTGCTCCAGGGTGGGCATCCCTGGTGGTCCAGTGTGGCGATCCGAGGGGGGGCTGCGCTGATAAACAATCAGCGCTAACCCCCCCTGTCAGGAGAGCCGCCGATCGGCTATCCTCTACTCACGTCTGTCAGACGCGAGTGAGGAAGAGCCATCAACGGCTCTTCCTGTTTACATCGTGATCAGCCGTGGTTGGACACGGCTGATCACGTGGTAAAGAGTCTCCGCCGGAGGCTATTTACCGAGATCGGAGATGCAGGGTGTCAGACTGACACCCCGCATCACCGATCGCCGCGATGCGCGCCCCCACGGGCGTGCGCGGCATGAAATCCTGCAGGACGTTCTAGAACGTCCTGTCAGGATTTCATAACCACTTCCCGGACGTAAATCGGCCATAGGCCGGGCGGGAAGTGGTTAAAGTCCCATGCAAATCAATGGGAAATGTATGTTCCCACATAACTTCTGTACGCCTGGAGATATTTCAATAATACCTGGTACACATATTACTTATATGCCAAATAAAAATATATGACAGTTAACTTAACCCTTACCTACACCCTTATATAAAAGATGGGTATATTTATATTACTATGATTTTCCTCCCCAAAAGGTTAAGATAGGAAGACCGGGCAACGCCGGGTATTCAGCTAGTACTTCAATAAATAAAATAAACGGTAAAGTTAGCCCAATTTTATTTTTTATTTTGTATAATGGGAAGGATGTTACGCCGTGAGTGATCTTTATTCTAAGCAAAAAACTGATTCTCATTTGAGCCAAAATCGTGCAGCTTTAGTTGGTATTCCAGGGAGCTTTAACCACTGATTATCTGGAAAGGTAGCTCAGCATAGACTCCTGTTAGCAACTTTTATCCTGTCCTGGAGCTTTCTTTTAAAACTGCAGCAGATTTGGGGAAAAAAAAAAAAAAAAAGCTGAAACAAACATACTGTTTCATAATAAGGGTTAACTTTCTGGAGAATTGATGTGAAGTCTGAAGGCTTTGCTTGTTGTAGATTAGTGGCACAAGGTATTGAGGCTGAAGGTTAGATGGCAGAGGTTACCTAGAGTCGGCTAGCATCTTTTGGCTGCCTTCCATTTGCATTTACTAACTGGATTAGAAGATTTTTGAGTATGCAAAGCAATTTGCTTTATTGAATGGCGTCCACCTAACAGGATACCAGTTTAACCACTTCAGCCCCGAATAGATTTACCCCTTTCCTGATGGGCCTTTTTTTTTTTTTTTTTTTTGCAATATGGCACTGTGTCCCTTTTTAACTGACAATTGCGTGGTCGTGCAACACTGTACCTAAACAAAATTAGTGCCCTTTTTCCCCCCACAAATGGAGCTATCTTTTGGTGGTATTTGCTCACCTACAGTTTATTTTTTGCACTATAAACAAAAGTGACAATTTTTGAGAAACACTATTTTTGCTATAATATCCCCAATTTCTTTAGTTTGGCTGATATGTAATCTTGTAAAAAAAAAATTTTTTTGGTAGTAAAAAATCGCAATAAGCTACCGTACGAAATGGGGGATAGATTTATGGCATTTTTATTTTATTTGTTTACTGGTAATGGTGGTGATATGCAGGATTTATTTTTTGACTGACATTTATGCAGCGATCAGAGCTATAAATGGCCACTGATTACTGTATAAATGTCAATGGCAGGGAAGGAGTTAACACTGGGGGAAATCGAGGGGTTAAATGTGTTCCCTCAGTGTATGCTAGCAATGGGGGATGCAGACATCGTGGCCACCGTGAAAGCGCATCAGCTCCTCAATACTACGGCGGTACCCGAAAGTGGCTGCCGCACAGCTACAAGCACTTCTCGCAGGGGAGCCATTCAACTACCGTCAAACGGCGGGCGGTCGGCAATCGTTTAACTGTGGATGTTGAAATTTTGTGAATATTAACAATGGTCAAGTACAATAGTATATGACTCCTTTTTAGGTAGTGGCTTGGCTATTGGCCAAAAGTGGCATGGCGGTTTTACTTCCATCTTTTCCATGGTCATTAATTTTGCTATTGGAAAAACAATGTCATGACAGAAGGAAACCTTTACGTGAGCCCTGTCCCGGCTGACTAGCTGCTGTGTTGGCCTTTTGCCATTCAGATGAAGACCCTTTGTATATACTCGCTGGCTACTTTGTTAGGTACACCTTGCTAGTACCGGGTTGGACCCCTTTTTGCCTTTAGAACCACCTTAATTCTTTGTGCCATAGATTCAGCAAGATGATGGCAGCATTCCTCAGATTTTTTTTTTTTTTTATAAAACCTTTTTTATAGTAGGTTGTGGATGCCCAATATAATCTGTGTGTTTGTTTTTGGTTTTCTGGTAAACTTGGCGGCTATGTAGAAAATGAAGAGTCCTTGGCATATGACGCACGCTAGCGGCTACCATTACTTACAAAGATTTTGCCAAGCCCATTGGAAACTTGTGTTTTTTGGTGCCATGTTAGAGAAAACTGGCAAAAAAACTGCGCTAATTGCAAAGATCAGATAACATAAAATTAAAAATAAAAGGCAGCAACTAGCGTGCGATACACAGACAAAGCTATAAAAGGAAAAAAAGCTGCGCCAATACGATATGAGTGATAATAATGCCAGGTCTCCTAGGCTCCGTTGTATATAAATAAATAAATAGATAAATAAACACACAAGTCCCAGGAGCCACTTGGCATATAAGAACACAAACGATCCTGAAGACAATACCTCCGTGAAATCGAAACTGTTGCACACTGAAGTGAGGACCCACCACAAGATATAAAGCCGCTTACCAGAGGACAAGCTTGGGCTATAGCCCAGCCACGGCCCTTACTTTAGTGGACTCTCATGCCGTGTACACACGATCATTTTTCGGCATGGAAAAAAAAGCTGATCACAGAGGTGTTGTCTTCAGGATCGTTTGTGTTCTTATATGCCAAGTGGCTACCGGGACTTTTGTGTGTGTTTATTTACAACGGAGCCTAGGAGACCTGGCATTATTATCACTCATATCATATTGGCGCAGCTTTTTTACTTTCATGTTGGAGAAAACTATTTGTAACTATTGTACACTATATTGGTAGACCCACACATTGGTGGCTCCTCACACCAGCCTGTAAATACTTGGGGACCCCAGCGGTTTTTCTTTTCTTTGACCTTACCAGGCTGAATCTATCTGCCAGCTGTCATTTTTAGAGCTTGTTTTTCAGGAAAAGCAAGTAGACAATGCTGGATAACGTTAAACTTTTTTTTGTTTGTTTGTACTGTTGCGCAGCTGTAGGGTTGCACAATATTTTTAATGCAAGTTCCACTTTAATCCATTTTATATATTTATAACCGTGTAAAAATTCAAAATATGCAATGTGGCATTTCAATTTTTCACTACATTCAGATAGATCATTGAAGTCCAATGAATAGTTGGTTTTGGCAGAAGGGCCTTGAAACACAGTTGTTTTGATGTGGCTGTAGTTGGGTTGTTCCATTTACTAGTAGGGTTATGAATGAGCAAGTTGAATTGAGTCTAAAGATTTCCCCAGATACTACAGCTGGAGTTATGTCAGAATGTTTCAGCTGAAAAAAACAAACCTGCTGGCTGCCCAAACACTTTCCATTCCAAGTAAAATTTTTGAAATGGAAGACTTCCAGCAATTTGTATCTGAACCAACGTAAATACAGAATTGAAGCTTAACCATGTTGAACAAATTGTTCATGGCTAATAATATCTATGAAGAACTAATGTAACAAATGTATTTCCTTCTCTTGTTCTAAGTTTGTAAAATGGCATTTCACAGTAAACCACTTGACGTCTGTGGAAGAAAAACAGATCAACATGGAACAAATATTCGGCTTTCTTGTCGGGCTCTGCTTCCTTTTTTCAGTGCTGCACAACATGGGTTTATTTTTTATAAAACATTTTTTTAACAAAACCTTTTTTAAAATAAACTTTGGGTGTCAAAGAACTCTTTCTAATAATGCGATCATCCGCTCTTGCTACTTTTGCATGGTGTTCAATGGGAGAAATGCCCCATTTCAGCTGACAAGATCGTGTGTGTGTGTGTGTGTGTGTGTGTGTGTGTGTGTGTGTGTATAATTTTTTTTTTTTTTTATTCAGAACAAGGTAATTTTGGTCGTTAGGGGATCAAGATAAATCTGAAAAATATCCACTGGAATATTGATCCAAAAATCCAAGTAAACCCAACTTGTGTTTTTATATTTCTACAAAAATAAAATATATTATGGTTTTTCAAATGATCATCAGGAATTTTTTTGGAAGTTTCAACTGGTATGCCTGTGTGTGGCCCCTGCTCATCCTCGGCATGGTATTGGAATCAGAAAGGCCAGTGACTTGCCTATTCTGATTATGCAATTTTGTATACTGTGATGGAATTTACCAATTCAGCTTCCCGACATGTGGGTGGTTCATGGCCCAACTACACTCCAGCTTATGATTTTACATGTGAATTTCCTTTTTGCTAATGCCTGGCAGAATTGAGCAGCAAAGGGTGAAAGGAAGTTAAAGGGGCGTTCCAGGCTTTTTTAGGTTTGTTGAAAGTCAGCCGCTACCAAAAGTGTAGCGGCTGGCTTTTAATAAACACTCACCTGCTCCACGTTCCAGCAATGCGGTCGTCCGGAGCACCCCCTCTCCGGCCGGCGCCTTCATTCCTAGTGTGGGCACCCGGCCGTGACAGCTTTTCGGCTTCATGGCCGGGCACTCACTGCTCATGCGGGAGCGGCGCTGCGCTCCGAGTGGTCAGGCAATTTTTTTTTTTTTTCTTCAACCTGTTGAGCCAGTAAGTCTGTTAATTCATTCATACAAATCATTAGTAATGCCTCATCTGGGATATGCAGTTCCGTTTTGGGCACCAATTCACAAAAAAGGATATTGAAACTGGAAGTGCAGAAGCAAAGGGCAACCAAACTGATGAGAGGCATGGAGGAACTCGGCTATGAGGAAAGATTAGAGTAATTGAATTCTCTTGAGAAGAGGAGATTCAAGTCGTTGTACACCCTGTACAACCACTTTTACCTACAGGTAAGCCTCCGGGTTTAGGAGATATTTGCAAGAAAGCCATGCGCCGATGTCCACCACGCATGCACAATTTAGAAAGGGCAGATCCTGCAGTTTCTAAAGAGGTCATGCTGTGACTGGCGGCTCCCGCGAATCCCGCCAGTCACAGAGCTGGAGGTCGGCCCCAGAAGGGGGGTGAAGATAGACGCTCACTGCTAGTGGGGATAGCGGTGACATTGCAGGCTTTGGTTTTGGGTAAGTGACCCATAATGGGCTACTAGGCGATGCATAGTAGCCCATTATGCTTTACCTTTGCAGGAAAATAAAACCCATTGGTTTACTTCCTCTTTAATTGGGGATATGATCAACATGTATGTAGCACGGCCCCCTTGGACTGCTTGGATTTACTGCTCATCTGCATCGCCATGACCATGTGAACATTCCAACTCACCTGACACTTTGGGTTCAGACATCATTGCACCTTTAAATAAGACAACACTCAATATGTTTATGAATAAAGAAAGTGATGAGCGCAAAAATATGAATAAATGGTGCAAAAACCACATCAACAATGTGAATAATGAGTGACAATATTAAACAGTGAAAGAGATCCTCCAATATGGAGGGCCTGACATGAACACACAAAAAAACACTAAATGGGTGGGGTGTGCAATCAATAATCAGAGTGAACAGTGTCCAATAAACGCTAATAAACGTTGGTAAATAAAATGTCCCAAAATAGCAAAACAATTATGGTGATTCCTGAGTGAAAATAAGAAAGCAATATGCTGTGACTCTTGTGCAATGATGGAAACATCCACACGACAGGTGGGCTCACAATGCGCTTACCTCCCCCATACAGGGTAATCAGCCTTGGAAATCCTCAAATGGAAAGCCTGCAATTTGATCTCCTCTCCCAATGGATGGTCTGCGGTGTCTAGGCACTCTCTCCAGAGACGTGTCCTTCCCACTGAGTACAAGTTCCTGGGCTTCACAAAGATGGCCGCGCCGTATCCATATAATAGCCAGGGATGTCAACAGAAAAAAACTCCCATAGTGAAGTAATTCCCAACAGGGATATGTTTATTCAAACAATAGATTTAAAATTGTAGTCCAAACATGGAAAATTCAAAATAAAAATAAAATTCAGCAACATGTGGTGACGAGCAGCGATGTTTACAAACGGGATGCCGCGTCACTTCCGGTTACGTCCAAAATGCCTTAGGCGTTGCGTCACGGCACGTGACTTCATCAGAGGCTGGGGATTGGTTAGACTGGCTCCCATTAAATAGAGCCAAAAGCGGAAATTGAATTCGGCCATTTTGAGTACTGGATGCCCTTAGAGCGCACCGCGGCCATTTTAAGTGTGGGAAACACTACAGTGACCTGACCGATTAGTTTGGGCAAGCATGTCCAGTGGGATACTGGACAGTAGTGGACAGAAAAACGAACTATGCTGGATCGCCTGATACAAGGACTGGACCACCACTGTGTATATTAACAATGATAATTGCCAGTGAAATTTGACAAAACATTGTATTACAGAGCGTGTATGAACGCAGCTGTATATGGATATTATGTGGATGATTAAGCCAGGGAGGATTTTTTACCATCGAATATAAAAAAAAAATATATATATATATATATATATATATATATATATATATATATATATATATATATATATATATATATATATATATATATATAAAATTCATATGAATATTAAAAAAATATAATAATATAAAATATAGATGGGATGTATATAAATAGATAAAATATATATTACTACGTGGTATAAAATATATGTTACTACGTGGTATAGAGTATATACACATAAAATTATATGTACCATCCGTAGAATAGCGAACACTAAATTATGCTGGGTATAAAAAGTGTTGGCATAATTTAAAATATTAAAACTAATCCACCCTCGCCCCAAAGTGGCTTGATCAGGCATAAGACACGGGCTGGGTGGAAAAAGATTAAAAAACAAGACTAAACCGAAGTGCAGCTTCATCTCATCAGTTAACATCTTATCAGTTAACAATAAATGAAACTTCAATGACAAAGTTAAAAATTACTAATGAAGCAGTTGACATCAAAGTCCACATTTAACCCGTCGGGCACCAGTGTATGTAGCGTGTGTATCCATAAAGATTCCTTTTGACTAATGGTTCTCACTAGATGTGCCCCTCTCCATGGTTTGTTGAACTTATCAATGGCCCAAAATGACAAGTGACGTGGGTTTCTATTGTGGACCTGATCAAAATGTCTGCTAACATTATGTTTGTCATGACCTTTTAATATGTTCTTAATATGTTCTTTAATTCGAACCATCAATGGTCTTTTGGTTCTCCCTACATATTGTAGATTACATGTGCACTGTAATACGTATACCACACCTTCCGTATGGCAACTAATAAAGTCTTTAATCGGATAACTTGTATTAGTATGGGTACCCAAAAATTCAGTCCTCTTGAGTTGAGGACCTTTTGTGTGTAAGCACGCAAAGCAATACTTGCAAGGAAAAAAACCTTTTTTATTAAAAAAAGTAAAACCACTCCTAGGAGGCGGGTCAACTACGTTTTTGACCAACATGTCCCGAACTGTAGGAGCTCTTTTATAGACAATTTTAGGTTTGGCAGGCAGAATCTTCTTTAAATGTTTGTCTGCAGTTAGTATATGCCAATGTTTCCTAAAAAGTTTTTCCACATCCTTATGTTGAATACTGTAGTCTAAAACAATAACTGGTGCTTCCAAATTATGTTGAGGTCTCATACTGCCTTGTAGCATAATCTTCCTGTCTAACCCAGCAACTGTTTCAATTTGTTGCTGAATAAAGTGTTCCGAATATCCTTTCTTTTGAAAACTTTCCCCAATGAACCGAGCTTGAGACAAGAAATCAGTGTCCCTAGTGCAATTTTGTCTAATACGGACAAGTTGTCCTTTTGGAATATTCAATAGCCACGATTTGTAATGACAACTTTTCAGTGATAAATAACTGTTCGTGTCTACACTTTTGAAGTGGGTTTTAGTGATCAGCTGTTTCTTCATTATTGTGATGTCTAAATCTAAGAAATTCACTGTTTTATCACTAATGTTCACCACCAATTTGATATTTTGATCATTTTCGTTCAAGCCTGTAAAGAATTCTTCCAGAGTATTCCTGGATCCATTCCAAACAATCAGCACATCATCAATGTACCTTTTGTACAGAGACAATTCAGGTGGGGTATTCAAATATACTGCTTCTTCTTCCCACTGTGCCATAAACGCATTAGCCACCGAAGGGGCAAATTTAGCCCCCATGGCAATGCCCGTCTTTTGGTTGTAATAAGTTTGGTTATACCAAAAATAGTTGGATTTCAGGCAGAACTCCAGGCATTTAATAAGGAACTTGCGTTGCTTGCAGATTAAGGTGGTATAATTTCTTAAAAGCCATTTAGTTGCGCTGCAAGCTTAGTGATGTTTCACAATAGTGTATAAAGAAGACACGTCAGCAGTGGCAAGTATTGTATTCCCTTCTGAAACTGGTATTTCTTCCAATATTTGCAGGACATGTTTTGTGTCTCTCAAATAGGACTTGGTCTGCTGAACCGCCGACTGCAAGAAATGGTCCAAATATTGGCCCATCCTTGCAGTCAGGGAATCAATCCCATTAACGATTGGCCTGCCCGGAGGGTTGATTTTATCCTTGTGTAATTTCGGGATGGTATAGATGACAGGGATTCTGCACGTTTCTGGAAGCAGAAACATCGCCTCTTTTTTATTTAAGATGTCTTTTTTCTTGCCTAAATGGATCAGTTGTTTTAATTGCGATTTATAGTTGGCGATGGGGTTAGATGGTAATTTTATGTATGTGTCCTCATCTTGAAGTTGTCCAAGGAGTTCTTGATGGTATTGCTCCTTGGATTGGACCACAACACCTCCCCCTTTGTCCGCCGGGCGAATCACTATGTCCTTACGTTTTTTTAGGCTTTGTATCCCTCTTTTGATATGAGGGGGATCAGAAACTTTCTTTAGTTTCAGATCATCCAAATCTTGGAGCACTAATTTTTTAAAAACATCTATATGTTGTCCATTACCAACCTGAGGGTTGAACACAGAATTGTTTCGAAGCGTGCTGTGTTGTATAGTATCAACATCTAAGGATGTGGATAATTGGAAGGTGTGGTATACGTATTACAGTGCACATGTAATCTACAATATGTAGGGAGAACCAAAAGACCATTGATGGTTCGAATTAAAGAACATATTAAGAACATATTAAAAGGTCATGACAAACATAATGTTAGCAGACATTTTGATCAGGTCCACAATAGAAACCCACGTCACTTGTCATTTTGGGCCATTGATAAGTTCAACAAACCATGGAGAGGGGCACATCTAGTGAGAACCATTAGTCAAAAGGAATCTTTATGGATACACACGCTACATACACTGGTGCCCGACGGGTTAAATGTGGACTTTGATGTCAACTGCTTCATTAGTAATTTTTAACTTTGTCATTGAAGTTTCATTTATTGTTAACTGATAAGATGTTAACTGATGAGATGAAGCTGCACTTCGGTTTAGTCTTGTTTTTTAATCTTTTTCCACCCAGCCCGTGTCTTATGCCTGATCAAGCCACTTTGGGGCGAGGGTGGATTAGTTTTAATATTTTAAATTATGCCAACACTTTTTATACCCAGCATAATTTAGTGTTCGCTATTCTACGGATGGTACATATAATTTTATGTGTATATACTCTATACCACGTAGTAACATATATTTTATACCACGTAGTAATATATATTTTATCTATTTATATACATCCCATCTATATTTTATATTATTATATTTTTTTAATATTCATATGAATTTTATATATATATATTTTTTATATTCGATGGTAAAAAATCCTCCCTGGCTTAATCATCCACATAATATCCATATACAGCTGCGTTCATACACGCTCTGTAATACAATGTTTTGTCAAATTTCACTGGCAATTATCATTGTTAATATACACAGTGGTGGTCCAGTCCTTGTATCAGGCGATCCAGCATAGTTCGTTTTTCTGTCCACTACTGTCCAGTATCCCACTGGACATGCTTGCCCAAACGAATCGGTCAGGTCACTGTAGTGTTTCCCACACTTAAAATGGCCGCGGTGCGCTCTAAGGGCATCCAGTACTCAAAATGGCCGAATTCAATTTCCGCTTTTGGCTCTATTTAATGGGAGCCAGTCTAACCAATCCCCAGCCTCTGATGAAGTCACGTGCCGTGACGCAACGCCTAAGGCATTTTGGACGTAACCGGAAGTGACGCGGCATCCCGTTTGTAAACATCGCTGCTCGTCACCACATGTTGCTGAATTTTATTTTTATTTTGAATTTTCCATGTTTGGACTACAATTTTAAATCTATTGTTTGAATAAACATATCCCTGTTGGGAATTACTTCACTATGGGAGTTTTTTTCTGTTGACATCCCTGGCTATTATATGGATACGGCGCGGCCATCTTTGTGAAGCCCAGGAACTTGTACTCAGTGGGAAGGACACATCTCTGGAGAGAGTGCCTAGACACCGCAGACCATCCATTGGGAGAGGAGATCGAATTGCAGGCTTTCCATTTGAGGATTTCCAAGGCTGATTACCCTGTATGGGGGAGGTAAGCGCATTGTGAGCCCACCTGTCGTGTGGATGTTTCCATCATTGCACAAGAGTCACAGCATATTGCTTCCTTATTTTCACTCAGGAATCACCATAATTGTTTTGCTATTTTGGGACATTTTATTTACCAACGTTTATTAGCGTTTATTGGACACCGTTCACTCTGATTATTGATTGCACACCCCACCCATTTAGTGGTTTTTTGTGTGTTCATGTCAGGCCCTCCATATTGGAGGATCTCTTTCACTGTTTAATATTGTCACTCATTATTCACATTGTTGATGTGGTTTTTGCACCATTTATTCATATTTTTGCGCTCATCACTTTCTTTATTCATTTCCTTTATTTGTTGTTAGCACAATTCAGATTTGAGCCGCATTAATTTATATTTAGTTTGTTTGCATATTTTTTCACCCCCACTTTGTTAGTATTGACCAGCGCTTCAGTTCCCCCCTTTCTTTACTTTATGTTTATATTCTGTTATCTTCACTGAAGTATTCCAGTAAATGTTATGTTTGTACAAAGGCGGTAATGGTTCATCTGAGCTTGGAAAAACAGCACAAACTCAGTTGAGTGACACCTCGGGGGGGGGGGGGGGGGAATGCCAGCTAAGGCAATTGGCAACAGATTATATACAAATATGTACAGTATAGTACCACTTGAACATAACCTGAAAGGATAAGCAGAGATTGCGTGACAATACTTCTAGAAAGAGGAACTCAGGCCGACCTGTTTAGCTTCATCGCTCATTGGGATTAAAGGTTAAACGTAGATGGTGTGAGGGCCCTTTAAGTAGCAATGGCAGAATATCACTGTTTGCAGATTTGATGGTCTTCACCGACAGTCGGAGCTCATTTAATTGTATCCAATAAGGTGTAGTAAGAGTGGTAGTATATCTGACTGTAGCTAAAGATGCTTATGTAGGGTGTTCAAGTAAAGGTGAAGTGTTACCAAAGTAAAGCTGTCTGTAGTGTCCCAGTGAAACAACAAAGGAAAGGCGTGCAAAGATGGGCAATGGCCCTCTCATCAATGACCAGACCGATTCAATGATTTCCAGCTAGCAAATCGCAGATGGATGTCCTGGCTGCGGAGCTGCTTTTGCCGATCATCCATTGTGGTGCACGAAACGTGGATTGCTGCACTGTAGAGGTGGTGCTGGTCAGATGTTTGCTGAACGACAGGCAATGCTGGACCCCCCTCTCAGCCAGGTCAGATGACTGCAGACCATGTGGCCGCGTCCTCACTCTCTCCACACAGACATCCCTCTCACATGAGGCCCAGGAGGAAGAAGAGTGTGGGGTGGATCTCTGGTCTCTTTTATAGCTCTTCCCCGCAATCTCTCTGGTGATTGCAAGGATCCCTGGGATATATAGCCCGGGTGTACAGTCAGGCGAACAGCAATGTGATGGTACTACTAGTCTCCCAACCCCTTTTTGGTTTGGCTCCCGAATATGTCAGTCCAGTAACGCTGGGCACTAGAGGGACAATATGACAGAGCAGGGAATAGCTGTTCATTGCAAATGTAGTCCAAATTGCTACATCCTCCCCCACTTAAGTCTTTTGTCCCCGAAGACACAGAGCACAACCTATAGAATCGCCTCACTGTATTCTAAGAAAATGGTTAATTAGGCTAGGGGGGAATACACTCCCCTCTTCGGGTGGCATGGATCGGCAAGCTTTCTCGGCCCCATTCCTCAGCGTAGGCCTCCGGACAGGAAGATGGAGGTACTCGGACAGTCTCGGATATAAGCAGCAGATGGTTTCGGTGTTGGGTCTTCAGAGGCCCATTCCTGCCCTCTGGCCAAATCTGGTATACAGGAAGTCTGAGCGTTTAACCTTACATTGTCTGTAAAGGATTATTCAATCTCTGAGTTGTAGGTTCTGAACCCTAACTTTGAGATAAAAGTTTTTCTTGTTCCTCTGTTCTGTTGGTGGAGGTTTCTTGGCTTTCTCATAGGCCATCTTCATATTCTTCTGAAGCCTGTCAACATAACCCCGGTAGGAGGACCGAGGGGTACGATCAAACGATGTTCCAAATCCAGGTCCACTGGTATGAGCTCATCTTCCAAACATTAGTCTGTAGGGGGGAGTACCCAGTACAATCGTTGTTAGGTGCTATTAAAAGCATGAACTACTGCATGCAGCTATATGGTCTCCCCAATGCTGTTTCTTCTGAGGGAAGGGTCCCCAACATATTCAGCAGGGTACCGTTGAAACGCTCGGGTTGAGGGTGGTAAGGAGTGGTCCTGGATTTCCTAATACTTCTGATTGACTTGCTCTCGAAGTCTTGACCTTTGTCTGAGTGTAGGCGTTGAGGCAGCCCATAATGAATAACTTCTCCGCTAGGGTTTTTTTTGCTACAGTACTGGCCTGCTTAACCCTAGTTGGAGAAAGATTGGGCATAGCGGATGACATGATCTGTCACAACCAGGACATTACTCTGCCCACTCAAGTCAGGCTCCAAACACCAAATCAATGCACACCAACTCCATTGGCCCCAACTCTGGAGATGGCCCATTGGGGCTGCCCTGCCAGGTAAAGTGTTTCTCTGAGTGCACCTGATGCAAGAGCAACAGTAGATTTCCACCTTGGCTCTCATGGATAGCCAGTAAAATTGATCTCTGACTAACTTGAAGGTTCTGTCCGGGCCTAAGTGACCATGATCATCATGAAGGGCGGTCAACACTTTTTTGTTTTTTTATTTTTTATTTTGTCACCATTTTCTCAGGAACGGTTGACAAACGCACTCTGGCTCCTCAGATGGGCCTCTCCGGTAGGACTCCATACTCTAATCGCATTTTTTCCCACTCTCTGCCCTGGTTCACACTGGGTACGATTTGGAACGATTTGAGATGCGATTTGACATGTCAATTAAATTGCAGCCAAAATCGCGGTAAAATCGCGCATTTTACTGCGATTTTGAATTCGCAGCAGTGTGAACCTAGGCTAAATGGACTACTTTTGCATTTGCATTTTGCATTTTAAAATACACCCATCATAGACATTCTAGATTCTTCATTTCTGAAGCCTCGTACACACGCACGATTTTCTCGGCAAGAAAACTGCTGGCAAAGCTTTCTTGCAGAGTAAACCGGGCGTGTGTACGAGGCTTTGAGGTTTCTCGTCAAGAAAACTGCCCAGAATCTAGACGAAAAAAATGGAGAACCTGTTCTCTATTTTCTCGTCAGGATGATTCTCGGCAGTGTTTTCCTGCCGAGAAATCCAAGCGTCTGTATACTTGCCTGTCGCCGTGAAACCCGCGCATGCCCAAAATTACTTTGACGCATGCGCGGTAGCTTCCAAGGCATGGGTAGGGTGTAGCTAGATGGCGGCGAAGGGATTGAATGTAACGAGCGCATGCTCGTCATAGTCGATGTCGCCACGTTCGTGCCATTCAAAAGAACGGTAGTTCTTTTTGAATGGAGTGTGTGTACACTCGGCAAGAGAATATTGGCAAGAATTTTTTTTTTTTATGATGTGGATAGTTTTAAGACTAATCATGGCTTTGTGCATAGTTGCTCATTAACTGCAGTATTCAAATACTATGTATGTGTTTGTTTCTTGCAACAAAAAAGACTTGCAGATGCTTAAGCTGCATCTGAGCAGCTTGGGTTTAACAATCACTTTCCTTATGGTCTATGAACATCATGCAGATTGTTCCACATATGTATTTAGTTTTGGCATTGCAGCTGAGGCTGGGTTCACACTGGTCCGACAAACGCTCCGACATTGGGCACTCATGACGTGTGAAAATCAATGTTTCCCTATGAGAGTCGTCTTAACTAGTCCGACACAAGTCGGTCTGACTTTGAAAATGCTCCCTGTACTACTTTGGTCCGACTTTGATCCTACTTCAGCCCATTGAATATCATTTGAAGTCGGACCAAAGTAGGAGCCTTGTCCTTGCCATCCGACTTTTGACATCCGACATGTGATTACAACAGCAGTAAAAGGAATTTATCTCGCACTGGGATTGTTTTGATTGGTCAAAGGACAAGTCAGACTGTCACAAAGTCGGATCAAAGTAGTATCGTGTTCATGAAAGTCGGATGGATGTCTGACCAATTTAGGAATGATGTCGCAGAGCAAAGTAGGATGAAAGTTGTATGACTGTTGTGTCGTATCAGTGTGAACCCAGCCTTATGCTCAACGGCGGGAAGTGTTTTTTTTTTATTTATTTTTTATTTGCCAATATGGTGGTTGTAGGTAGCATCTTCAATTTGTAATCCAAACTGAAACTAATCGAATTATGTCGTGTGTGTTTTTTAATTTTATTTTTCTTGTAGACATCTTTGTGCACTTAAAACAGGCGAAAATATTAAGGCCCGGATTCACGTAGCACTTACGCCGACGTATCTACAGATACGCCGCGTAAGTGTAAATGTGCGCCGTCGAATCTATGCGCCGTGCCCATAGAACTAGATACGCCTGAAAATAGGCTTCCTTCGAACGACGTAACTTTCCTAAGCATATTTACGCTGGCCGCCTAATTGCAAATATGCAAATGAGGGAAATACGGCGATTCACGAACGTAGTTGCGCCCAGCGCATAATATACGTGGTTTGCGTAAGCCTTACGTCCGGCGTATAGTTATTCCAAATTTATAGGAGGCGCATCCCATGCAAAGGTATGGACCACGGAACAGCCGTCGTATTTTACGTCGTACTACATGAATCGGGCTGGGCGTAGGTTACGTTCAGTGATTCAACGTATCTTAGGCGTTCGTTCCGACGTGATCCTGATCATGCGCACTGGGATGCGTTCACGGGACAGCGCATGTGCCGTTCGTTCGGCCCATCATTTGCATTGGGTCACGGTTCATTTAAATGGATCACGCTCACCTTCCACCTACTTTAAACTAGGCGGGCTTACGCCAATGATTTTACGTTGCGCCGGCGCAACGTTGGGAGCGTTTTCATTGTGAATTGGGTGCTTGCCTCTCTGATTTACGTCGGCATATGAGATGCGCTACGCCCGCCTAAAAATGCGCCGATCTACCTGAATCCGGCCCTAAATGTCTAATACGACTTTATTTGACTTTGTCTAATTACCATTTAAATGGTTATCCATGTTCTTGCATCTTTTTCGGACCCTAAGCTAACTGTTCCGCTTCACTTCAATGATTTGTTATATCACTGGATATAATCAAAGTGCCTGATTAGTGTATTAGTGCTGTGACTGTAAACATGCTGCCAGGAAGAGCACAAAGCAAGCAAATTACCTGGTAAACGTTCTGTTTTGCTTCTTCATTGTCAAACAGGTTGGGAGTATGTTTCAATCATTTATTTATTTTTTCACCCAAATTTACTATTACTGTAGAGGTTCAGACTGTATTGCCTATTGGGGTGCTTTGGGTACAAAAAATGGCTGTGCAAAATTACAAATCCTTTAGCTGATGGTTTTTTTTTTTTAGTTGTATATTTAGCAGCTGGTCTGTAGTTTATAAATAAGATATTTGGTGAAATCCTTAAACCTCGTACACATAATCAGAGTTACATCAGACTTTTCCGTGGATTTTGTTCCCAAGGGCGTTGGCCATGAACTCGAAATGCATACAGAAGGCAAATTTTCAGTCAAAACCTAAATGTGGTGTTTTTTTTTTTTTTTTTCTTCTCTTTAGCGCCACCCTTTGGGCAACTTTTGCTAATGTCTTAATGTTTTAACATTGGTTCTGGTTCTGAGCATGCGTGTTTGTACTTGGACGGCTTTGTGTAGACACAATCGGATAATATTGCCAGACAGTTGGCTGTTCATGCTCACCAACTGTCATTTGTTGTCGTTAATTCAGCCAACAATTGTCTGATGGAGCTTACACATGGTAGGATTATCCAACAACATGTCCATCAGACAATAATTGTCGTAAAATTGGATCGTGTGTGGCTTTTATTCTAGAATTGTTAAATGGCATATTCCCTCCTAAAGTGTCAATGTTCCCACTTAACAAGATTGCTTCATTGCGTTGGCGAAGAGTTCTTCTGTATAACCAATACATTTTGTGATGTGTTTATTTATTTTTTTATTTATTTTTTTCTCTCCACAGCTGCTTATTGGGGTGATATTGCTTTGGATGAAGAGGACCTGAAATGGTTTCAAGTTAACAGATCACTAGACCAAGAAGAAACCAACAACCAGACTGTATTTACAGCAGGTTAGTGAATTTTAATGTTTTTAAATGTACCCTCTTTGAAGGTAATGTAATCTTACAATTAGGTTGTCTTATGACAAATCATTGGGGTTCAAACATCCATCCAAAACTTTAAATGCATCACTAGTGCTGCACTGGAGAGAATTCTTGTTGGGCCGTGTATTAGTGCTCAGACGAACACACTTAGACAGAATTTTAATGGTTCAAAGAATGTCAGGCAAAATAGTCGGCCCTCACGCATGTTCACTTCATCAAATATGGCCCTCTTGTACAGGGGCAAAATGATATTGCTCTATGGAGTCCATACCTCTCAATAGAAGAGAGGAATTTGCTTGCTTTGGAAACCGCTGCTTGGCATTGCATGCTATTAAACTTGGGTAGATCATAAGCCTAATGATGGATCGTATCTATGATCTGTAGATACTCTTGAATAGTTACTTGGCATATAGAACATTCTGCAGCGGGGCCCAAATAACTGGTGACGGGATCCTCCTTTTATCCTGACCTGCCTGCTGTCCATTTGGATTACACTGGACCCCACACTGCAACCTGTTTGAACTCCTGTACAGCCACACAGTTTGACACCTTACTACAAAATTTTCGTTTTTAAATGTCAATTGTCTGTTAAAACCGTATAAATCCTATAACAAAACTCACACATTGGTTATCCTGCATTTCTGAACTATGTACTTGGTGGGGATGCCAGATTTTACATGCCAGACCTAAATCCTTCTTCTTTATTAGATTATCATACAGCTGTAGTTCCAAACACAAAAGTACTACATATAATAATGGCTTTAGGGTAGTTCCAAAGAGGAGACTTATTTTACATAAACATATAAATGCTATTTAAATGTTTTTGTGTGGTTGTCTGAATAATGTGCATTGATGGATCAAATCCAGCAAAATGGTAGGCATTCTTGGGAATGAGGACCGCTGTCAGTATATTTATCAGGTGTGCGTATCTAATAGTGGATGTTTTTGTGTATAGATTATATAAAATATGTAACCACTATCTCATATTTCATAGCAGCATGAAATAGTTGTTTAAATGTTACAGTACCTTTTTTTTTATTTTTTACCACACCATGTTTGTTTTTGTACAGTGTTAATATATACCGTAGGGAAAGTAATCTCACCATAGTTGCCTTTTTTGAAGGGCTAGTATCAAAGTGCATTGGTACTAAGAACTATCAAAAATTTGGTACGCATGTTCAACTTTAGCACCCCCCCCCAATGTGCCTAGCAATTTATTAATGTCAGTTTAGCACTGCCCCCGTAGGGTTTGCTATGTATAAACTTCTGAGCGTCCCACTGATTATCCTGCAGCCAGATACTGGGATATTTTGCACTTGACCACCCACCCTCTTATCCACTAGTTATCCAGTCTAGGTCTGTATATTTGGTTTTTAGTATTTATTGGTAGGAGAAGGGATTAGTAAAATACTCCAACTTGAACTATATACAGTACAGATGAGGACAACTCACTTGGCCTCTTCAGCATTAACTAGGTAGCAGACTCTCTGCTATACTATACTGCACCTGTATGGGAGAATAAGTCCTTTGCTTGTTCTGGCAGCAGACTTGAAACTATATAAATCTTCAGGACACTCACTAGCATCCCCTTTGGCTGACACCCGTCTACTGACTCTCACAGGACAGGCCCCTCAAACTGATCTGAACTCGTGACCAGAAACGGATCCTTCCTGGTGTCTCCCTTCCAATCGGCTCTGCAGGACATCTGGGTTGCAGCTTTACTCGACACTAGCCTTGCCTGTACAGAGGAAGGGCAGCTGCTTCCTCCCTCCAGGACCCCACTCTCCAGCTGAAGACTCCGCGCACATCTTTCCTCACCGTGTGTGTATATATACAGTCACCCAGCATGCCTTGAGGCATTTTCCTCTACCAATGGCCAGGGCTGTAATTGTGCATATGCTTCAATTTGTCAGGGGACTCTGACATATTGGGGATCTAAACGGACCTCTGATTCAGCTTTTGAGTCAAAGAAAGGAGATTTGAGGACACAGCCTGCAATCCTAATCGGCCTCAGCTGCCAAGAATGAATAGACAGGAATAGCTCTGTACAGAGCTGCCCATTAATTCGCAAACTGAAGCACAGGAAACAGTTTACTATGCTTTAGTTATGAATGAACAGAGTTGGTGATTGGTACAGTACTGAAGATTTTAGTCGACCAAACTGACTAAAACTACATTGAGATTTGACGTCAAAACTAACACGTTTGTGGAGCTTTGTTCGATGGGGAAGTCCTGCTGGAGAAAGGGCCTTCCTAAAAGTTGGAAGGGCAGTTTTCTAAAATGGATTTACAGTACTTGTCACTGGAAACCCCTGAACTCAATTTTGGAGGGGTGTCTGCATATGTGTGGTGATCAGATGTCCACAAACTTTTTACTAGGTGGGATGGTGCGAATAGCCTGTGGCATAAAGGGCATGTATTAACCACTTAAGGATTGGACCAATATGCTGCTAAATGACCCAAGGGGTTTTTACAATTTAGCACTGCGTCGCTTTAACAGACAATTGCGCGGTCGTGCGACGTGGCTCCCAAACAAAATTGGTGTCCTTTTTTCCCCACAAATAGAGCTTTCTTTTGGTGGTATTTGATCACCTATGCGGTTTTTATTTTTTGCGCTATAAACAAAAATAGAGCGACAAATTTTTTTTACTTTTTGCTATAATAAATATCCCCCAAAAACATATATAAAAAAAATGTTTTCCTCAGTTTAGGCCGATACGTATTCTTCTACCTATTTTTGGTAAAAAAAAATCGCAATAATTTATCGGTTGGTTTGCGCAAAATTTATAGCGTTTACAAAAATAGGGGATAGTTTTATTGCATTTTTATTATTATTATTATTTTTTTTTTTTTTTTTTTTTTACTACTAATGGCGGCGATCAGCGTTTTTTTTCATGACTGTGACATTATGGCGGACACTTCGGACAATTTTGACACATTTTTGGGACAATTGTCATTTTCACAGCAAAAAATGCATTTAAATTGCATTGTTTATTGTGAAAATGACCATTGCAGTTTGGGAGTTAACCAAAGGGGGCGCTGTAGGAGTTAGGAGTGTAGGAGTGTGTGTTTACAACTGTAGGGGGGGTGTGGCTGTAGGACTGACATCGATCGAGTCTCCCTATAAAAGGGATCACTCGATCGATGCAGCCGCCACAGTGAAGCACGGGGAAGCCGTGTTTACATACGGCTCTCCCCGTTCTTCAGCTCCAGGGAGCGATCGCGACGGAGCAGCTATAAACGAATAGCCGCGCCGTCGTCCCGGATCGCTCCCCGCGGGAATCCGACCGCCGCATGTAGCGCCCCCGACCCACGGAAAGGCAGGGACGTACAGGTACGCCAATGTGCCTGTACGTGCCATTCTGCCGACGTATATCTACATGCGGCGGTCGGGAAGCGGTTAACTTGCTCACTGACCTCACCGGCTGCATGCTGTGTGAATATCTCCTAAACCGTGCTGGTTTAGGAGCTATTCATGGTACCTTCAGGTAAGCCTTATTGAAGGCTTACCTGTAATTACAAGTGAAAAATTGACTTCCCCCTTAATACAAATTCAAAATGACAAAAAAAGGTTTGCAAAATTAAAGCAGGGGTCTCAACTTTCTAAACCAAGCTTACGGTCCTTTAGGATTTAGGGGGGGGGCAGAATCTGGGCATTGGGTGTAGAAAATGCCCCATTGTTTTGAGTAGGAGGAATAGTGCCCCATCAATGGTGTTAGTAGGAAGAGCCATGCCCAATAATTGGTGTCAGTTGGAGGAATAGTGCCCCGAGTGCTGGAAAAGGCAGGCAAAGAGCTGCAGTTTGGAGACCACTGGTTTACAGGGCAGCAGGCTATAATTTTAAAAATGTTTCTTCTTGCATACCTTTTTGCAATATGCCTGCTATTTATATAAATGTATCAACATATTTTTCAGAACTGAATGCAGAAACCTGCTTTTGTCTAGACAAAGACATTTTTAGGAAGTAAAATAGTATGTGCCTTCCTAATGTGTTCATGACACTCTGTATCCCATTAAAAGACTTTTACAAATTCTCTTTCGGCACACTAAGGGCTTCTCTCAACCTGTATGTCCGTGGTTCCTTTCTTGAAAATGCATTAATTTTTCTATGGGGAGATTTGCCTGTACCTGGAGAAATTCCTATGAAATATAATACAGTGAATGACAGATTCAAGGGAGTTTTTATGGCCATTTAATGAACCTGCCAAATTCTCAAGAGGCAGCTGACAAAGACTCTGGGAAACAAATTAGCAACTGTAAAAACTTGTCATTTTAGTTAACTCTTCGGACCCATTCACACCAGGCACTGCAAGTAACTGTGCGTTGTTTTTTTTGTTTTTAGTGGTGTGTGTGTGTGTTGTTGTTGTTGTTGTTTTTTTTTTTTTTTTTTTTTTAACACCCTTGATGCCAGGGGAAATTAATTTTAAATTCAAGGAGGTCCGGTAGCTAAAATTTTCTTCCAACCGAGGTCTGACTCTCTTTTAAAAAAAAATCGCATCCACGTTTCATCAGCTGTCTCAATCAGGTTGTCACCATCAGAGTCTTGCTATAGATTAGTTAAGGGGTCCATTAGAGTCGTACAGACGGGGGGCAGGAGCTGGGCGGAGAAGCTTGCTGCAGTGGGTGGGGCGCACACGTGACGTTGCATCAGAAATGCAGCCTCCTTGTAAGCTGGACTGCAATTAGACACTTATCTTCCTTCTGTAAATTAATCTCCTCATCGACCATGTAATGTAGATGAACAAAGATGCAGTGTAGAAGTGAGTGTAGCCATACAGGAAACTAGCAAATTACTTGCTGAACGAAAGCCTGAAAAATGAAACACATGTAACTAGCACATCAAAGGACTGGTAAGCTGCAATATACAGTGAGGGGAAAATTATTTGCTCCCCTGCTGATTTTGTACGTTTTCCCACTGTCAAAGAAATGATCAGCCTATACTTTTGATGGTAGGTTTATTTTAACAGTGAGAAACGGAATAACAAATCCAGAAAAAAAAACACATTTCAAAAGTTCTAAATTGATTTGCATTTTAATAAGTAAAATAAGTATTCGATCCCCTATTAATCAGCAAGATTTCTGGCTCCCAGGTGTCTTCTATACAGGTAACGAGATGAGATGAGATTAGGAGCACTCTTAAAGGGAGTGCTGCTAATCTCAGCTTGTTGCCTATATAAGACATTCCTCAAAGGGCAGGTGAATAACCCCCACCAACCCCACAAATTCTGACAAACTACAAGAATTGATTATGCAAGAATAGGCTGCCATTAGTTGGTGTGGCCCAGAAGTTGGTTGATGGCATGCCAGGGCGACTTGCAGAGGTCTTGAAAAAGAAGGGTGAACACTGCAAATATTGACTCTTTGGATAAACTTCATTTAATTGCCAATGAAAGCCTTTGACACTTATGAAATGCTTGTAATTATACTTCAGTATACCATAGTAATGTCTGAGAAAGAGCAAATGCCACTGGAGCAGCAGACTGTGTGAAAATGTAATATTTGTGTCCTCAAAACCTTTGGCCACAGCTGTACATGCACATACATACATTCAAAAGCTATATCCACTGCATACTTCTGTCTCTCCTTGGTAATTTTCAACAGAAACATTGCTATTCCTGAGTGAAAAGACCCTGAGGCTGCAGCCATACCTGCACGTTTCCTAAATGCACAGGTGTAAAACGTGGTTCAACCACTTTTATTATTTCCTCCTAACCCCAAGTGTAAACCTACCCTTGGTGCATGGGGGGAAGCCAAGTTGACGTTTGCTTTGTAAAGAATACCCCATTTGGAGAAAAGAGTAAAGATTTTTGCTTGCACATGATTGATTGAAGTCCACATATCCTCTTGCTAATCTAAATGAAAATTTAGGGCTCGTGCATTTTTTATTGCTTCTAAACCTCTGTTGGCTTGGGTCTCTATGCACACATAAACTGTGAGGTGTTTGGAGGCATAAGCGTTTAGGGGCAGTAGAAAAACGTGAGGCTGTCGCGCTGTAAACATTTTTTCTTTTTTTTTACATGTCAAAATCAATTGTTCCCTATGAGCCCATTGATTTGAAATTGCGTCATGATTTTACTTGCATTGCGACTTTTGCGCTAAGGATCTTGAAGAGGAGCCCCCACGCCATACTCGGTCTGGTATGGATTTTTAAGGGGAACCCCTGTGCCAAAAAGTGTGCCCCCCCCTCAAAATTCATACCAGACCCCCTATCTGAGCATGCGTGCCAGGAAGGGGGGGAGGAGGGAGAGACAAGTGATTGGGACCAGGGCCTATTTCCAACAACCCTGACTGTTGGTTATTGGTCTGCGGGCAGGGGGCTTATCGGAATCGAAGCCCCCTTTAACAAGGGGGGGCCCCTGGATCCCGGCTCCCCACCCTATGTGAACAAGTGAGTCACCCTACCCATTCACCCCAAAAAAGTGTCCAAAAAATTTAAAACGGCACGCAGGTTTTTGACACGGTAATTTATTAAAGCGGCTCTGACATCTCTTCTCCTTCCGATTTTCATCCTCCGTCTTCATCCTCTGCTGGATCTCCTCTCTACGCTGTCTTCTCCCGCTGTTCTTCTGTTTGACGCTCTCTCTCGGTGTAATGCTAGGGCCGCTGTGTACCAATACTTATATAGCGAGACGGGGGCCACCTGGTGACATAATCTGGAGGCTCCACCCATTGCGACATCACCGCCCAGGGCATGATGGGGCGGTGACGTCACTAATGGTGAAGCCTCCGGATTATGTTGCTGGGTGGCCCCGCCCCTTGGCTATATAAGTATTGGCACACAGAGGAAGAACAGCAGGAGAAGACAGTGGAGAGAGGAGACCTGGCAGAGAGAACCGGAGGAGGATGAGATGCCGGAGCTGCTTTTAATAAATTACTTTGTCAACAACCTGCATGCTTTTATTTTTGACATTTGTTTAAAGGGGGCTTCCAGATTCCGCTAAGCGGTGGCAGAGAAACGCTGCTAAAAGCTAGCATGGCATCAACTCTAATACAAAAAGCTAAGCACATTTTTTACAGCTGCTTTTTCCTGGCGTTGGTAGTGGCTTTGTAGCTAATTTTTTCTAACTCCCTGTGTGCATGAGCCTTAGTGTGCAATGTACACTGCTCTAGTCCATTCGATAATTAACCGCAATATACTCAAATACCGTAACCAAGTAGTAATACTCCACAAATAATTGCCAACATGTCATGTTCACTATCTTTAATATATATATATATATATATATATATATATATATATATATATATATATATATATATATATATATATATATATATATATATATATATATATTGTATAAAAAAAATTATATTCGAGACCTAATCGGCACAATACTAATTTTGGATGCTTTGTTTGTTTTAATGAAATGACCTAATATGAAAGCTTTTTATAGGCTCCACATTCGATAGAGAACATGGCCATACATGAATGACTTTTTTGTTCCCGGATAGTTATTCAGTGCTTTTTAAGTAGAGGATAGTTATAAGCAGGCAAGGAGCACATTGGGATAGGAATGTTGTCCTAATTAGAGTTTTCCTCTTCCCTTTTCAGCAGTGTATAGCTATGATGTGAGCTGGATCTGACCTTCAGATTAAACACATCATGGGTATTTTTGTGGCTGTTAGAAGCCTTGAATGCGCTTCTTTCTACGCAACTTGTTTGTGCAGTGCTGAAGTGTGACATGCCCTTCGAACTGTCAAGTTTTCGCACTCTGGCCTTTGTGGAAAGTATACAAAATCTTCCTGTTTAGAGTTTTTTTGTGTCGTGGAGAGTTTTTCTTCTTTCGTCTCTATACCCCCCTCCAGATCTTGATGTTTTGTGATCCTAACTGCTTTGTTTGTTTCCCTACTGGGGGTCTCTGCACCTTTTTGTATCCTTTATGTTTAATATGAAGGAAGGCTCAGGAGATTTAGCTAGCAATTTGGATAGGAGTTTACTTGTGTCCTGCTGCTATTCCAAATCCTTTTTTAAGTGTGTGTGTGTGTGTGTGTGTGTATACGTTGTAAAATATATTGAAAAGGTTAAAAGATGCCTCCTTGCACGCTATGCACAATTGGACAAGTGAGTATTTTGACCAAATCATATTTTTTATGCATATTGGCCAACTCCCAAGCTGTACAAGCTTGAATGCTTATTGGATTTAAGCATATCAGTTGATGTGTATTTGTGTAATGAGGGAGGGTGTGGCCTAAGGACATCAGCACCCTATATCAAGGTGTGCATAATTGGGCAGCTTCTTTTCCCCAGGAAAAATGAGCCAAAAATGTAACTAACACTTTTTACAATGTTAACTTTTTTTCAAGGGGCATGATCACAGAACCTTTTTAAATGTTTGGTTGCAAATCGTCTTCCGGGTCGCAAGAAATGTGTTGAGAGAGAGAGAGATGCAAATTAAAATGATTGTAAATTATTATTATTTTATTTATTTATTTTTTACGTAATTTACCTGCTCTGTGCAGTGGTTTGGCACAGAGCAGCCCAATCTCCTTCTTGGGTTCCTGCCGGCACTCTGCCCCCCCCCCCCACTGAGTGCCCCCTATAGCAAGCCACTTGTTGTGGGAGCGCTCATGCATGCTTGCAGAGCGTGGCTCAGCCCCCTGCTTTTTCCTGACTGGCTGTAGTGGGAGCCAATGGCTTTGGCTGCTGAATCTCAGACAATCGGGAGGGGGAGATGCTGGGAGAGCCTTGAGTCACGTGCACATTTCTGGATCGTGAGTGGGCTTGGGTAAGTATTGGAGGCTGAGTAGGGAGCTGCACACGGGGAGGCCTTTATCACCTTCAGCCTTCACAACCACTTTAAAGGGGTTGTAAAGATTCGTGTTTTTCCACCTTCATGCATCCTATGCATGAAGGTGAAAAAACACCTTGCACCCTTGGGGGCCCCCCCTGTCTTTTACTTGCCTAACCCACGAAACTCAGTGGGCTCGTTCTCGCGTTTGGTTCCCCCAGCTTGAGGTGGCTTGTCATTGGAGTTTGATAGCGCAGCCATTGGCTCCCGCCGCTGTAGATCAAATCAATGACGTGTCGGGGGCAGGGCCGAGTGATACAGTTGGCAGCTATATCACGGGAGCGTGCCCGCAAGCTAACCCCCCATGGGATAGTGCTTCCCAAGAAGAGAGTTGGCTCTTGCGGGGAGGAGCTGAGACAGCTGCCGAGGGACCTCATAAGACCAGGATCGGGATAGATGGATAGGGATGATAGATAGATAGATAGATAGATAGATAGATAGATAGATAGAGATTATATATATATTCTCTCACACACTGCCAAATATTTGAAGATATGAAGCTACCAGAAAATTCTTATTGTCCAGTGCTATCATATTCCAAGAAGTACAAGGTGTTCAGTGCTTGGACATGGCCAAAGGTGAAACCTAACCACCACTGAAAAAATAAGGGGGGATTTTGGGACTTTAAATGAGGCACACGTGTAGTGCACCTCCATCCCTGGTACAGAATATGTAAAAAGGGAAATTTGGGACTTTGAGGCTGTGGACATGGTGTGGGTTAAAATAGGACTACATATTCATTAATCATAAAATTGCATAACATGTCTCAGAAAAAGAAAACACATAGAAGAAACACCATTACAGGTATGTTATTTCATAATGCAAACACAATATTTTGCTCCCCCCCCAAAAAAATGTTTTAATGATAATTAACCAAGATAACAAAAAAAAAAGAGTAAAAAAAAAGCAACAACATCCACCACTGGAGATAAAGCCACTCTAAATTACGGGCCCACCCAACCTTAAACAACCAGCCATGTGGGCCCACAGGTCAGGTTTCCCAGGCACAAAACTTGCTGTAAAAAAAATCAAAGAGCGTAAGTCTCCAGCATCAACATATTGCCAAGGTAACATCTATGGTAGGGTGTCCATCGGCCATTGGAATGCAAATGCGTAAAGGTGGCAAAACACGTGGCTGAGGCAGTGGAGAGTGAAAATAAAAAGGGGCCGGGAATCCTGGGGCATTTAATCTGGCACCAACAGGAATGTTGTAGTTCAAGTCTCAAACAAGGAGAATCCCGGGAGGGCATCATAGACCAAAACTGTTCGCATCATTCAGGGCAAGGTCACAAACAAAATGGAAACCGAACGGTAGAACCAAGGGGCATAACGCCCAACATTGGGCAGTCAAGACCGGTATACCGGCAAGGTTGAGCGACTCCCAACCAGACGGCCAAGCCGTACAAAAAAAATGAAAGAGAAGGCTTAGCCACTCATGTCTCAACCTGGGTCAGAATGTGATGACCCCGATTGCAGAGGGGTACCAGGGAGGGAGCGCTTACGGCTTCCAACTTTCTCCCAAATACGACCCAATTGGCTGGAAGGAGGATGTGCACTGGAATGCTGCACCGGGCTGTTATCCCGCGGGGGCAAAAGGTGCAGCGCCTCCAGAGTTTATTTGGCCTCCTCCGGATTGTGTACCGTGTGGTTCCGGCGTGTGTGTGTGTGTGTGTGAAGGTGAGCTTGAATGGAAAGCCCCATTAATATTTGATTTGAAGGGTCGATTCCAGATGCTCGATCGGCAAAGCGAGCACCAATTCTTGGAAGAGTGCAGTGGAGGTGAGGTCATCAATGGACTCGGGTAGGCCGCGTAGACGCAGATTGCCCCGACGGGAGTGATTTTTTTTTTTTTTTTTTTTTTTTTTTTTTTTTAAATCCTCCAGCCTCAGCAAAACCGTGTCAAGTTCCTTTTTTTAAGTCAGAGATGTCCTGCTCATGGTTTTCAATAACTGTAGTAGCGGCATCCATCTTGTCTTCCAGGACATTGGTGCGATTGCCCAGCTCCCTGATCTCTCTGGTCAAATGGGTTGCTAATTTGGATGTGGCTGCAGAAAGTTCACTTTGCAGCATCCCTTTAAATCTAGCCAGCAAGTCGGCATCCCGAAGGGCTGGCGGCGGATGGTCAGATGACCTCTCTTGCAAGCTCTCAGCCTCGGACAGAGCATCCGGGTCCCCAAAGAGGAGCGGCGGGGAAGGCTCCATGCTACAGACCGCGGCTTCCGGATCACCGGCCGGCGGGAAGGCCACGGCTCCGCGTGAGTTTGTAGATCAAGTGGCGGAGGCTCTGGTGTTCATGGTCCGCCTCACCATGTGCGACCGCAGGGTGGACGGAAGGCAGATGGTATAGTGAAGGGGGGAATAGGACTCTCCTGGAGGCTCTAATTATGACTGATGTGCTCAGCAGTGGAGGAGCAAGGTTAGCAGGCAGCCATCACCGTTCGCTGCTCCGACTTTTAATAACTTTTAATACTTGGCTGTCCTAGGCGCCTGCGATGTCAGCCCCCCCGAGGCCAATTCCCTGGATCCTAGCAGCTCCCGGCGCCGCCATCCTCAGTAAGGGAAACAGGCAGTGAAGCCGTGCAGCTTCACTGCCCATTTCCTACTGCGCCTTCGCGAGCCGCGCGGCTCTTTGTGAATGGGTCGGCTGTTCTCTGGGATACACACGGTTCCCAGAACGCAGCGAGCCCCATTCACCAAAAGACACCGCGACTAGGACAGAGGAAGAAGATCCACTGTGGACGATGAGGTAGATTACGGACTTCCGCATAGCAACCACTATTTCTGGCAAGTATAAATTCATTTTTTTAATTTTTTTTTGTGGATTTTTGGTAAAAACAAATTTCAGGGTGGAACTCCACTTTAATCCAAGTTTACGCCTATGAGTTCAAATGGGGGGGGAGGGGGGTTCATTACTGTTTACTTTTTATTATGCTGGTCCGTGATAGATAGGTGGAGGCTGCAGTGTCTAGGAGCCTAGCCCAGCAAAATCGGGCGGAAATGGAAACCGGAGCCTTAGGCTGGGTTCACACTACTACACTACTTTCATCCTACTTTGCTCTGCTACATTGGTCCTACATTTATCCTACATTGGTCCTACATCCATCCTACTTTCATGAACAGGATACTACTTTGGTCCGACTTCAATGATAGGACCAAAAGTAGTACAGGGAGCATTTTCAAAGTCGGACCGACTTGTGTAGGACGCTACAAGACGCTCTCATAGGGAAACATTGAACACAGAGCAAAGTAGGATGAAAGTAGTGTAGTAGTGTGAACCCAGCCTTAACCCATATTGATCAAGGTCAAGGCCATCGTTGTGTAGTAGGCGGGAAAGTATGTTTTAAACCAGAAATTTGTGGTCAGGTAGGAAATTTGTATCTGCAAATGTTTTTCCTATTGTTAAAGAGAGAAAAAAAAACAACAAACATGTACCAAAGTATGTGTGGCTGTCTGTCAGCCAAAGAGTTTAATCTGGTCCTTGGGAAAGAATGTAACTGCAGGCCTGAAAAGAGTCTTTCTGCTTGTTAAGACAATGGCACAAAGGTCAGGCTTGCAATGTGCACTACAGGGTAATTTGCAATTCAATCTCCCAGTTCATTTTATGTCACAATTTAATGCATGCAAAACATTTTTAATTGACTGTAATTCATCCTGCAAATTGAAGTTCTGCTTGGGTGAAAATCCAGGGGACTAGTTCATGATGGTTATGACTTATGCTTTTGTACACATAACTTATGATTTTATAATGTTGTATTACCAATGGAAAGAATGTGCATTATATATGCATACTTCATGATTTTTTATTTTTTGTTCTTGAAGGTTTTATTATATTAAGTCAAATGTTTATTTTAATGATTGTCACATGTTTTAACCACTTAGTAACCGCCCCATAGACAATATACGTCTACAGGGCGGGTGGTTAACTCTAGGAGGGCGTCAATGTACGTCCTCCCAGAGTCGCTCTCCCTGGGGCGTGCACACGGGAACATCCGTGACCGCCGGGTCCAGAGGACCCGGCCGATCACGAATCGCGGTAAATGGCCGCTGATAGCGGCCGTTTACCACGTGATCGCTCCGTCCAATGACGGAGCGATCACATGTACCGAGCGGTACAGTGTGAGAGGGGGGAGCGCGGGTGTCAGCAGCGCTGTGGATGGATCTGTGACTATTGCAGTCACAGATCCATCCATCCCTGCTCAGCCATCCCTGAAACCCCCTGCAATACTGTGCATTACCCCCTACAATACTCTGCAATACCCCCCCTACAATACTCTGCAATACCCCCCCTGCGCAATACTCTGCATACCCCCGGCAATACTCTGCATATCCCCCTGCGCAATACTCTGCATACCCCCCTGCGCAATACTCTGCATACCCCCCTGCGCAATACTCTGCATACCCCCCTGCGCAATACTCTCCCTCCCCCCCCTGCGCAATACTCTGCATATCCCCCTGCAAAATACTCTGCATACCCCCCCTGCGAAATACTCTGCATACCCCCCCCCCCCCTGCGCAATACTCTGCATACCTCCCCTGCGCAATACTCTGCATACCTCCCCTGCGCAATACTCTGCATACCTCCCCTGCGCAATACTCTGCATACCTCCCCTGCGCAATACTCTGCATACCTCCCCTGCGCAATACTCTGCATACCTCCCCTGCGCAATACTCTGCATACCTCCCCTGCGCAATACTCTGCATACCTCCCCTGCGCAATACTCTGCATACCTCCCCTGCGCAATACTCTGCATACCCCCTGCGCAATACTCTGCATACCCCCTGCGCAATACTCTGCATACCCCCTGCGAAATACTCTGCATACCCCCTGCGAAATACTCTGCATACCCCCCCCCCTGCGAAATACTCTGCATACCCCCCTGCGAAATACTCTGCATACCCCCCTGCGAAATACTCTGCATACCCCCCTGCGCAATACTCTGCATACCCCCCTGCGCAATACTCTCCATATCCCCCTGCAAAATACTCTGCATACCCCCCTGCGAAATACTCTGCATACCTCCCCTGCGCAATACTCTGCATACCTCCCCTGCGCAATACTCTGCATACCTCCCCTGCGCAATACTCTGCATACCTCCCCTGCGCAATACTCTGCATACCTCCCCTGCGCAATACTCTGCATACCTCCCCTGCGCAATACTCTGCATACCCCCTGCGAAATACTCTGCATACCCCCCCCTGCGAAATACTCTGCATACCCCCCTGCGCAATACTCTGCATACCCCCTGCGAAATACTCTGCATACCACCCCCTGCGCAATACTCTGCATACCACCCCCTGCGCAATACTCTGCATACCACCCCCTGCGCAATACTCTGCATACCACCCCCTGCGCAATACTCTGCATACCACCCCCTGCGCAATACTCTGCATACCACCCCCTGCGCAATACTCTGCATACCACCCCCTGCGCAATACTCTGCATACCACCCCCTGCGCAATACTCTGCATACCACCCCCTGCGCAATACTCTGCATTACTCCCCTGCGCAATACTCTGCATTACTCCCCGGCAATACTCTGCATACCCCCCCTGATCAATACTCTGCATACCCGCCTGCGCAATACTCTGCATTACTCCCCTGCGCAATACTCTGCATTACTCCCCTGCGCAATACTCTGCATTACTCCCATGCGCAATACTCTGCAATACCCCTGCGCAATTACTCTGCGCAATTACTCTGCAATACCCCCCGCACCAATACTCTGCAATACCCCCCGCACCAATACTCTGCAATACCCCCCGCACCAATACTCTGCAATACCCCCCGCACCAATACTCTGCAATACCCCAGCACCAATACTCTGCAATACCCCAACACCAATACTCTGCAATACCCCAACACCAATACTCTGCAATACCCCGGCTAATACTCTGCAGTACCCAGAAAATACTCTGGGGAAAAAATGCGTTTTAACCACTTCCCGCCCACCGTCATGACGTCCTTGACTTTGTGCAGGGATATCTGAATGATGCCTGCAGCTACAGGCATCATTCAGATATCATTTTTTTCAGCCGCCGATTCCCTACACCATAAGAACGATCATGTCGGCTGTTCCACCTCTTGATTGTTCTTACAGGAGGCGAAAGGGGACGTCTCCCCTCCCTTCTCCCTCCGGTGCCTCTTCTGACTCACCGCTACGATCGAAACCAGGATCGTTTTATTTTTTTTCAGGCTTCCCAGCCTAGAGGTGAGATGTGGGGTCTTATTGACCCCCACATCTCACTGTAAAGAGGACCTGTCATGCTATATTCCTATTACAAGGGATGTTTACATTCCTTGTAATAGGAATAAAAGTGATCAAAACATTTATTTTTGGGGAAAAACGTATCAAACTAAAATAAAGTGAAATGAACAATAAAAATATATATATTTTTTTTTAAAGCGCCCCTGTTCCTGCGTGCTCGTATACAGAAGCGACCGCACACGTAAGTCCCGCCCACATATGAAAACGGTGTTCAAACCACACATGTGAGGTATCGCTGCGAACGTTGGAGCAAGAGCAATACTTTTGGCCCTAGAGCTCTTCTCCAACTAAAAAGATGTAACCAGTAAAAATATTTAAAGCGTCGCCTATGGGGATTTTTAAGTAGCGAAGTTTGGCGCCATTCCACAAGCGTGTGCAATTTTGAAGGGTGACATGTTGGGTATCTATTGACTCGGCGTAACTTCATCTTTCATATTATGCAAAAACATTGGGCTAACTTTAATGTTTTTTTTTTTTTTAAAAGCACAAAACCGTTTTATTTCCAAAAAAACACATTCGAACAATTGCTGCGAAAATAACGTGCGCGATAAAAAGTTGCAATGACCGCCATTGTATTCTCTAGGGTTTTTGCTAAAAAAGCATATATAATGTTTTGGGGTTCTATGTAATTTTCTAGCAAATAAATGATGATTTTTCCATGTAGGAGAGGAATGTCAGAATTGGTCTGGGTGTTCCAGAACGCCTGATGGTGCTCCCTGCATGTCGGGCCTCTGTATGTGGCCACGCTGTGTAAAAGTCTCACACATTTGGTATCGGCATACTCGGGAGGAATAGCAGAATGTGTTTTGGGGTGTAATTGGTGTTATGCATATGCTGTGTGTGAGAAATAACCGGCGAATATGAACATTTTGTGAAAAAAAAAAATCTTGATTTTGCAAAGAATTGTGGGAAAAAATTACAACTTCTAAAAACTCACCATGCCTCTTTCTAAATACCTTGGAATGTCTTCTTTCCAAAAAGGGGTCATTTGGGGGGTATTTGTACTTTTCTGGCATGTTAGGGTCTCAAGAAATGAGAGAGGCTGTCAGTACATCAGATGTGATCAAATTGATCAATTTTCAGTAATTGGTACCATAGCTTGTAGACCCTATAACTTTCACCCAGACTAAATAATAACCCAATTTTTTTTTTTTTTTTTTTTTTTTTTTTTTTACCAAAGATATGTAGCAGTATACATTTTAGGCCAAATTTATGAAAAAAAAATACTTTTTTGCAAAATGTTATAATAGAAATGAAGAAAACATATTTTTTTTTACAAAATTTTCTTTCTTTTTTCATTTATAGCGGAAAAAATAAAAACCGCAGAGGTGATCAAATACCACCAAAAGAAAGATCTATTTGTGGGGAAAAAGGACAAAAATTTCATTTGGTTACAGTGTTGTATGACTGAGTTATTGTCATTCAAAATGTGAGAGCACCGAAAGCTGAAAATTGGTCTGGTTATTAAGGGTGTTTAAGTGCCCAGTTGTCAAGTGGTTAAGACCCGGACCATTATGCAGGTTAAGGACCTTGCCCCTTTTTGCGATTCCGCACTGCGTCGATTTAACTGACAATTGTGTGGTTGTGCGATGCAACTCCCAAACAAAATTGGCGTTCTTTTTTTTCCCACAAATAGAGCTTTCTTTTGGTGGTATTTGATCACCTCTGCGTTTTTTTTTATTTTTTGCTCTATAAACAAAAATATACAAAGGGGAGGTGATCACCATCTCACTTAAATCAGTAAAGGTGCCTTTACTGAGAGGGGAAACGCCAGCCTACATAAGGAAACTGCACACAGTGATGGCGGGTCTATTTTGACCCTAAGAGGGATTCAAGGAATTGTACCTGGACAGGACATGCCCCAATGCTGATCATAGAAAAGGTTTTTGGCCCTTTACCCTGCCATGTCTATCTCTGGACTAAATTGACACTCGGATGCAACCCTACTTTCTTTTAGACAACTTGTATTTGCAAAAGACTGTACTTAATGAAATTGCTTGGATCGTGCTACAAAAGAACCACGATCATACTGCTCCCCATCTATGACCCCTGATGACGGTCTAATACCAGAAACGCGTCGGGCACTTGGGGAATCATCAATCTAGGAGAGTTTTATTTTTGTTTTTGCTATACATTGTGGTATACGTGCTGTCTTGTACATGTATATTTGTTCCATACATGCATACTGTTTGTTCGATGCATGTTTTATCTCTTTTGTAATCATATGTACTATTCCTTATTAAAAAAAAAAATTATGTACATATCAATGTTTGGCCTATCAAAGTCCCACCATAGGGGGAGCTATTTTTGTATAAACAAAAATAGAGCGACAATTTTTGAAAAAAAATTCAGTATTTCTTTCGTTCATGGATGGACAGTCTTAATCTTGACATAGTGGGAAATAGCCTATCTTTAGGAGTGACTAGGCAGAAAGTGTTAACTTCAAAGCTGAACCGCCCTGCCCAGGGTGCGGTCCCACTGACTATATCCTCTCAGCCTGCACCAAGCAGTTCAGTTTTTTTTCTGCCTAGTCTAGGAGAAGACATGGCTCCCTTCAGGCCCAGGGCTTGGAGGCTTTTAGTTTGGATTCATATTTTTTGGATTTTTTATTTATTTATGTAAGTTTTTCCTGCGATCTTCGATTAACTGCTGACTGGGCGACAGGCTGGATCCCAGATCCTTGAATTCTTCCCAGTTTCGGCCATCGAGCGTGTGCCGACCATAGCTACGCACTGGGTCGTCCACGACATGCCCGTCGCTCTACGGGTGGCTGGTGAGCTATACGCTCCAGGGCTTGCATCGGACCGGTCTACTCGGCCGAGTCACAGTACCCTGGCCGACAGCCACCTCCATTACCATGCGGTAGATGTGCTGTCCCGGATGTTTCCAGCATAAACCCACTGGAAGGGTAAGTAGCTACTACCTTGCTTTAGCAGGAAGACAGAGCTGGGCATCCTTGGAGAGGTGAGTAAAGGGCCTTATCCCCCTTCTCCCCTCCCTCCCTCCCTCCTCCTTAGGATCTCTGAGCTAGCTGATGGGCAGGGGTTCCTCTGGAGAAGGGCCCAGCGGGGGGGTCCCATCTGCTGGGGACAACTCGGATGCATTGCCAGGTCCAGCTAGCGCTCATGACCCTGGCCCTGAGGCATCTAAAGATGTGGACCAAGAACCCTCTTGAAGAGAGTTTCTTGAAAATATGGACCTTGCCCCCGATAGTGGACCCTCCTGTGTCTTGCTTATTCTGGTTATGGATTTTCCCAGAAGTCTGCACCAAGTCGGATTTTAAGCATCGCCTGCAACAAAAATGTCAGTTTTGGTTTAACTCTAGGCCCTGGAGGTGCAGCAGCTGATAATTAAAAAAAACTAAAAAACACTCCCATACTTATTCACTGTGCATATGGACACACACAGCATTTTTTTCAAAATGACAAAAGATAGCAATCTGCAACAAAGTTTTGTTAAGATCCTTGTAATGTACACAGATCACTCAATGGGGGGAATGTTGTGTGTTTTTTTTTTTTTCTCTCCTTTACACTATTGCACCCCGTTAACGTATAGCCTTATTTACTTTAACATCCAAAATATGTATAGCTGGAGGTATTTAGTATTCTAATGGCTCTGTGGTTTTGGTTGGTTTTAATTTGTGATGTGTGTTTTTTTTTTTTTCTTTTTTTATAGATGACCTGAATGAAAATGTTACCATTTCAAGTCTGAACACAACGGCACCTAATCTCGCAACCCCTCAAGTTATAAAGGGTAATGTGGTACCCCACCCAGACCTTTGGGTATCTTTAACTTATTTTCTTCATTAACTGCTTAAATTTTGATCTGCATTATGTGTACACTACATTTATGTTTTGAAGTTGTAACTCTTTAGTGGTTGCATGAGACCTATCAATGTAGGTACAACAAGCAATCAGATGTCTACATGCTGAAAAGTCCTTTAGCGTAAGATTTCTGGTGCTTTCTTACACCAGAGGAGCAACGGGTGCATATAAAGGCAAATGGCTGACCTTATGCTTGTATACACAGATGGTGTGCATCTGCGCTTACGTGCACATAAATTTCCCCAAATGCGTAATGGTCGTGTTCTGGAAATTGGTTGTTCACATATGCGTGAGCGGCAATGCACAGAAGCATGAGTGTTTTTTACAAATGTAAAGCTGCATACAGCCATTTACTTGTACAGGCGGCTGTATGCATCACCTGTGGCATACGGGGCACTGGAACGTTCTGGGGGCTTTACTCTAGAGTGCTTTTTAGGATGTAAACGACCATGTGCATGGGCCCTTACTGCTTTAATATAAAATGCACCTGTAGCTAGAGACTTTTATTCTGTTAAACAGGCATGTCAAATTACTGCTTTTTTCTTGGCAATTTGAAGCCCTCCTATATTTCTTTTCGGCCCTCAGACAGTTTAAAGATTTTAAATCAAATGAGGCTCACTGTTCAGTTAACATCATTTTGACACTAAATACTTCATGCAATGTTTTATGCTCCATTCCCTGGGATAAAATGTTGTAAAATGCAATTTCTACCAAGGTGCTAAAATGTATTTTAACTAGATTTAATACCAGTGGAAGGATGTATGCCCCACTGTTGGTGTCAATGGAAAGAATGGTGTCTGATCTTTGATGTCAGCAGAAGGAATAATGCCTTGTATCAGAGTAATAGTGCCCCAAGTGCTGGATAAAGGCAGGCAGAGGGCTACAGTTTGGAGACCATGGTCATGGATGACTTCCTCAACTGCATGGACTGCTTGTTGCTCTATCCATGTTTACTGCAAAATTGGTAAACTCTACCATATTAACTGTCACTTTTTTACACACTCCAGTGAAGAATGTATCATGGTCCCCCTGCCAAAAACTTGAAGTCCTGGCAATGACTGATCTAATCCATGACTTACAATTTCAAGTCCTGAGCTACTAGCCAGGCCCTAAGTGTTACTCGCCATCAGTTGCCCCACCCCGAATCCTACCCCTAAACACTCCCTCATAAATCTCATGAAATGACACTCGATATTTTATTTTTGTAACTTAATTCTGCATAAAACATTTAACAACTTTATCAATGCCCATCGGTGCAGCCTCACCAGTGCAGTGTGACCTGTGCAGAGGAAGAGGTGAGCCAGTCAGATCATTAGAGAGTGAGAATTGCCTGCTGTAATAGCTTTTATTTGAAATTCCCGGTGTTCTCGGAGCTCACCCTCAGTCCTTCCTCCTGGCTCTCGCTTTTGATCACGTCACACGTCCCGCATTGGACCGGTGTTCTGTCTTTTAAAGACGGTGGGCCAGGAGGTGGGACTGTGGGACTGTGAGCTCCTGGAACACCCGGCAATTCAAATAACAGCTGTTACAATGGGCAATCCCCTCTCCCTGATCCGGCTGGCTTGCCTCTTCCTCTCTCCCATTGCAGGGAGAACGGCACAGCTCCAATCAACCCCGCCTACCAGTGGTGCTCAGCCCCCCCCCCCCCTCCGCAGAAGTCCCACACTCGCCAGCAGTCATTTTCAACTTGTGAAAAATGTGAGCAGGCAGGCAAGTATAAAATGTTTGTAATGGCTCAATTTTATAGGAAAAATGTACTTTTAATTGTGTGGATGTAAGTAGCATTATTTTCTTGATTGCATTAGATGTTTTCTGAATATTGTTGCCAGGTGTTCGCCTTAAACTAAAAAAAAAAAAAAAGATTGCATACTACCATCATTGCCGGTGTATAAGGCGACATGGTGTACAAGATGACCCCCTAATTTTACAGGTTTTTTTTTAAAGATTTTTTTGCCTGTACTCAAATTGTATTCTATTGATAAATACAAAGCCTGCTTGGATTGGCAGAGGCTGTAACATCATCAGCCCACGCCTCTCTGACTCTCAAAGCCAATCCGAGCAGGCTACTGTATGTTGGGCTTGAAGCCTTAGGATCACACTTTTCACAAGCCCCACCCCTTATACAATCCACCCACTCCGTCCCCTGTATTCCACTTGCTTTCATCCATAGTGTCAGGAGTATACAGCTTGGCATCACAGGACAGTATATAGCTCCGCATTGGATTAGGGGTGTATATAGCCCAGCATTACAGGTGTGTGTGTGTGTGTGTGTGTGTGTGTGTGTGTGTGTGTGTGTGTGTGTGTGTGTGTGTGTGTGTGTGTGTGTGTGTATATATATGTATATAGAGCACCTTCAATGCACGAGCTGCCACTGTATTTAAAAAAAACATAAAAATAATGAAGAGATTTTCTTTTGTAAACACTCCTTGTATTTAAATGATCACAAATTTATCAATTTTCTTCATTGTTGCTAATGCTGTACTTAATGTTTTTTCCCTGCAAATGCTTTAAGAAGCATGTAAAAAGTCCCCTTTTAGAAAAAATAAAATTATGCTGTTCACGTTTGAAGTTTTTACAATATCTCATAGATTCGTAGCTATTGGAAGACATACTTATCTGTATTTGACACTATGGTCAGCATCCTTGCTGAACAAGTGTTGTGGAAAAATCAGTAACCCTATCCGTAAAAGGAAGGATGTATTTAATTCCGACGTCTGAGTAGTGTAAACTGGAAACTTTTTTTCCTCAGTGAACTCAAGCCGAAAACAAATGCATTTGCATGGTGTGCACTTGCCAATAGGCTGTCTTTTTTCAAAAAAGAGGATTTTAGCTGAGCCATTATGTTTGGAAATATGGCAACTTGCATATGTTTTTTTTTATATATACTTTTAAAGCTCAGAGAGCTGCGTGGACTAAAACCTAATAAGCTGGTGACAGTTTGACATTAAACTGGTTCCCTTATATATAATGGGAGAATAAGGTGGTTTTCAAACTGAGCCATATGTTAAGCCAGTTTTCCTTTTGGGAGTCTGCAGCATAATGGAAAGAAAAGTTACCTGGTTGAAAATTTGTGGATGAAATGTTTAGGCTGTCTTAAATACTGCTGCATTAAAAGATAAAATATATGAAGTTATGCAGTAGGTGTGCTTTAACATTTACTAGATATGCACACAAGAGGACTGGGCATTTTTGACAAATGGCCCTTTAATGGTAAGGACAGAGTACTGTGGGCTAAAGAAATGTACCATGCAAAGTGTGGCATGGTGCCAGCATCGGCTTCCGTTTTGGATTTCAGCAATCCTATCGCATCTCGAATTTGAATAGGCAGTTGGTGCCGGTTCACGTTCCACTGCTAGGATCACAAATGTCTAAATTGTGTTTGATTACTTTTCCTGTTCTGCTCAATGTCTAAATGGTGAAAAATCTCCACTCAAGACCCCTAGCCCAACATATCTTATTGGTACAGGCCGGTGGGGGTGTAGTGGGTAACCATTGGCGAATGTCTCCAGCTTGGGCCTATGCTGGATAGGTTAGAATTGCCACAAATTTACGTTGTAGTATTCAGCATTGTTGCACATATGCTGAAAGACATGCCTTAATGCCAAAGTGTAGCTAAGATTAAACACAGAAAAATTAGCACAAGGGGCATACCTTGCAGTGAGTAGGGTGTGTCCCTTGTGCTGAACCCTTTTATAATTGCAATCCTAATGATATACAGCTTAGCCTTATTTTACCTGCAGTGCCCTGGCTGATGCAAAAGTTTTATCGTCACTACACACATGCAGGTAAAGCGTGTGACCTTTTCTGTGCACTAGAGGGGGAAAAACAGTTTAACCACTTCAATACAGGGCTTTTATACCACCTCCATACCGGGCCTATTCTGGCACTTCTCTCCTACATGTTAAAATCATCATTCTTTTGCTAGAAAATTACGCAGAACCCCCAAACATTATATATGTTTTTTTAGCAGACACCCTAGGGAATAAAACGACGGTCATTGCAACGTTTTATATTGCACGGTATTTGCGCAATAATTTTTCAAACACCCTTTTTTTTGGAAAAAAAATTGTTTCATGAATTAAAAAAATAACAAACCAGTAAAGTTAGCCCAATTTTTTTGTATTATGTGAAAGATTATGTTACACCGAGTAAATGGATACCCAACATGTCACGCTTTAATTATGCGCACACTCATGGAATGGCGCCAAACTTTGGTACTTAAAAATCTCCATAGGCAACGCTTTAATTTATTTTTACAGGTTACCAGTTTAGATTTACAGAGGAGATCTAGTGCTAGATTTGTTGCTGGCACTCTGACGCACGCGGCGATACCTCACATATGGGTTTTAAACGGCGTTTACATGTCGGCGGGACTTACGTGTGCATTCGCATCTGCACGCGAGCTACCGGGGACAGGGGCGGTTTAATTTAATTTTTTTCACTTTTATTTATTTTTTTACTTATTTTTATTTATTTTTACACTTTTTTTCAAATTTTTTTTTTTTTTTTTTTTTTTTTTTTCACTTTTATTCCTATTACAAGGAATGTAAACATCCCTTGTAATAGGAATGTGTGTGACAGGTCCTCTTTATGGAGAGATGGGGGGGGTCAACAAGACCCCACATCTCTCCTCCAGGCTGGAAACCATGAGATCGGTGAAAAAAAATTCACCGATCTCGTGAATAGATGCTTACAGCCGCAATGGCGGCTTTGTTTACTTACGGGGACCCGGGCGTGACGTCATCACATCGCGCCCGGGTCCTCCGACGGTCATAGAGATGACTGGTGACCATCTGGTCACCAGTCATCTCTATGCTTCCTGCCGACACCGGACGATTCGTTCTCCGGGCCCCCGAAGGCACGGGAGAGCCCGGAGAAGCACCGGATGGAGGGGGGGGATGTCCCCTCCTGCCGCCTGCAAGAACGATCAAGCGGCGGAACCGCCGCTATGATCGTTCTTATGTCGTGCAGAATCACCGGCTGAACAAGAGGATATCTGGATGATGCCTCTGGCTGCAGGCATCATTCAGATATTCACCCGCAAAGCTGAGGACGTCATTTGACGTCCACCCAGGATGGGAGATCCCATCTGTGGACGTCAAATGACAATGGGCCGGTATTGAAGTGGTTAAACAAGAGGCACAAATAAAAAATTCCATTAATGACCTAAAAAAATGGCATACAATGCAATTTCAGAATTTGTAATACTGTTGGTATTTACACTGAGTGTGTAAACTGTGCTGCACCTTTCTTTACAAGGTAGCTTGAATGCTGTGACAAATGGATCCACAATCAAATATTCTAGCGACAAGAAGGCAAGGGTTCGCAGAGCTGCAACTTCTAGAACGGAGAGAATATGGCCCGGAGGAGTCATACCTTATGTCATCGGAGGAAACTTTACTGGTTAGATTATTTTTTTTTTCCACGTCTAGCCCTAATAGTTTAATTGAATAAACGCCCAAAAAATATGGGGGATTTATGGGACAAGAAGAACATTGAAGGGACCTTACTGCACACCTAAAGTATTTTCTGCTTGCATTTTGGTTACCAAAAACATCTAAGGCTTTTCCGACTATTGCTATTTTATAAATCCAGCTAAGCTTACAGAAGATGATGTGGTATAGACAAAGTTTACTGCGTTGAGGTTTTTATTGGCATTTGTACATTAACATAAAAGTTCATATTTGCTCTTTATAGGCCCTCAAAGAGCAATCTTTAAACAAGCAATGAGGCACTGGGAAAGATATACCTGTGTAACATTTGTTGAAAGAACTGATGAAGAAAGTTACATCATATTCACTTACAGAACATGTGGGTAAGTATAAATGGGAATACGTTGTGGTAAATCAATATTTCTTAATACAGAAATGCCCTAGCTACATAGTAGTAGATACCCGATTATCACTTTTTTTAGAACTTGTTCACATGGGGACGGTTTAAACGTGCAGGCAGGGGTCTGGCATAAAATCCTGACGTTTTCTTACAGCTGGGGAGCTGCAGGTGGCGTGTACAGCCACCCATAGAGGTGAATGGCTGGCGGTATTTGCTTTTACTTGTGTGAACCCTGAATCGTTTTTACAAATCCAAAAAGGTGTGCAGCGCTAGAAAATCTCTCACTCTCCATATAAGTAAAAGTGAAAAAGGGTAATGTGGTGTAATAAAGTGAAAGTTCCATGCATAAACATTTCATGTGTGCAACAACACTTCTGATGAAGTTGTGATTCCATCTCCACGCCCAAAGTTTATGTGCATCCATTCACCTTACTAATGACCGCAAAACTATAAGGGCTTGTTTATACTTGCCTCAAATAATGGCATTGGACACACTACTTTTTTTTTTTTTTTTTTTAAACTCTCTGAATGCCAATCAAAGCATCGGTCACTAAATAAAATGGTTATCTTGCAGTTCTGTTCACACATTGTGCAATACTTTTTTTTTTTTTTTTTACCCCATGTTGCTTTTTTGGTGCTTCAAAGCATCTCTAAAACCTCCATAGAAGTCTGACAATGCTCGCTAACAGCAGTTAAAGCTTTTGAGGGGCTTTTATTCAGCTTTAGCTTTGTTTTGAAGGTCTTGCAGGTAAGAGATCCCAGGATGCACTGGTAAACCAACACGTGAATCGGAAAGACTTCATCAGCAGTAACTTCTGGTTCATGTGTATATAATCTGGGTTTTTCTGGTGCAGACTTCACATCTGGTGTGCAGCAGCAGGAAGGAACAGGGTCCGGACTGGAGCGAAGCAACTACCAGGTGGCACACGTGATTTGCAACATGGGAACGTTCTAGCGGAAGTTGACTGGACTTTAGCTGAGCTGGGGGACCAGAGCAAGAGAAAGTAGCTGATGTTGCACGTGGTGTGCAGCATAGCATGAGGTGCGTTGGGACTTGAGAGTGAGGAAGCTCAGATAAGGATCTGTGGGATTATGAGCTGGGGGTTACTACTGAGCTTGGCATCAGCAGAGCTGGGGGTTACTACTGAGCTTGGCATCAGAAGAGCTGGGGGTTACTACTGAGCTTGGCATCAGCAGAGCTGGGGGTTACTACTGAGCTTGGCATCAGCAGAGCTGGGGGTTACTACTGAGCTTGGCATCAGCAGAGCTGGGGGTTACTACTGAGCTTGGCATCAGCAGAGCTGGGGGTTACTACTGAGCTTGGCATCAGCAGAGCTGGGGGTTACTACTGAGCTTGGCATCTGCTGGGGTACTAATGAGCTAGGGGTTCTACTGGGCCCTTTTTAAAACCAATACAAAATCCACACACAGGGCATTTGCCTAGCTTCAATAAAGGTGTGACAAGTGTTACTGGCAGTTTTGCCAGTGTAAACTAAAGGCTTAAAGACAACTAATGCAGCCACCGCATCAAAGTACTAGTAAGCTTCAAAATATTCAATTTTTGTGTTTACGTTTTTTATGCTTTCACTTATTTCTGTGATTTAAAATAAAAAGGCGGGAAATGAAATGGGACTTTGAAGCATGTAGGTGTACAAAAACAAATTTTATTGTACAAGTTAATAATATAGTACACGATGTTAATCATAATAAATCCAATACAGTGTGTGTGTGTGTGTGTGTGTGTGTATGTATATGTGTGTTTGTATATGTATGTGTGTATATATATATATATATATATATATATATAGTTTTGAAACTGGGGGTGTTTGACTTTAATCGCAGCATCGATGCTGTGACCAAAATAATCGATTTTTTAGGGTGAAGTCATCTGCATGCGGCGCCCTGCCTCTCTTAATGGAGCTGAAGGCACTGTGCCCTGCCCCTGAGCCGTGGGCGTCAGCCGCGCCCTCTTTTCCTGTCTCCCGCTGACGTCATCCCCAGCCGTGTCGCCGTGTGTTGAGCTGGCTGCTACAGGAGAGGAGACATGTGGATCGAGTGTCCCCGACTCCTGGTCTCCAGAGAGTCCTCCTCCTCGGCTCACTGTCACACAGGCTGCTGCGGGAGACCTGAGCCAGCGCCCCGCACTTGTCCTTCTCACAACAGGCTGCTTCGGGCAGTGGGAGACCCGAGTGAGCCGGAAGAATACTGGATGGCCGCGCTTGTCCTCACAGGCTTCAGCAGGAAACCAGTGCACACTCTGTCATCAGGTACTTAAATCGGCCACAAATTTGCTAAATTATGACTGTAATAAACTTGATGGTGGATCAAAACATTAAAGTGACCATGCCATTTCATTAATTATGGTTTATGGATGTCTTCTTATCTTAGTGATTGATTCACATCACAACTTCATTGATACAATTTTATTTTTTATTTTTCCTCTGTATGATTTATGGTTTTGCTCCTCACTGACACCACCACACATGCAGCCTTGCATTGCATGTGTCGGGTCAGTGATGAGCAAAACCATAAATCATACAAAAAAAAGTATCAATGAAGTTGTGATGTGAATCAATCACTGAGACAATAAGACATGCATAAACAATAATTAATGAAATGGCATACATTGTCGTTTGGGGGGACATTGTCCGCAGTCTCTGACCCTCTCGTGGGTCATGTCCGCAGTCTCTGACCCTCTCGTGGGTCATGTCCGCAGTCTCTGACCCTCTCGTGGGTCATGTCCGCAGTCTCTGACCCTCTCGTGGGTCATGTCCGCAGTCTCTGACCCTCTCGTGGGTCATGTCCGCAGTCTCTGACCCTCTCGTGGGTCATGTCCGCAGTCTCTGACCCTCTCGTGGGTCATGTCTGCAGTCTCTGACCATCTCCTGTAAGTCATTTGGGGGCAGTCTGGAGCTAAATGCAGGGAGTTATTTTTTAAGAACAGATAAATTGAGTTCTTCTGACTGCTTGAATTTTTTTGGATGAAAACAGTGCACAGTAATCGTGATGCATCGCGGAATCGGATCGTGGACAGGATAATCGGAATCGATTTTGTGAGGTCAGTGAAGATGCACACCCCTAATTTAAACATATCATTGAGTAGATCTACGCATTTTGTGGATTGATCCACACTTCAGGAGCATGCATGTGAGTTGAATGTGTAATGTAATATGATAGAAACATTGGCGCCAATGTTGGGCGGCTTGTCCGCCCAATTGATGGCGCCTCCCTCCCACAGTGCAGGCTAGCATGACGTTGGTGGGCGTGTGGCGGCTGTGCCCCTATAGGCCTTATTTATGGATGACTGATTGGCCTTGGTGGTTTCATCTGTTCTCTTAGGTTCACTTTTTTTTCCACCAATCCATTATTTCTCTTCACCAGTTTGGACTTCACTGACGCTTTTTTTATTTTACCTGTCCTTCCCTTTACCGAGTACAGGACCTATTGCACATTTTGTATTATACCATTTTCTCAGAAGTCCTCTTTTTTGATTTTGGCACTCCTGGCCACTTATGACGATTTCTAATTCCTGGAAATCTGTCTTCCCCTGGATGTCATCCTTATTGGCCTTCAGGACGTCCACCACCTCCGCTCCCAGTAGAGATGCCCTTAGGGGGCCTCCAAACTTTAGTGCCACATCCACCTTCATCGTACAGCTACGTTTGTAAGTATTTCAGAGAGTGGGGGTTTACTTTCTATGGTTAAATTTTTTTCTATCGTATGACATTACACATCAACTTGCGTGCTTAATGGCTTAATCCATGAAATGCATAGATCCTCAATGCCGTTTTTCTATTTACCATGTGTTTCATTAGATATTTTTCAATATGTGTATTATGTGAAATTGGCGGTCTGTAACCATATGGTATTTTAACTTGTGTGTGTGTGTGTGTATTTATATGAACTGTAGTGGATATTTATTAGTTATTTATGATTGCCATTATGTACTATATTAACCTGTACAATAAATGTTATCTTTTTACACTTACGTGCTTCATTCAAAGTCCCATTTCCTTTCCTCTCCCTTTTAGATGGAGGCACCGGACCTTACCAGGTCACCATCTCATTTAAAGTCCCAAACTGTTCTTCTTTCTATTTTTCTGTGATTTAGATGTGTATCTGTTTTGGGGATTGAACTTCTCTGCAGTTAAATGTTTGGGTACTTGTTTTTTTTGCTTGTGTATTTATTTAAAAAACAAACCTATACACGTATCTCCTGAAATTGCAACTTCTACAGTATCTTGCATCCTTTAGCCGCTTCACTTCCTGTGACAAAACTTTTATACATAAATCTAGTGTTTTTTGTGTATTTTTTTATTTAGTTTTTACTAAAAATATAGGTTTGATTAACAGTCGCACAAATCTTGTGTGACAAAGTGCAAAACCAGCAGTTTTCTTTCTACAGGCCCTATGGTCCCAGGATTTTTTTTTTTTTTTTTGAAGGGTTGTGTATTTTTATGACAGTGCATTTTAGTATACACAAATTAGGGAAAATAAAGGCTGTGACCGTAAAAGGGTTGAGGAGGTCCAATGCAATATTCACTACCATCTTCTGTAAGAATCCCTAAATTGGTACAGGTCACCAATAAGTAGCACTTGTACTACATCTAATATTACGAAGACTAAATTGATAAATACCAGAGAAATTCTTGCACTGATTTTGTGAATCCCTTCCAGGTCATCCTTAAAAATCTGAATCTTGCTTAAATTTAGTTATGCCCCCGCCTACCTGCAAATATGTCCGTGTGTTTTTTTTGTTTTGTTTTTTTAAATAGTTGTATCATTTTATTCAACTTTTTTACTTTAATAGTGTACTTTGATGACCTAAATATGATGCATCTATAAATGTGATATTGTGAATTTATAATTGTTTTTAAAATCTTTTAAGCTGCTGTTCATATGTAGGTCGTCGTGGAGGAGGTCCTCAGGCCATATCCATAGGAAAAAACTGTGATAAATTCGGCATAGTGGTCCATGAATTGGGTCATGTTGTTGGTTTTTGGCATGAACATACCCGGCCTGACCGAGATGAGCATGTGACAATTGTGAGAGAAAACATACAGCAAGGTATGAACATGAGGATCTGCTTTCTGTCATGCTTGTAATTCTTCTGCATACTCTTGATTTGTTTTATTCTTTAAAGCCGAAGTTTACTTTAAAATAAAAAGAAAGTGTAGACTCACCCCCCCTTTTTTTTTGGAGGTGGGCAGATGTAAACTAACACAAGTTCATTTACATCTGCTTACCCACTTCTGCCTGAAAAAACTCGCTGATTGGAAAGCCCCTGTAAGAGTGCTTTCATACTGGAGCTGGGGTGGGTTGGCAGTAAAGCGCTGCCAGTTTTAGCGGTGCTTTCAACCCCCCCGCTAGTGGCTGAAGAAAGGATTAAAGCGCCCGTGTGGACAGGGCGTTTTGGGAGCGGTGTATACCGCCCCAAAGATGCTGCTTGCAGGTCTTTTTTCCCATCCCACAAAGCACTCAGGTTTTCACACAGGGGTGGCATGAGAGGCACCATTCTTGGAGCTAAAACGACTGAAAAGCGCCTCATTGTAAAAGGGGTCTAACAGGGGCCCAAGACTTTAAGCATCTTTTGGGTACCATCTTAAAAACTTTAATGATGGTACCCATTTTTTTTAAACTTCAACAACACTCAAAGTCCCATTTCTAGAATGGTGGGCATGTAACATTAAGCATATAGGGACGTGGTACTGTTACTAACCAGTCCAATAAGATGGCGTAAAGTGGTTGTAAACCCTTACCTAATACCCAGTGAAGTGACCTGGCCTCAGGTGATGCACAAAGATGAAACAAATTCTTCTGCATAAGTTTATCTGTTAGCAGTGATTTGTCCTATACATTCTTTTAACACTCAGATATACAAAAGCTTTGAGAGACAGCAAAGGGACACCCCACCTCACTTGGGGACAGAGCTGAGGCTGTCCATCACAGGCTGTGTGCTGGAGGTCTCTCCCATCACCATTTTTGTCAGGTTTTGTTCGCTTTGATGGTGTCAGAGGATGAAGACTAGAGGCATTATGCCTAGGCTGCTGCATTTTGGTTTCAAACGGAATTGGTTGTGTTGTAGTTGGCATGGGCTTTCCATAGTTATCAATGACAAATATTCTGCAAGCGTGGAAAGGTTTTTGGTATTACTAATCCACAAGATTCTTACCTATTCCATATTTAAAGCAGTATTAAACCCACAAATGTATTATATTGCAGCTTACCAGTCTTTAGATGTGGTGGCTGCATCAGTTTTCTTTTCTTTGTCTTTTTTCCCTCCTGTTTACACCTGGTTATCTGGCCAGTAACACACCACCTGTATTAGGAAGACTCTGGAGGAATGAGCATAGAAAACGGATGCATTGCTGTGTGGGGTACGGGAGAGGGTGGTATTAAATGTACTAGCAGATTTAGATACATTGGCACATTGAGGCCAAACTCCAGCTAATACTTTATAAACAGTTACAGCAAACCCCCCCCCCCCCCCCCCCCGGGAAAAGTTTTGCATAAATAAATGAAAGCTGATAGTTTTAATCACCCCTGTCAGTTAAAGTAGAACAATAGGCATGATTTTTTTTTTTGGATAGAGCAAGGAGGGGTTTATAACGCCTGTCAGGTGGTGTTTGTTTTTTTTCTCCATCTGTGTCCCGTTGCAAAGATTTCCCTTCACTTCCTGTACCATAGCCAAACAAAGTGAGATGAAATCCCTGCAAATTAAGGGAACTTCTTGGGACCCCCAAGTCCCCAAAACTAGTGTTTCCCCTCTTACTTTTCTGGGGACAACCCAACATTTTAGATTTTCTTTCAGTAACCATGAACAGGACAAACTGCATATGGGTATGGGGGTGAATCTCTTTAAAGCGGAGCTCCACCCAAAAGAAGTTATGCTGTAAGCCCCCCCCCCCCCCCTTCCTATGCCACATTTGGCATGTCCTTTTTGGGGATGGGGGTGGGGAGGGCGGGTACCTAGTTTTGACAGGAAGTTCTTTTTTTTTTTTCTCTTTGCAATCATTTGGGACACCCAGAAGATTGCTACGCCATTCAAAAGGCGCAACACAACCGGCTGTAAGGCCACAAGTTGCCCCAGCTTGGTGCCCACAGTTGTAATGCCAGCACCGGCAGAAGTAAAGGAGAGAATCAATTTTTAGGGAGGCCACATCGCTGGATCCTGGGACAGGTGTGTGTGTGTGTGTGTTTGTTTGTTTGTTTGTTTGTTTGTTTGTTTGTTTGTTTGTTTGTTTGTTTGTTTTTTATTAAGTCGGCAGCTACACATTTTTCTAACTTCTGACTTTTAATAAACACAAAAATTACTGGAGCTCTGCTTTAATGGGGGCACAGACCACAATAAAAACGGACAAGTATTCTAATCCCTCTCCACTCTATCTAAAACAAAATAAAATCTGTGTTTAGTTATACTTTAAGTTCTTTGGTTCCTTCATTTAAACGGATATATTCTGCTGTAGAGCTTGTTCTTTTGAAAAACAGACTTGCTGGCTGGATCACCAGATGAAAATGGAACAAAAGCCAAAAAAAAAGGAAACCGCTCTCCATTAAAGTGCCTTGTATGAATCATTACGATGTCCAACACAGACTGTTTCACCTGATCTGTAAGCTCTAACATGTTTCACTCCATCTGGAGCTTACTCATAGTCTACAAATAAGTTCAAGAATGGAATGAAAGGCATTGGAGCTTCCAGGGTCACATGGAACAATCGGTGCCTTGGATATTCTAATTCATACAAGAGTGGCTTTATTTTCGTTTGCTTAAATATTGAATTTATGATGTGATTGTTGGAAGACTGTACCCAGGGCCAGAAAGGTGAGGCAAATGTGTGTCTGTAGCAAAACGATATACTTTGCAGAGCATCAAGCTTCTCATCAATTTGGAACTGTAAGCTTTGAATGGCATTTAGTCTTTAAAATCTTGCTCAAAATTGGTCCTACAAATAAAAAGAAAAGTAAATGCTTTATTGCATTGCCTGATTTAAGTTCATTGCATCGTTACCTCTTAATTTTTAAAGGCATTCCCTGTAGAAAATGAAATATGAATTTAGTCCTTTTTGAGCTCTTTAGGTCTGAAGTTTTATTTTCAGTGTGAGAATATGTTCAAAGCTTGTTGTCCTTGCAGGTCAGGAATACAACTTCCTTAAAATGGAGCCAGGAGAAGTGAACTCTTTGGGAGAGACATACGATTTTGATAGTATCATGCATTATGCCAGGAACACATTCTCAAGGTTGGAATCTAAGGTTATGTCTCTTAAGTTCTTCATAGTATTTCTTGTTTTGTAATTGTTACCATTAAATGTTTTATTAGTCGGGAAAGAGAATAACGGTACACACAGATATTGGCTCATTACTTGAGCAAGAATGAAGAAATGGGTAAATAGCACAACAGTAACAAAGATAATTATCACATAAGGGGTGATGCATATGTATAAACATAAGATGCATAACTAGTATTAAGTGGCAGAGGCTAAAGTCTAGTAGTCTAGAACGTATAAAGTGTGCCTAAATTACATTAGGATTCTCTAACTAAAAGTGTATGACACATGATAACCAAAGAGCGTTTGCATGGGAGCTCACTGTAGTGCAATGGTGAATACGGGAATGTTGGCTGCTCAAGAAGGAAAGCCTTAAAAGAAGGTAGTAGGGGGAAGGCCAAGAAAGGGAAATGGAGGGAGGGAGTCCCAGGTACCTCTAGAGCGGAACCTAGTGGGGAATACCACTAAGCTGTGAGACAACAACGCCACCAATCGTGGAAGTAAGATTCATCAAAGTTGGGTGAATGGAAATGTGCCACCCACGGGGACCAGAGGGCTTCCTATTTGGCTATGCTATCAGAGATGACTTCTTCAACTTTGGCATGGAGCATGGCTTGCGTGACCTTATTTTTTTAACTGCAAGCACACAAAGGGTAGTTAAAATGATTTAGCAATGATTTGTTTGGCTGCTGTTGTGATTTTTAGAAAAAGTTTAAGTTGGCATTGTGTTAAGTCTGGCGTCTTCAGATTTAATAATGCATAGATGGTTCTGGTGATGAGGACACACTAAATAGGGTGGAGAGCATGTTAAATAGACTGCACCAGATATGCAGGAAGGATCCTTGAGCTACACCGCCTCTAAAGCAATTAGAGGGGTAATGGGGGCATATTTAGAGATCCTGGTGGGGAGCAAGTTACCAGGGGGTTAAGACTTTGTATTTTGTTTCAAGTTACCAGTAACGTTTCATGTGCTTTTGCATGGCACTGTGTTTGAATTATTTTTTTCCTCCCAGTGTGAAATTGTAATATTCATGACAGAAATTATGGCATGAAAATTGTGAATAAAATTAAATCTATTTCTTCCATTTAAATCTTGGTGGTGTCAGCGGGGAGTATTTATATTTTTAAAAGACACAACATCTTAAAGAACACAACATATGGGGCTATGGGAAATGATTATCGACACTGACACACGTACATCTACACAGGTTGAACAGGATGGACTATTGTCGTTATCAACTATTTAACTTCTGGGACAACCCAAAATGTGGATAGTCTTTCACTTTGTCATAACCATAAACTGGACAAATGGAGAGGGTGACTCACGCATTTCAATTGATACAGCTGCTTGAGGGAGGATAATCCCTCACATTCAAAAGATTTTCTCCCACTTCCTGTTGTGCCGAGAGAACAGAGTGAAGAGAGAAATCTCCCCAATGGGGCTTAGGCGATATATGTAAAAAAAAAAAAAATTACTGGGGTTTTACCTTACCTACTCTATCCAAAACCAAGTTTTCAGTTGGATATATTTTAATAAGTGGATTATAATAAACATCATCGCACAAGATTGAAGAATTGATTTTTCCTTAGTATCTGTAATGGGTTCTGGTATTCTCCCCCATGAGCTTGGGGAATAGATTAATATTATTAGCCCAACTGCAATTTGTAGCAATCCTATAGCAACAAATCAGTTATGCATTTTTTTGGTATTCTTGGGGGTATATACAGTGCATCCGGAAAGTATTCAATGCTTCACTTTTTTCCACATTTTGTTATGTAACAGCCCTATTCCAAAATTGATTACATTTATGGTTTTCCTCAAAAATCTACAAACAATATCCCATAATTACCATGTGAAAAAAGTTTGAAATCTTTGCATGTTTATTAAAAATAAAAATGAAACAAATCACATGCACTGAAGTATTCACAGCCTTTTGCCATGACACTCAAATTTGAGCTCGGGTGCATCCTGTTTCCACTCATCCTTGAGATTTTTCTACAACTTGATTGGAGTCCACCTGTGGTAAATTCAGTTGATTGGACATGGTTTGGAAAGGCACACACCTGTCTGTATAAGGTCCCACAGTAAACAGTGCATGTCGGAGCACAAACCAAGCCATTAAGTTGAAGTAACTGTAGACCTCCAAGATGGGATTGTATCGAGGCACAGATCTGGGGGAGGGTACAGAAAAGTTTCTGCAGCATTGAAAGTCCCAATGAGCACAGTGGCCTCCATCCGTAAATGGAAAAAGTTTGTAGCCACCAGGACTTTTCCTAACGTGGGTGGCCCAGCCAAATTAAGCAATCTGGGGAGAAGCGCCCTTTAGCCAGGGAGGTGAACACGGTGGTCACGCTGACAGAGCTCCAGCATTTCTCTGTGGAGAAAGAACCATCCCTGCAGTGCTCCACCAATCGTGCCTGTAGAGTGGCCAGGCGGAAGCCACTCCTCAGTATTAAGGTACATGACAGCCCACCTGGAGTTTTGCCAAAAGGCAACTGAAGGACTCTGACCATGAAAAACAAAATTCTCTGGTCTGATGAAACAAAGATTGAACTCGTTGGCCTGAATGGCAAGCGTCATGTCTGGAGGAAACCAGGCACCGCTCATCACCTGGCCAATACCATCCCAACAGTGATGGGTGCCGAAGGTGCTTCAGCAAAGTATTGTGCAAAGGCTGTGAATACTTATGTACATGTGGTGATATTATTATTGTTAATAAGAATAGTAGTGTGTATGTATGTATATGTGTATATATATATATATATATGTGTGTGTGTGTGTGTGTATATATATATATATATATATATATATATATATATGCAAATATTTTAAACAAACCTTTTTTACATTGTTATATCAGGTATTTGCAGAATTTTGAGGAAAATAATACATTTAATTAATTTTGGAATAAGGTAACAAAATGTGGATAAAGTGCTGTGAATACTCTCCGGATGCACAGTATACAATGCTGTTGGTGATATTTTAGTGCCATGCTTCTCGGGACATTTTTTCCCAGGAGTTATGCTTTCGGCCAACTTATCTTACACTGTGGGAATGGGCGAAATACACACCTATTTTTGTTTTCTTGGGTAAATATTTTATAGAGGAAATGCTTTCTGGCCTAATTGTAATATAGCTCAGGCTTACCTCATACTGGGGTTGATTGTTAAGTGATTACATATATAGAAGCGGAAACTGTAAACTGATCTCAATGGGCAGCTGTAGGCAGGCTGAACATAATTCAGAAACTGACTGCAAAAGCACAATTTGCTTGGTTAAGTGCCATATTTTTTCTATCTATCAAATTCAACAAAACGGCTTAATTTGACATAAGGGACCTATCCAGTAAAAGGGTTTACTAGGAATGCTGCACAAAGCTGCATGATAAATTTACCAATTCAGTTGTTCCTATGACCCTTGAATGTAGTCAATTCATAATTGTAGCTGGTATTGAGCTGATCTGTTTAACAAGAGTACACGTAAGTAGATCCATCAGTGCAAAGTTTTTTTGTTTTCTGCATTCTGCTACCTAGTTCATTTTTAAAAATGTTTACTCATCCTAATTGTGTCATATAAAAATGATTTGCGTATATATTTGTAGCTAGAGGTTTGTTTTGGGGTCGTCTTTTTTTTTTTTTTTTTTTTTTTACACAATGGTATACATGGCTTGCTGGCTAATACAAGCTTGTTGGTTATTTTATTCTGGAATTCTAGCCAATGACTGAAGGTTGCTTTCATTTTTATGCTGTTGGAATGGCCATAGCTTTTATTACTCCCTGTGATGTTCTCACCAAGCTTGTAACATTTTTGTAGGGGTAGCTTTTTAGAGGAATTGGCATAACAGTCTACATTTCCTACCGATCCCCAGAACTATATCTCCCAGAAGCTCTTTCCTTACACACTTGCTTTGCAAGGGAAATCGAATATTGCAAGTCAATTTCCCCAGAGCTTAGTAAAATTGGTGCACAGAATACCCAATCACATGCAAGAGAAAAGAACACAATTTTGCTTGCACATGTTTGGATGATAGAAGTCAGCCGAGCGTCACCTCATTCATTAACCTCTGGGGGTAATGCCCTTTCAAAGTGCAGCGTCCCCAAAGTGAATAGCCTACTTATATTTAGTAAATTGACCCCATTGCATTAGTAGACTCTGGGAGTAAAGGCAACAGCGTTGTTTAGTAGGAAATTCATTTAATATTTGCATTTATAAACTGTGAAGTACTATCCATCATGCATTACTTATTTACATTGCCTAAATAAACATTACAGAGAAACTTCGTCTCTTCAAATTAATTTTCTCTTCAAAATTAATTTGCAGGACTTGGCCGCTAAACAAGCTGTCGAGCAAAATATTTTTGTGGAAAACTCCACCTCAAGCAGACTTTTGGTTAGGAAGCATCAGCTAGGATTGTGAAGGAGCCTATGAAAATTCAAACCTACCCTGATATGACCATAAATTGCTGGGTCAGGTGAAGGCTGTCTGTAGACACCTTTTTGCATTTCCATATTGCTGCCAAGGATAAATTGGTACCGTAACTGGAAGTTGCTGAAATTAAGAATTCTAATTCTACCAGAGAAGAATGTAGACTATAATTGCTGTAGGAAAAAACATTATTTTGGAAATGTAACCGCTTTGTTTCTTGCAACTATGGATTTGTTTTAGAAACTGTGGGTGAAGAATTCAAATGTTCATACAGTAAAGCGTCATGTACACTGGACGTTTTGCCATCTTTCATAGAGGCCTTTCCTCCTGGCAGCAGCATTTGACGTTTGTATGTGTGTAACGGGTTTGGACGCATCAAGTGCTTGGGAGTTAAATTATTTGACAAGAATAACAATCTTTTTTGGCCATTAAAATTAACACTCACAGAGCTAAACACTCCGGACCCTCATGCATTTTAATGCGCGTTTACAGGCATCAATCTTTTTTTTTTTTTTTTTTTTTTTTGCCAAAATGCTGCTTTTGAATGCGTTGGCAGTGTTTTTTTTGTTTTGTTTTTTTGCCTCCAAACGTCTCTGCTTCTAAGCTCCTCTAAACACCTATGTATGCATTGACAATTAGATGTCTGGCTTCCCCCCTGCCTCGAACTGCAATGTTTTAAATATCCAGTGTGCATGAGGACTAAGAAATTAAAGAGTGACAAAGATGGTAAATAACTCCAAATAACTATTGCAACAGTCCAGCACAAAAAGAGAATCATGCAAGAGGCGGCATATGTGCTGGAGCAGCTTAGCCAACGGATCTGCAGACAAATAAGCACATTGATGTTTTTATAAACTGAAAAAACTTGAATAAATCAAATCTTTGTTCAGATGAAGTCATCTAGCAAGCGTTGCAGCTTTGAGGACCCCCATCTTCTGGTAGACTTCAAAGACTCACAGCGTAATGCTTCATATCCAGTTTTGTCTACGACTTTAGGACTTAGCAGTTTATCACCCAGCAAATAAAGTGCTTCTAGGAATTAAAGATATTGATCTTCCCATCAGCTGAAAAGAGCCATTGGAGATACAAGAATCATCTCTAGGAATGACAAGTGTGTCATTGTGATCCATGAAAAGAAGTATTGTCAGGGAACAGACTTTATTTGGAAGAATAAAATGGCAAGAGAATGCATGCTAGAGACAAAAATACATTTCCTTCAATAGGTATTGTAAGCTGCTCTGCTGTAGTTGCTCTGCTTAAATTATAAAAGTTCTTACTTTTCCCTTAGTCTTATTGTTTAGCATAAGATGCCAAATTATGTAACTTGAGGTGTCCTGATTAAACTTTGTGGTAAATCCAATAAATTATCTTGCTGTAAAGCCCCAAAAAGCAATGTTTCATGTCCATCTTATGAACCTCACACCTGCATGTTGACCAGTTTTGTTAAAGGAAAATAATTGTATCTGGACCACAGTTCATGGCAGACTCTTGTGGTCCCCTTCAATTGTTCTGATTTGTTGCTTAGTTCACTTGGAATTGCTGTGGATACCTCGCAACAGCATTGGTTAACTATAAAGTAGTTACCAGACTAAGAAATGGACAGGCAGAAACTCACTATCCCAGAATCGGAGATGACAATATTATAAGAGTAATGGCTTTACAATAGTTCGGACGTTCGTTTTCAGTGGTTTATAGATTTCATGAGCAAATATACAAAACAAGATGTATATTTTCATTTAAACGGGTTTGGTATCTTGGTTACATCTACGTCCCTTTCACCTTTTTTTTTTCTTATTTATTTTTTATTTTATTTTTTTATTTCTTAAGGCTCAAATGTAAAGGATCTATGCTTCAGCAACAATTAATTTTGCGGCTTTATTTGAAGATTGCTTTTGTATCAAATTATTTGTTTTTCAAATCAAGTCGTTGACAAGTATCTAGAAATAAGATCAATGAAGTGTGTGGTGTGTGTGTTTTTTTTTTTTTTTTTTTTGCATTAGCGGTGCCTGGTCTTCAAATTTTCAATGCTCTTTCATGGCTTAGTTGGCCAAACGCCAGGATTATGGCGGCTCATTTGCCAGGAGCCCTAATGTTGAATAATTCGTTCATCAAACACAAATATTCACTTTTTAGTGTTCACTATAAAGTATATCACATGACCTCTGTGTTTTAGCTCATCCATCCTTTCATAGTGGTGAGTAGAATCAAGCTAGTTTGCTAGCTTTTAATCAAGCTTTGATGTCCCAAGGTGACCAGCGATCTCACAAGCTTATATTCCCCATTACTGGAAGCTCGGCCAATGGTAACAAATCTGCTTTTCTGTGAGAAGGCATATTCAGCAAATACTGACCTATTTTAAGTGGTTGTAAACCTAGATATACCACTTTTACCTACAGGTAAGCCTATATCTCCTAAACCTGTGCGGTTTAGGAGATTTTTATATGCTTGCACACTGAAAGGGAACGATCCTGCCATTTCTAAAGGGCCTGTGCTGTGATTGGCGGCTTCCGTAACTCTGGCCAGTTAGAGGAAGGAAGAGGGGGTGAAGACAGTATCTTTGCAATTTAGGACTATCGTATTAATCTATTCCATAAATCTTACTGGTAAATACATTTTAGCTGTCAACAGTGCTATAAAGCTTTTCTACTTTGGTTTACAAGAAAAAATTCTAAAGACCATTTCTCTGTTGCATTATTTCCATTGATTGGCTAACATTTCTGTTTTACTCAACCGTCCAAGTACATCTGTTTTCATGGTAGCGGAAGGTTTGTTCTTCTTCTTTTTTTTTTTTTTTTTTTTTTTTGATAAAAATTATGCGTTTCCAAGCCTTGAAAAACCAAGATTGGAATATTAAAAATCCAATTTGATCTTGAGATTTTGGTGGGGTATGAGAAATTCACACAGAAGGCAAATAAAGCAAATGTCCACGACCATGCAAAATATATTGTAGGAGCATAGCAGTAAACTAACCAGCATTTTTTTTTAACATGCATTTTTTTTTCTCTCTTCTAAACAGGAGTGTATATTTTGATACAATACTTCCCCGGAGAATTAATAACCATATTCGACCAACTATTGGGCAGCGCATTCGCCTCAGCCAAGGAGATATTGCTCAGGCAAAGAAGCTGTATAAGTGTCCAGGTACTTTTTATTTTATTTTTTATTTTATTTTTTATTTTTAATCAAGGCACAGATTTCTATAAAAATTAAAACTGGTTTGGATCTAGGATGGTAAAGTTTTAATGGACAGAAGTTTATCCTTGTATATGTGAAGTAGAGAAAAGCATAAGTTTAAGTTAACCACTTCCGGTCTGGCTCACAATATACGTCAGCACTTTGAAGAGCAATATCAATTTATGGCAGCAGCTAGCTGCCATATACCCCGGTATGCTCTTCAGTGAGTGGCCCGGGTTTCAGATAAGTGGTCTCTGTATCGGATTCACGGCAAGGTCACTTATCGGTGGTGTGAGAGGGGCCCCCCCTCCCGCTGTGCTCCCCTCTGCTGCTTACCGGAGTCGGCAGCAGCGATCGGATCATTCTCCCTGTGTGGCATGGAGCTGAGTGAGGGGATGATGGCTCCATACCATTGCAGGACGGAAGCAACGCCAAAACGTCACTTCCGCCCATAGCTCTTAAAACGGAGGTCCGCCTAAAAAAAATAAAAATAAAAGCCAGCTGCTACAAATACTGCAGATGCTGACTTTTAATATATGGACACTTGCCTGTCCAGTACGCCTGCGATTTCGGTAGCCATGCCCCCTAACAGTTAGAATCACTCCCTAGGACACACTTAACCCCTTCAGCGCCCCTACAGGTTAACCCCTTCACTGCCACTGTCATTTTTACAGTAATCGGTGCATTTTTATAGAAAGAATGGTCTCAAAAGTGTCCGATGTGACCGCCATAATTTCGCAGTCACGATAAAAATCTCTGATCGCCACCATTACTAGTAAAAAAAAATGTATAAAAAAAAATGCCATAAAACTATCCCTTATTTTGTAGACTCTATAACTTTTGCGCAAACCAATCAATAAATGCTTATTGCAATTTTTACCAAAAATATGTAGAAGAATACATATCCGCTTAAACCTGAGGAAAAAAATATTTTATATATTTTTTTGGGGGAAATTTTATTATAGCAAAAAAGTTAAAAATATTGCATTTTTGTTCAAAATTGTCGCCCGTTTTTGTTTATAGCGCAAAAAATAAAAACCGCAGAAGTCATCAAATACCACCAAGAGGAAGCTCTTTTTGTGGGGGGGGGGGGGGGAAAGGACATTTTTTTTTGGGAGCCATGTCGCATGACCGCACAATTGTCAGTTAAAGCAACGCAGTGCCGAATCGCAAAATGTGGTCTGGTCTTTGGCCAGTCAAATGGTCTGGGGCTTAAGTGGTTAATAGGTTTTTAAGATCACTTCAGCAAGACTGGGTAGAAGAAAGATACCAGCATTTCCCCTTGCCAAGTCAGAGCCAAAGATCTGTAATCTGTAAATCTCATTGGTTCTCTTATGTACACTATTATCAGTGAATGTGGTTTTCTTTTAGTAAAGTCCATTCATTCCAGAATTGAATGTTGAAAGCAAACAAAATCTTGAACTACTTTTAATGACATTTAAATGTTCTAGGAAGGCTGCAGCTGCCTTCTAAATAAAACAGACTTGTACAGCTTTTGTTTTGGTCCACCTGGAATGTAATTGTCACATTTAAATTGTAGGTTCATCTTTAGATAAGAAAAAGATGCTTTGTTGTACTTTGTAACATGATAAATGTTTCTAATGTTGGATGTAAAGTTTGTTTCTCATTTTCATTTTCCAGCTTGTGGAGAAACTTTGCTAGAATCAAGTGGTAATTTTTCTGCTCCTGGTTATCCAAGTGGTTATCCATCCTATACACATTGCATCTGGAGAATCTCAGTTACACCTGGAGAAAAGGTATTCAGTGCCTCTTTGGGAAGACTTGTAGGTCTGTATGATGGACAAGAACCTAGATGCTTTTTCTTTTTTGTAGTGGCTAGTGTGATCGCTGGTTGAGTTTACTAAATTATATTTAATATTTTACAAGTGTGTGTTTTTGTTTTGTTTTTAACAAAGGTGCTTTTATTGTTGTTGTTGTTGTCATGTGGGGTAATCACAGTATACATATTGGCATAAAACAGAACAGGATGCTTTGACAATTTGCATATAGATAGGTGGATTTTACAAGTATTGGGTTCCAGATTTAAAGGGTAACCTCATCTTTCTCACAAATTAAACATTATAAAAAGGGACTCAGAAGAAAATGGCACAGCTTCAAGCGTTGAAGATTGTGAAAGGGGCAGTGACTTCAACTTTGTAAACTGTTTACAGCTATTGTCCCCTCTACACTAAATGGAATTTTCGGATATCCAATATTGCGGCAAATGGTAAAAGTACAAATATTTGCAGTAAAACTTTGATTCTGCTGCCTCAACAGTTAATGCTAGATCCCCAGAGGAACCTTGATGTCATGATCCTGCCAATTCAGTTAGAGGAATTGCACATTTGGAATTGAGTGCACCAATAAAAGCAAATGTGTGATGATTCTGGCAGTTTGAGTGCCCTACTTGGTAGGTCCATACATTAAAACATCTAAGGCAGATCTATACTAGGTGGTAGCATAGAAACCCAATAGGGTAAATAGAGGGCTCCACATCCTGATATCTAGGACAAATACTATGCATTACCATTATGGACTTTATAGGTACCCACAGGAACACAATCTATTTAAAACGTACAACTTTTTTTTTTTTTATTAAACGAACACACCGTTAAACAAAAACGACAATCTAAACTTCACATTTATGGAAGAAAGAAAACTACCACTTTAGATTAGATTATCGCCAGAAGTCCTTGTGGTAAGTATCCAAAATGGTAACTAGCAAGGGGGTTCTACCGTCCTTATGCTTGTACTCTCCATGTTTCACCATCTCCCTTCAGGAGAATGTGAAGGTCACAAATAATTCTTAAACCACTATTCTTTAAGGATGACAGTACCCTGTTTTATAATCGCCTATTCTTGAAGAAAGGCGTATGTCGGACTGATCATTAAAAACTTGCATACAGTATCTCACAAAAGTGAGTACACCCTTCACATTTTTTTTTTTTATCTTTTCTTGTGACAACACTGAAGAAATTACACTTTGCAACAACTTGTACAACTTGTAGAAAAGTGTAAATTTGCTGTCCCCTCAAAATAAATAAAAACACAGCCATTAATGTCGTAAACTGCTCTACAATGTCCAAAATGGTGAAAATGTCCAAAATGGTGGCCACACAGAATATTGGGCACAATATTTTCCAGCACTGCCTTGGGCATGGAGATCACCAGAGCTTCACAGGTTGCCACTAGAGTCCTCTTCCACCCCTCCATGACATCACAGAGCTGGTGGTTGTTGGAGACCTTGCGCTCCACCACCTTCCATTTGAGGATGTCCCACAGATGTCCAATAGGGTTTAGGTCTGGAGACCTGCTTGACCAGTCAGTCACCTTTACCCTCAGCTTTTTTAGCAAAGGCAGTGATCATCTTGAAGGTGTGTTTGGGGTTATGTTGGAATACTGCCCTGTGGCCCAGTCTCCGAAGGGGGGGAATCCTGCATTGCTTTAGTATGCCACAGTACATGTTGGCATTCATGATTCCCTCAATGGTCTGTAGCTCCCCAGTACCGGAAGCACTCATGCAGCCCCAGACCATGACACTCCCACCCCCATGCTTGACTGTTGGCAAGACACACTTGTCTTTTTACTCCTCACCTTGTTGCTGCCACACTTTTTTGACACCATCTGAACCAAATAAGTTCATCTTGGTTCCATCAGACCACTAGACATGGTTCCATGTCCCTGGTCTGCTTTTCTTCAGCAAACTTTTTGTGAGCTTTCTTGTGCACCAGCTTTAGAGGAGGCTTCCTTCTGGGTTTACAGCCATGCAGACCAATTTGATGTAGTGTGTGGCATATGGTCTGAGCACTGACAGGCTGACCCCCACCCATTCAACCTTTGCAGCAATGCTGGCAGCACTTATGTCCATTTCCCGAAGACAGCCTCTGGATATGTTGCTGAGAACATGCACTTAACTTCTTTGGTTGATCACGGCAAGGCTTGTTCTGAGTGGAACCTGTCCTGTTAAACTGCTATATAGTTTTGGCCACCGTGCTGCAGCTCAGTTTCGGGGTCTTTGCAATCTTCTTATAGCCTAGGGCCATCTTTATGTAAAGCAATAACTCTTCCCTTTTTTTTTTTTTTTTTTTTTAAGATCCTCAGTTCTTTGCCATCAGATGCCATGTTGAACTTCCAGTGACCAGTATGATAGCGATGACACCAAATTTTACACACCTGCTCCCCATTCACACCTGAGACCTTGTAACACTAACAAGTCACATGAGACCTGAGAGGGAAAATGGCTAATTGGGCCCAATTTGGAAATTTTCACTTAGGGGTGTACTCTTGTTTCCAGCGGTTTAGACATAATGGCTGTGAGTTTTTTTTGAGGGGACGGCAAATTTACTCTGTTATACAAGCTGTACACTCACTACTTTTAAATTGTTGCAAAGTGTCATCTCTTCAGTGTTGTCACATGAAAAGATATAATAAAATATTTACAAAAATGTGAGAGGTGTACTCAGTTTTGTGAGATACTGTATGTGGCCCATATAAGGCGAAAGTCTAATGCAACCTAACTTTACAGTATGGCTGGAAGTATAAAATACTCAACCAAAGTCACCAAGTCACCAAGACACTATATACTACACTTGTTGCAGATGAGAAATATTACACCTAAACTAAAATGCCAGTTCTATCACCACAAAGCCGAGGGGCCATCTGCTTGGATATGTAAAACCTGTATAGCCATAACTTCTCCAAGTCCAAGCTCCTACTTGTTCCAAATTTGTTACCGATATCTCCTCCACCAGGCAGACCAAGGAAGATTATTGCCATGCTGGGCAACACGATATATTTGCATTTTATAACTAACCAGTCTACCCAAATACCACATCGCTTGTATACACTGTATAATACGCTCACCTAGTTAAGAATGACCCCAAATTAATAGACACAAACGCCTCTATAAAGGTTTAAATGACAGAACTTCATTCAGTCCAGGAAGGAGTGGGGCATTTAGGCATTCTAACCATTGGTTTCCCTTTGTAAGATAACTTTGTCCCAGTTACCACCCCTTGGGTCTTTTCTAGGATGGGTCTTAAAAGGGAAATACGAGTGCATCACAGCGCTCTATTGTAGCCTTTTTTCTGAGACAACTTGCTATACCCTTTTACTAGTAGTTTTTGCCTTTTAACAGGGCTGTCTAAGTGACATAATCTTGATGTTTGGTACAATTACAGTGGGGAAAATATGTGAGCTCCTGCAGATTTTGTAAGTTTGCCCACTTGCAAAAAAATGAAGGGTCTTTAATTATCATAGGTATATTTAAAATGATAAAGGCAGAATATCAACCAAAAATCAAGAAATAAAACAAATGCTATAAATTCAAGTTGCAGTTCAATGTGTAAAATAAGTATTTGATCCCCAAGCAAAACATGTCTTGGTCCTTGGTGGAGAAACCCTTTTTGGCAAGCACAGATGTGAGACATTTCTTGTAGTTGGTGACCAGGTTTGCACACCTCGGGAGGGATTTTGGTCTACTCCTTTTTTTTTTTTTTTTTTTTCTCTAAATCTTTTAAGGTTTCTTGGCTGTCTCTTGGCCACCCGACGTTTTCAGCTCCCTCCATAAATCTTCTATAGGATAAGGTCTGGAGACAGGCTTGGCCACTCTATGACCTTAAAGTAGTGCTTCTTGAGCTACTGCTTTGTTGCCTTTTGCAGTATGTTTTGGGTCATTGTCATGCTGGAAGACCTATCCACGAAGCATCTTAAGAGGGAAGAAGGTTCTCATCTAAGATTTTACAATACATGGCCCCTGAATCATTTAGACATTCATTGGCATGACTGTACATGTGCCTTCTTGAAGACTCTCCGTGTTTGGAGGAAGAAAAAAAAGCTGACTATGACTCTACGAACACCATCCCTACAGTCGCACACAAAGGTGGAAACATGCTTTGGGGCCGCTTCTCTGCTAAAGGTACAGACCAACTTTTCCTCATTGAAAGGCCAATGGACAGGGCCATGTATTGTAAAATCTTGGATGAGAACCTTCTTCCCTCAGCCAGAACACTGAAGATGCTTCATAGATGGGTCTTCCAACATGACAAAACTTCGATTTGTCAAGTGACCGCCAAAAAACCTTAAAGGGGTTGTAAAGACAAGAATATTTTCCTCTTAAATTAAAGTCTGACAGTAGCTGATAAAGTAAAAAGTAATGTTTTGCATTATAACTAGTTTGATACCTGTTGAAATCGAGCTGTTTTATTCACCTCCAGTACTCCTAAATCATTATTCTCACTGACTTCCTGGTTTGCGGTGCGCATTCATTCTTGCTACATCACGGCCTAATGGGAACTACAGTTCTCATTAGGCTTAGCCTCCATGCCTGTGAGGGATAAGAGAGCATCTTCACGCAGGGCTGTAGTCATAGGGAGGGGGTGAGCACATTCTGCTTTCCACCATGCAAAACGGCTCAGATGCTGGTGGAAAGCAAGAAGAGTGACAGGAAATGGCATTTTCAAACCTGGATTACTGTATTTTGGAGGTCAAAGGGAAAAATGAGGTAAGTGATATTTAAATGCTCTAGCTTACAGCAATCAATTCACCTAAAAAAAACGAACATTTAGTGTTCCTTTAAGGATTTAGAGAAGATCTGTAAAGAGTGAACCAAAATCCCCCCCTGAGAACCTGGTCACCAAATATAAGAAGTGTAAAGTCTGTGCTCGCCAACAAGGGTTTTTCCAAGTACAAAGTCATGTTTTGTTTGGGGATCAAATACTTATTTTACTTTTACTGAATTGCAACTTAATTTATAGCATTTGTTTTAGGTGTGGTTTTTGGTTGATATTCTGTCTCTATCATTTAAAATACACCAATGATAAAAATTATAGACCCTTCATTTCTTTTTAGGTGGGCAAACTTACAAAATCTGCAGGGGATTAAATTATTCTAATATTTATATACTGGGCATAAGGAATGCTCCTAATTAACGTTGATGGGTGCGAGCTGTGGGCGTGCAATATTGTATTGCCATGCAAAGAGTTCTACGTCCAAAAATTGTATATTCATGTGGCTATAGTTCATGGTAAACCTTAGATTGAAATAACTAGATCCCATGAACAGCCCAAGGATGATGCTGCATCTGAGATGCCATTCTTGCAATTGAGACATTTATAGAATTGTTTTTTATTTTTTATTTTTTTCTATAAGGGTATTGCATAGTATGTGTCCCTGGTAGGAGCATCATTCACTGTTAAAGCAATACTTAAGCCTTACCTCTAGACTTCCACAGACGTACGGGCCCACCCACCCGCATCCCCACATGGTTAGTACAGGGTCTCCAACTGGAGCGGTCAGGTTTTTTTTTTTCTCATCTTTGTGCAACCCACGGGGTTGCGTGAAAAAAACTGTTTGTGTATCTGGATTTAGAAGTCAGAGCTCACCTTTTGTCCCTGGCATTAAGGCTTGGTATCATATGTAGGCGTTCCCTAGGGTGGTGCAAATGTCCTGCCAAAACTACTAGTATGAAAATATAAACTAATGTATAGCACAATGGCATGCCATGCATGGATCAAAATTTGACCAATTCAGCAGGGACTAGCTGAATTTTGATTCATGTATGGGCACCCTGGTTGTACATAAGTCGATCTATTGATCGACTTGTATAAAACCAGCCTGTCATGTTTTTTTCCTGATTGGTGTCGCCAGCTATAGCCAGCAACACTAATTGTATTCTGCTGGCAGGGAAGGCTCCCCGCCAACATAAAACAATAGCGCAGCTGAAGGGATAGCGCAGCTGAAGGGAAAACAATAGCGCAGCTGAAGGGAATCAAGCAATTTCCTCTCCTTCCGCCTGTGGTGGAAGGGGAATAAATGGTAAGATCTATAGTGTGCCTAAAAGTGAGCTGAAAATGAAGGAAACCACCCCAGTCATTTGGTGGTCTTCTGCACACTTTCACTTTGAGGAAAAAAATTGCTGCTTTATCTGACCCATTATTTTATTTTTTAATACATTTTTAATGTCTTGTATGCCATTTTGGTAACTACTCCTACTTTGTTGTTTTAGATAGTTCTGAATTTCACAGAAATGGACCTATTTAAAAGTCGGCTATGCTGGTACGACTACATAGAAATTCGGGATGGTTATTGGAGGAAAGCACCATTACTAGGTAAAGGCACTTAATGAAATGCGAATAGTATCCTGATGGATTCTGTAAATGCACATACTGTAAATGCAGGCAAATAAGCAGGGGACAAATGCACCCACGCCACAGGGTGGGTATAGAGAGGGCATAAATTGAATCAGCCAGAGGAATTAACTGTGCTTTAGTTATTGAGCCTTTTCATCAGCAAAGCAGTTACACCAATCCAGGTAAATTACGTGAGTATTTTCTAGTCATTGTCACTTGGATTAAAAAAAAAAAGTAAATTTTATATTCGTTTTACTTTTTTAGTCTGAAATCTAAGAATGAAAATATAAAAAAAACTTAAATTTCCTAAAGGCATTTTTAGTACCCGCTAAATTGTGTCTAAATCCAAGACCAAAAATGTATTATGCAGCTTACCAGTCCTTAGATGGGGTTCCTGCATAAGGTAAATGAGCCCTTATTTGTTCCTTGTCCATCATGAAATGTCACTTTACCCAAATAGTTTTTTTATTGGGTGACCTATTTTTTTGTGTGTATTACTATACTGTATTTGTGTAATGGTTTTAAATGCGTTATATATTAGTGGTCCTTCATGTGACACTTTCCTTGAAACACTTCCAGTACTCAAGTACATTGAACCAGTCTTTTTTGAAGAATTTCCCTCATCTACAGTAAATACTGATTGGGAGACACATTAAACTGTGGAAACAAAATACTTCCTTTATGTGTAAGCTTGGTGATATTTGAGGACTAGTTTGAAAAGTACAGCTGATGACATCACCTAGGCCCCGTACACACGTCCGAGGAACTCGAGTTCCTCGTCGAGTTCTGTGTTGAAGCCGCCGAGGATCTCGGTGGGCCGACTTTCCTCATTGAACAACGAGGAAATAGAGAACATGTTCTCTATTTGACCCGACGAGTTCCTCGTCGGCTTCCTCGGTGAAAAGTGTACACACGACCGAGTTTCTCGGCAGAATCCAGCTCCGACCGAGTTTCTGGCTGAATTCTGCCGAGAAACTCGGTCGTGTGTACGGGGCCTTAGCGGTTTGTGTTTCCAAATGGCTTTAATAAACTTAAAAAATCTATATGTAGCCTTGTAATAAGGGCCAAATGAGTAAATTTGAATATAATGTTGCAGGTTAAAATGCTTGACAGCAGCTTTATTGAAAAATGGGCCAAAAAATAATTTAATCGTTTTTATTTTATTTTTATGATGAGCACGCTGCCACATTTTTCTGGAATTGCATTAGGCTCTTGGCTGCTCATCACTAGCTTATATCCCTATCAGAGAGCTATTACTATTCATATCTGCTAAGGAAACTGGAGCAGTAGCCCATATAGCAAACAGATTGCTGGCAGTTTCATTTTCAACATAAAACCTTATTAGTTTCTACAGTATCTCACAATAGTGGGTACACCCCTCACATTTTTGTAAATATTTTATTATAGCTTTTCATGTGACAATGCTGAAGCAATGACACTTGGCTACAATGTAAAGCAGTGAGTGTACAGCTTGTAAAACAGTGCAAATTTGCTGTCCTCTCAAAATACAGTAAAACCTTGGTTTGAGAGTAACTTGGTTTGGGAGCGTTTTGCAAGACAAGCAAAATATTTTTTTAACAAATTTTGACTTGCTATATAAGCGATGTCTTTATACAAGTAGCGTTGTGTCACAACTGAGTATAAAAGAGGCGCCTCTAAGTGTAGCAATATGGTTACATTTAATTAGGGTACAACATTTAGCAACTTGCGTGGTTGATTAAGAGTCACATCTAAGTATGCAGGCATCCGGGTTAAAGCTGTCCACATAGACCATAGTCCTCACCTTCCACACTGCGCTCCACGAACGGTTCAATTGCTCTACTGCAGGGTTGTTTTCCCGGTTACGATTGCAGTGGTGAGAGCCAGCGGTGTGGGGGATGGTCTGTGCACAGCTTTACCCTGGATGCCTGCATACTTGTATGTGCCTCTTTTAATTATCAACCATGCAAGTTGCTAAATGTTGTACCTTTTATTAAATGTAACCATATTGCTACACTTTTATACTTTGTAGCTCCTGCTGGAGTTTGCTTCTAATCCCCTTGTGGAGTCTGCCATTTGTGAATAGACATTTTATGATTACACAACCTATCACATTGCTATAATCTCTTTATATGGACTTTAAATTGAGATTTTCCTAGCTTGTGACGGAAAATATTAGTTATATGAAGACAGGAGGCGAGTATCTTATGCATTATCTTCCTTTAATAATGCGCACAGCAGAAATACAACTTTTAGTGAATTTCAATAATAAAAGAACTTTTTATAAACAAACTACAAGTCCCAGCAGTCCTCTGGGTATGCCGGCCAATCACACGGCAGATCAGGTAGTATATAAGGGACTGTCTCTTTAAACACCTCCTCTTTCTTGGAGCGAAACTGGTAAGGACTTGAAACCGAAAACTTCAACTGCAACTAGTCTTCCGTCCGTCAGGAATCGGATCTGGCGAGTCGAGCAGGTATACGTCCCAACGGGGAACAACAACGGAGAACACTCCGGAAACTTCTCAGCCCGTGGCTCTTGTGTTTTGTTCATCAATAACCTGGAACAACATGAGATAAACCGTGATAGGGTTGGGTCGGGTGGGAAGATACTCGCCTCCTGTCTTCATATAACTAATATTTTCCGTCACAAGCTAGGAAAATCTCAATTTATATATCAGACAGGAGGCTCATATCTTATGCAAGTTCAAAGTCATACATGGATATACATACAGTGTTAAACCTGACTAATCAAAACAATAACATAATCACAGAACTGTCATAGATACGTGGTCCTCCGGTCTAAAGTAAAATTGGCGAAAGGTGGTCTCGGAAGACCAGTCTGCCGCCATCAGAAGATCCGAAAGTGAGCCACCCGAGGTGATTACCTTGGTAGCCATGGCACCCCTTGAAGAATGGGCACCGAACAGACTGACATCAATCCCGGCCATGTCCATGGTGAATCTCACCCACCGTGCCAGCGTGGCCGAGGACACCGGAAGATGTGGGCGTACGTAGGAAATGAGAAGTTGTGACAACGACGGAGATCGTAGCGCCGCTGTTTGTAACTCATAAGCCTGCAAGCAGCGAACCACACATAGGCGTGGGTGTGATGGGAAAGACGGATAGAAGACCGATCGTATTCTTGTTTTTGTACGACGTACAACCGAGAACTGAACGCCCCGGGGTGAAAATTGGCGCCTGGAAATGTCTAAGGCTTTGACATCAGATACTCGTTTGATGGAGATTAAACATAAAAGAACAGTAAGTTTAAAGGACAGTAGTTTTAGCGGGAGAGCGTCATTGTCCTCCCATGTAGAAAACATGTTCAATACCAATGCCACGTCCCAAGTGTTCTGATATCTGGGATGTGGAGGACGTTGGAATCTAACGCCTCGTAAGAGGCGGCACACCAAGGGATGTCTACCAACCGGAAGGGAATCTACCGGGCAATGGTAAGCCGAAATGGCTGATCGATACACGTTGATGGAGCTATATGATCTCCCGGATTCAAATGAATCCGCCAGATAATTAACTACCATTGGTACAGGTGCGTGAACGGGATCAATTTGCCGTTGATCACACCAACGTACCCAGGTTCCCCAGGCTGATCGGTACGCCGATCTAGTCCCGGGGGCCCAGGCCAGGGCGAGGAGGTCCCTAGCCGTTCGTGAAAGGTCGCCACTCGAGTCTGACACCCCGAGACCAACCAAGCGAGGAGATGGAGGTCGTGACCCACTACCAGGGGATGGGGTTCCCCTGTTGGATTGGATAAGAGATGTGGAACCCGGGGAAGCAGTCTGGGGAGATCGACAGTCATTCCCAGGAGCAGGGGAAACCACGGTTGTGCTGGCCACCAAGGAGTGATCAACACGACTGAGGCCCCCAGGTTTGCCACATGTAGGAGAACCCTGAGGATCATTGAGAAGGGTGGAAACGCATAATGCGTCCCTTGTGGCCAGATCTGGCGAAGGGCGTCTATCGCCTGGGCCTCGGGATCCGGTCTCCAGCTGAAAAAGTGCGGGAGCTGCCGGTTGAGGCGTGAGGCGAAGAGGTCCATGGAAAAGGGACCCCACAGTCGAAGCAGTGAGAGGAATACCAAACGGTCCAGTCGCCAGTCGCTGGAGTCGGTGAGGTACCGAGAATTCCAATCCGCAACCAAATTCGAGGTGCCTGGGATGTATTCTGCCAAGGGAACGATGTTGCGTTCCAGGCAGAAGTGCCAAAACTCCTTCGCTAGAATTGCCAGGGTTCTGGATCTGGAGCCGCCTAGGCGGTTGACATATTGGACTGCGGTCACGTTGTCCATGCGTAGTAAAACACAGCAATTGGATACGTTCGGCAGAAGACTCCTGAGGGCGAAAAAGGCCGCCGTGAGTTCCAACGCATTGATGTGAAGCATAGACTCCTCTGCGGACCAGGTCCCTCCTGTGGCGGAAGGTCCGCAGCGAGCACCCCAGCCGTGTCGGCTCGCATCTGATTCTATAATGTAATCCGGATTGGAGCTGAAAATGGTTTTCCCATTCCAATCGATGGCGTGTTTTAACCACCAGCGTAACTCTACCACAGCTTCCGCATCCAGAGGTACCTCGTCTGAGTAGCGTAGGCCTTGGCGTAGGTGAAGCGCTTTGAGCCTCTGCAGGGCTCGATAATGAAGGGGTGCCGGAAAGATGGCCTGTACAGAGGCCGATAAGAGTCCTACTAGTCGTGCTAAGCCGCGTAGGGACACTCGCCGTTTGTACAATACGGAACGAATCTCCTTGCGGATAATGGCCAGTTTGGTCTTGGGCAAGCGAAGGACAGCGCGATTGGTGTCCACTAAGAATCCCAAAAATTCCATCTCTTGGGATGGAATCAGGATGGACTTTTCGTGGTTTATGACAAAGCCTAGTTCCTGGAGTAAGTTGACAGTCCAGGAGGCGTGCATGTTTGCCAGGTGTCTGGAACGAGCCATAATGAGCAGGTCGTCCAAATAGATAATTAATCGTACGCCTCTGCTCCGTAGGGCCGCCACCACTGGTTTCAGCAACTTGGTGAAGCACCATGGGGCGGAGGATAGCCCGAAGGGAAGGCAGGTGAATTGCCATATCTTGTCCCTCCAACTGAATCGTAGAAGGTGTTGGGAGGAAGGGTGAATGGGGACTGTGAGGTAGGCGTCCTTCAAGTCCACCTTTACCAACCAGTCCCCGGGACGCAGGAGGTCCCTCAGATGATGAATCCCTTCCATCTTGAAGTGCCGGTACACAACGTGTTGATTGAGGATTTTTAGATTTATAACGGGGCGGAATCCGCCATCCTTTTTTCTGACCAGAAAGAGGTTGCTGAGGAACCCTGGGGAGAGAGGGTCCACCTCTATGACGGCCTGTTTGGAGAGGAGAGCTTGGAGCTCTTGGTCTATAAGTATCGAGTTCTGGTTTGAGAACCGGATGGGGTGAGGTATCACATTCAATTCTGGTAAGGAATACAGTTCTATCTGATATCCCGTAACCGTGTTGAGTATCCAGGGGTCTGCCGAAATCGCAGACCAGCCGTGGATAAAATGTCTCAATCTTCCCCCTAGGAGAGTGTGAAAAGAATACAGGTGTGTGGCACTCACCGGTAGCAGGTCTTGAACGGGGGTAGCCTCTCCCTCCTCGTCCCCTCCAGGGACGTCCGCGTGGCGGAAAGAATGGTGCTGGTTGAGCCACCGGTATCGGATATGACTGCGGAGCCTGGCTGTACTGAGCGGGTGCTCTATAGTATTGCCTGTTTGCGGAGTAGCGACCGGCAGAACGGCCCCTGTTTCTGCCGGCCCTGGGAAAAATTTTGGCGGTCCCTGATTTCTTCAGTGAAGATTGGGCCTTGTCCAGACTCGTGTACAGTCCGACCATTTTATTAATATCTTTGATGAGGGAATCTCCAAAGAGCATCCCTTCGGCTGACGGGCCAGGTTCAGAGTCTGCGAGATGGGATAGTTGAGGATCCAATCTCATTAAAATGGATCGGCGACGCTCCGTGGAGCAAATGGTATTAGCGCTGCCTAACAGGCAAACCGTTCTTTGGGCCCAGCCTCTGAGCTGATCTAAGTCCACCGGATTATCCGAGGAGGAAGCTTGCTCGGCTATATTCAGAATTTTGGTGACAGGGCCAAACAGGTCGAGGATGCGATCCTGGATGGAACGAAAGGATCGTTCGATACCCTTTTTAGAATATTTGCCCTGCTTAGTAAGGTACCTGAGCAGTACCGGATCCACCTCGGGGGTGAGAAGTGCCTTCTTCGGGATGCATGGGCGAGGACACTCCGCTCTCAATTTGTTGCGGTTGTTTTTATCCACGGACCTGCGGGCCCAGTATTGGATATATTGGGCAACCTCCGGGAGAGGGGCCCATTCTCCAGAGCGGGGGTGAGAAATCCCTTCTGGGTCGAAGAAGGGTTCTCCCCTAGCGTCTAGAATTGTTTCGCCCTGGGTTACAGGGGTGGCGTTGTCAGTGGGCGCCATATGCCCACTACCCTCATAATCAATATCTTCCACATCATCATCAGACTCGTAGGCGTCTGCCGCCTCAGATTCCGCGGACGAATCAGACGTGTCCACAAAGGAATCAGGTTTGGACCGTCTTGCGGACCTTTGCCTCTGCGTTTGCTGCTCCCCGAGGCTCAGGGGTCGGTGAGAGTCTGGGAGGGTAGTGGGTCGGCAGACCGGGTTGGGTGCTGCCTGGGGCACATTATTTACTTCCCCTGCCGGGGAGTCGCATGTTGTGGGAACGTGTTTGCGCTTATGCGTCGCCTTGCCCTTTTTTGTGGGCGGTTCACCACAGCCTGGGGGACCAGGCATGACGGGATTAGCCAAATGTGACATGGGGGCCGAAGCCATGGCTATTTGTACCGAGTGATTTATGAGTTCCTGGATCTGGGCAGCAGTCAGGAATATGGGGCTCTGGAGAGTGCGGTCACCTCCATTAGGGATGACAGGGGAGTCAGTATGCTCCTCATCAGCCATGGTATGCCAAGCTGATGGTAATTTGTAATATTAAGGTAATTGAAACAATTTGTAATACTGAGGTATTGAAAATCAATTTGGTCAAAAAGGGGAAAGCAGGTGGGAAGATTTTCCACACTCTGATTCCTCTAATCACAGCGTGACTGGGGCTCCCCAGAGCATATATGCCAGTACAGCAGGTTTTTTAGTTAGGGTAAACCTATCCCTTATTAATGGATTTATCCTGTAATTTAGTAAGTATTATTATTTATGCCTGGCAGGGCCCTCAGGGATGACCTACCCGTACAGCCGACTACTCCACACTGGAGCAGCGGCGAACGGTAGGCGTGTCCCCGTTCAGGAGAGCGTAATCTCGCGAGATTACGCTTCCTGCGATGTGATAGGACGGCGCTGAGGTTCGCCGAGCCCGCCCCCCGCAGCGATGACGTGTTGATTGGAGGAGCGCGGGAATGCTTCGCGACGCCCCCTCAGAGACGGGACGCTCTGAGGGGGAGCGCGCGGTGACTGAGCAAGTGACAGGAAGGCGCCAAGGTCTGTAAAATGGCGCCGCCTGACAATCGAATCCACCTCAGAGAAACCAAATCCTGTAGGAAGAAAAACGCTGTCGCTAAAGCGGCAGCTACAGGTACCAAAGCATGTAACATTACCTGGTACAATCACACTATAAATTAAGACATGTTATAATCTGCAAACAGAATATTATACAAATGATATTATACAAATAGTAATACACTGGGAACTATAATGGGAATAAGTCCCAAACGAAGTCCCATAACAATATGAAAAGAATCTTTCTCAAATCACAAGACAAATATATCTGAGAATAAAATACTCATCTGATTTCATGCTGTGAGCAGAAAGAAAGAGGAGGTGTTTAAAGAGACAGTCCCTTATATACTACCTGATCTGCCGTGTGATTGGCCGGCATACCCAGAGGACTGCTGGGACTTGTAGTTTGTTTATAAAAAGTTATTTTATTATTGAAATTCACTAAAAGTTGTATTTCTGCTGTGCGCATTATTAAAGGAAGATAATGCATAAGATATGAGCCTCCTGTCTGATATATAACTGCTTGCCGCCTGCCCACCGTCAAATGACGGTGAAGCGGTGCGACTCTTGTTCTGGGACAACATCATATGACGGCAGGTAGTGCCTGGTAGGCAAGTGGTTAAACGAAAGGACTTGTGAATAAATGGTTGTGGGATGAATCTTTTTCAGTTTCTATTTCTCATGGGGAAATTTGCTTTAATATACAAGTTCTTTGGATTACAAGCATGTTTCTGGAACAAATTATGCTCACAATCCAAGGTTTTACTGTAACTCAACACACACCCTCTAATGTCAAAAACCGCTGGCAAAAAAAGTGAGTACACCCCTAAGTGTAAATGTCCACATTGTGCCCATTTAGCCATTTTTTTTAACTCCCTTGTCTCATGTGACCCATTAGTGTTACAAGGTCTCAGGTGTGACTGGGGAGCAGGTGTTACATTTTGGCGTTATGGCTCTCACTCTCTTACTGGTCACTGGAAGTTTAATGTGGCACCTCATGGCAAAGAACTCTGAGGATCTCCAGAGGTTGTCTTTTTGAAATAGATGCAGGAGTGCTGCCAGCATTGCTGCAGAGGTTAAAGGGGTCATCTTGTCAGTGCTCAGACCATACGCCGCACACTGCATCAAATTGGTCTGCATGGCTGTCGTCCTAGAAGGAAGCCTCTTCTAAAGATGATGCTCAAGAAAGCTTGCAAACCGTTTGAAGACAGGCAGACTAGGGATTACTGGAACCATGTCCTGTGGTCTGAGATACACTTGTTTGGTTCAGATGGTGTCAAGTGTGTGTTGGTAGCAACCAGGTGAGGAGTACAAAGACAAGTGTCTTGCCTACAGAAAAGCATGGTCGTGGGAGGGTCATGGTCTGGGGCTGCATGAGTTCTGCCAGCACTGGGGAGCCACAGTTTAAGGGAACCATGAATGCCAACATGTACTGTGAGCTACTGAAGCAGAGCATGATCCACTACCTTCGGAGACTGGGCCGCAGGGCAGTATTCCAACAATGACCCCAAACACCCCTCCAAGAGGACCACTGCCTTGCTAAAGAAGCTGAGGGTAAAGGTGATGGACTGGCCAAGCATGTCTCCAAACCTAAACCCCATTAAGCATCTGTTGGGCATCCTTAAACGGAAGCTGGAGAAGCGCAAGGTCTCTAACATCCACCAGTTCCATGATGTCGTCATTGAGGAGTGGAAGAGGACTTCAGTGGCATCCTGTGAAGCTCTGAACTCCATGCCCAAGAGGGTTAAGGGAGTGCTGGAAAAAAATGGTGACCACACAGATTATTGACACTTTGGGCCCAATTTGGAAATTTCACTTAGGGGTGTGTTCACGTTTGAGGTGAAATCTGTTCACACTACTTTACATTGTAGCAAAGTGTAATTTCTACAGTGTTCTCACATGAAAAGCTATCTATTTACAAAAATGTGAGGGTTGTACTGTTGGATGTATAAAGATCCAGTATTTCAACTATCACATTTGTTGTACTAACCCTTTCTTTTAATCTAGGCAGATTATGTGGGGATCATATTCCAGAGCCGTTAATATCAACTGACAGTAGGTTATGGATTGAATTTCGAAGTAGCAGTAATATCCTTGGTAAAGGGTTCCTGGCATTTTATGAAGGTAGGTGCCAGTTCAATGTGTTTGTGCTCTGCGTACTGAAATGAACAAACTTTCCTGAGCTCAGTGTTGTGCCTACTGAACACAAGGGGATGATTAGGATGTAAAATAAAACGTTAGGATGCATCCACAGAGCACAGCCTACCTGCAAATAATTACATTTCCATTCAGTCAATACTGTACTGCAATGACTGAATTTTGTTTTAATCTTGTGATCCTGGAATATCTGTTTTGCTGTTCATTGCACACAAATTTGAGTGTGCTAAAAAAATTAAAAGTGCTGAAAATGTTTCCACACTTGCTCGAGAACACTCAAACCAGTTTTGAATGTGATACGGAAAGGAGACCGAGTTACTCTATGAACTACATTCCTACTAACCCCGTATGGAGCCGCGTGTGCTTATTCCCTTGACTTTAGCACCATAGAATTTCTGACTTGAAGTCTTTGCTGGATGGCTTTGGAGGCTCATGGAAGGGTTTTTCTTGCTTTGGAATTGCAAAGCCGTAAGTTCACTTTAATTTACCCCTTTCTGGCAGAACATCCTTCCTTCGCTCCCCTGCTACTCTATTTGTCCATTAAGAGTGAAGGCAAGTCCTGTGTACATTTTGGGTTGCCAGTATTGCCTACAGAGCACTGTAGACTCCTTGTGTTTTTTTGATTGGCCCAGCATGGTCACATGTTCCTCTATACCTGGAAGTTTTGGCCATATTTGGGTAGGGAAGTAAAAAAAAAAATATGCTGGTAAAGATGAGGGATTCGGTCACAGTTTGTCCCATCACTAATTTTAATAGTGGGGAATTTTTTTTATATATATTGGCCCAACATCATTTTCTCATTGTGCGTTTGTAATTGGCAGTCATCGCTGTAGTAAATGCTATTGTATTTTGCAATATTTTTGGTCATGTGTTCTAACTTGCAACTATTTCAGCTAAATGTGGAGGCAGTTTAAAAAAGGACATGGGTCAGATACAGTCTCCTAACTATCCGGATGATTATCGGCCAGATAAACACTGCGTTTGGACGATTTCGGTCTCTGAAGGATATGTAGTTGGTCTTGCCTTCCAAACTTTTGAGGTAAGCTACTTTTTGGGACAGCTATTTTTATCTACTGGAAGTTCTGATATATTGTTAATGATGAAATACAAGCTGTTGTGGTTTCATCCTGCTGTACAATTTCCAGCATTCTGGAAAAATTTTGAGTTCGGATCTCTTGGGCCATCTGCTTTAACCTTGGGGTCATGCATGAAACTAGGGGCCTCTTAATACAATTGTCCATTTGCCCTTAAAAACCACATATAACACTTAGAGCGGAGGTCCGCCTAAAAAATATTAAACGCCAGCAGCTACAAATACAGCAGCGGCTGACTTTTAATAAATGGACACTTGCCTGTCCAGGGTGCCCACGATGTCAATAGCCAAAGCCAAGTAATCGCTCGGCTCTGGGCTTCACCTGCCACCATCCTTGGGGAGGGAATCGGGAAGTGAAGTGTCCCTACTGCACATGTGCGAGTCGTGCTGCGAGCCTCGCTGATCCTGTTTTCTGGGACCAGTGTGTTTCCCAGAAGTCTGCACCCCCCTTTTAAAGGTGCCAAATGTGACACCGGAGGAGGGGGGGGGGGGTTTCCGAAAAGCGAAGGTTCACTTTTTGTGTGAACCGGCACACACAAAAGCTTGAAGAGGAGGTTCCCCTTTAACGAGGACCCTGTGTGTGTGTGTGTGTGTGTGTGTGTGTGTAACAAAGTTCCAAAGTTGTATACAGCCCTTTTGCAATGTGTTAAGTCAACTGACCTCACATTTGATAACATGGGCAAAAAGATGGAGGTGTTACTAAAGAAATCATGGGAAGTAGTCATGGTTAACTTAAAACCGGAAATGGCTACAATGGTAGTGGCCCCCAATTTGCAAGTCTGGTTAGTGTAGAGTATGTACCTCTGTCAATGGGGGGTGTAATAAAATGCATGAAAATTATTATATGTTTTACGATTGTCACAAGAACAGGAGATTAGAGTGATGTCTTCCAATGGGGAATTTTGTTTAAAAGTTGAAATGTCCCTGTGTTTGGGGACATTTTTGTCTCCAGGACCAGAAGTGTAGGGTAATCTCTACAATGAGGGGAGGAAAGAACCTGCAAATGTTGTAAATTTCCCAGACTCTATTCAAGCTTAAAAAAAAGAAGAAAAAAAAAACATAACCGCTGTTTAGGCTTAATTGATAATGTTAAGCATCAAACCATTTTTATGCTCTGCAGTTTGAACCACATGATAATTGTCTGTATGATCACCTCCAAATACGTGATGGCCCTTCTGAAGATAGTCCGTTGATTGGACAATTTTGTGGCTATGAGAAGCCTGATGATATTAAATCTACCTCAAATACTCTGTGGATAAAATTTTACTCTGACACTTCTATCAATAAAGCTGGATTTTCTGCCAACTTTTTCAAAGGTAATTGTGTTGCACCAATGTCCATCATTGTTGCTTTATTTTGACATTTATTTTTTTCGTACGTGTACATCTGCACATATATTTTTAGCACACTTGGATAATAAATATGTATACCACCATGTACAGATAACTTTCAGGCCATTTGTACCTGTCTATACAGAGTGATACTAGATAAAACCAATTTATTTGGTATCTTACCTGGTTTAAGGATACTGGTATATGATTATTAATTTATTTATTTTTCTAATTTTCCTAGAAGTTTGTTGCAACATTTCAAAAATCATGTTTATACCCTTTTTCCTAATGCTTGTATATTTTGGAGATATAATTCGCTGTATTTTTACTTTGTCTGAAAAGGGGACCTGAGTTATTTCAAAAGATTTTAGTTGTTGCTTTACTCAAGAGGTCAGTTTATTCTGCTTTTCATACAAGTGGGCCTTTAAGAATATTTCTCCAGTCATCTTCCAGGACGGCACACCTAAGTAGGCCTGCTGTCCTGGAAGACTTCCTAGAAAAGAAGACTTCCTAGAAAATCCGTTACCGGTAAAGTGTAACTGGTACTTTTTTGCTTTCTTGGAAAAGTCGGTAAGATAAAGGTTATGGCCCCATGCACACTGCAGCTCAAAGAAGCTGCTCTTACCGGTGTTTGAGCTGTTTTGTGCTTTATAAGTCTATGCACACTGGCTTAAAAATCGCTCCTTCTACAGGAGTTGTATTTTGCCTCTAGAAGCAGCTCAATGTTGTCCATGCACATAAGGGCAATTGGAGGCATATTTTGAGCTCCGCGTTTAGAGGCAGGAAAAACCCTTCTGGTTTGCATTTCTGATTGGAGCTTTATGGCAGAAAACACTAAACTCATCTAAACTATGTGCAAAAACACTCTATGGGCCAGATTCTCTAAGAAACGGCGTAGGCGTAGTGCAAGTCATTTACACTACGCCACCGCAACTTACTGGAGCAAGTGCCGTATTCGCGAAGCACTTGCTCCGTAATTTGCGGCGGCGTAGTGTAAATGGCCCGGCGTATGGCTGCGTAATTTAAAGGGGGCGGCTTGTATTCAAATTAAGCGCGCCCCCGCGACGATCGAACTGCGCATGCGCCGGGCTGAAAAATAGCCCAGTGCGCATGCTCCAGCTCACGACGGAAAACGTCAATGACGCCGACGTGAGCGTCATTGACGTAAAGTCGTATTCAAGAACGACTTAGGAAAACGACGTAACCGACGGAAAAAGACGATGCGGACCCGACGCCATACTTAACATGGCATACGGCGGACTGGCGTAAGGTTACCCCTCATATAGCAGGGGTAACCTTACGCTTACGGAAACGACGAGTACGCAACGCAAATTCGTTCGGGAATCGGCGTATCAGGCTCATTTGCATAGTCAAATGAGACCTGAACGTAAACGCCACCTAGCGGTCAGCATTGTATTGCATTTAGGATCCGACGGTGTAAGTGACTTACACCAGTCGGAATCCGAGCCCAATTCCGGCGTATCTTGTTTTGTGAATACAAAACAATGATACGCCGGGGGGATTTTCGAATTACGCCAGTGTATCTGTAGATACACCGGCGTAACTCTTTTGAGAATCTGGCCCTATATGAGCAGTGGGCTTCTTGCCAAGGGAACTGGTGGTGTTTTACCCAGTGTGCATGGAGCCTTACTTTTCTCTGCCTGTTAACTCCCCTCCATTAGCCTGTGTCCATGCATACTATAGGCATTTTCAGGAGTTTACAGGCAGAAAAAAACCCAAAGGGTTGAAACCGCCTCTAGTGTGCATGCACACATGGGCTAACATGCAGGGGAGTTAAAGTGGTTGCAAACCCAATAAAAAAAAAAAAAGAAAAACCTGCAAGACAAAGGCATAATGAGTTGGTATGCCTAGCATACTAGCTCAGTATGAATTACTTACCTTGGATCGAAGCCCCTGCAGTGGTCCTTGCCCCCCCCCGGCGGCACCATCTCTCCCGGGGGTTACTTCTGGGTATCGCGGCTCCGGCACTGTGATTGGCCGGAGCTGGGATGTCACTCCCGTGCATGCGCATGGGAGCTGCTGGTAATGGTACCTGGACTGAAGCAGCGGCACATAGGTGCCATTGCTTCAGTTTTTTTAGTGCGCATGTGGCGATGACGTATAACCACTTTAACAGGCAGAGAAAAGTAAAAGCTCAAATGCCTGTAGGAGCAGCTTCTTTGATTTGCAGTGTGCATGAGGCCTAGATGTTTTCAAGACAAACAATACTTGATTGCTGAGAATTGTGTTAGTGGATGTTAGTGGGTCACTTGTATATTGAACATTGCACAGTTATAAAAATATACAGTACATGTAAAATATACATGTACATATAAATGTATGCAGGATATATAATCGTGTTTTTGCTATAAATGTCATTCTGGTTTCTAAATGTTTAATTATGGCAGGACAGATCATTGCAGCATTCAGAAGCCAGTCAGTCTCCTTTTTTAATATGTAGTATGCGCTTCCATCCAACATGGATTTGTCTAGTCCTATGTATAATCCCCGTATGATGCAGATAATGCATTGTAGTAATTTTGCATTTGAAACGTTTAACTTGATTGTAAAGTCTCGTGTTTTTTTCCATAAAATAACAAACATGTCTATACTTGCCTACCCTGTGTAATGGTTTTGCACAGAGCAGCCAAGATCCTCTTCTCGGGCTCTTCTTTGGTGCTCCTGGCCCCTCCTTCCTGTTGAGTGCCTGCACAGCAAGCAGCTTGCTATGGGGGCACGTGAGCCAAGCCACAGCTTCCTGTGTCCATTCAGACATTGCTTGACTGACTTTGACAGCAGTGGAAGACAATGGCGCCGTGCTGCTGTCTCAGCCAATGAGGGAAGTCCCGGCAAGCTGAGTGTCTCGTGCAACATTGCTAAATCTAGAGGGGGCTCAGGTAAGTGTTAGGGGGGTTGCTGCACACACAAGTCTTTTTATCTTAATGCATATAATGCATCAAGATAAAAAAATCTGACTTTACAATCATTTTAATTTAATACATTTTTTTTAAGTCTTTATTCTTTTCAAAGGTTATATGGAGACCACTTAAAGGGGTTGTAAAGGTTTGTTTTTTATTTTCTAAATTGGTTCCTTTAAGCTAGTGCATTGTTGGTTCACTTACCTTTTCCTTCAATTTCCCTTCTAAATGTTTTTTTTTCTTTGTTTTCTTTGTCTGAATTTCTCACTTCCTGTTCCTCCTCAATAAGCTGTTCTAAATGACTTTTCACCGCTCAGATGATGGTGGAAAGCTTATTGTGGAGAAACAGGAAGTGAGAAATTCAGACAAAGAAAAAAAACATTTAGAAGGCAAATGGAAGGAAAAGGTAAGTGAACCAACAATGCACTAGCTTAAAGCAACCAATTTAGAAAATAAAAGACAAACCTTTACAACCCCTTTAAGAATACAGTCAAGGTAGATCCAAGTAACATTCTCATTACAATAGATGAGAACAATCATTTACCAGTGTATCTTGGCATCAGTTAAAGGCAGAAACATCCCACATATAACACCATCATGCACCCAGTAAGGGCGTGTAAGTTGGCACACAAGGGCCTACAGTTTGTCGCTGAGATCCTCTCGTGGGTCTTGGCGTGTGTAAAGTACTAGGAGCATATTCATGCCTTCTAGCTTAGATGATCAGTGATCACTTTATTGGGCAGCATCCTTTCTTACATTTTATTACAGGAATGTAATTTTTATTCTTGCTTTTGATGTTGAGTTGTACCTTTTTTGTGTCTGGTGGCTCTTGGGGAGGTATCTCGGGGTCATCAAAAGTTGGAAACGTAAGAGCTTGTGTTTGATGTTAATGGGAGAATTAATTACTTTCATATTGCTGCTCAGCCTCTAAAATGTACACCAGTGATTTTCTTGTTGGTAAATACTCCATTACCTGATTTAGCATTGCTGATCTTTTTATTTTTGAAAAGAGATGGATGAATGTGCAAGGCCTGATAATGGAGGATGTGCTCAGCGTTGTGTTAATACTCTGGGAAGTTACAAATGTGTCTGTGATCCAGGCTATGAGCTGACGCCAGACAAGAAAAACTGTGAGGGTGAGTATATTGGTGTAAAATCAAAGCTGTAATACATTAAAACAAGGCTTTATAGACATTCTTCAAGATATTTGGAAGAACATCTAGTAATATGTAGTATTACGTTGATCTATCCCTTTAGTTTTGCTCAAAAGAACACGGATGACAATTTTTTCTTTTCTTTTTTTCTTTTTTTTTGTGTCGTTAAGGCCTGCTTCACACTAGTGCAATTTCAGATGTGGCTTGAGTCAGTCCCATGATGACAAGGGAAATTGCATTGTTTTTAGTGGTGTCTGTTCACAGCAATGCGACCCAGCATGAAGCAATTTAGGAAAAGACCCTTGTACTACTTTGGTGCAATTCCAGTGCGGTTTTAAGCCCAAAGGATGTATATACTTTTGTATAAACATTAATGTTGCATCCAAGTTGCACTACATAATCTCACTGAAAGTCAGATCAAAATTTGTATAGCAGCATCGTGAACCTAGCCTAAAAAAAGACCCCAATGCCTTTGGGAAGATGTGTTCTATGCATATTTCTTACTAGCCTAACTTGTGTTAGACACCGTTAGCCTGGACTAAAGCCTCGTACACACATACAGGTTTCCCGGCGGACTTATTACCACCGGGAAAACCGAGAACCTGCTTGGTAACTTTTCCCCCTACACACGACCTGGTTTCCCGACAGGAAAACTGCCATGAGAAGCTTTGGTCGGGAATCCCGGCCATGTGTATGCTCCATCGCAGTGTTTCCCATAGAAAAACTGCCATTTTCTTTTTCTGGCAGCTTTCCTGTCGGGAAAACTGCGATGGAGCATACGCACGGCTGGTTTTCCCAGGCCCAAAGCTCTCATGGCAGTGTGTACAAGGCTTTAGAGGCAGCCAGGACAGTTTTTAACAGCAAATCTTTTTATTGGTAAGAATATTTTACAGTTACCATCCTCTGTTGCTGCTTTGTCTAGCTAGTTTTATCAGTGTGACGTTAAGGTGCCTTTTTATGTTATTTAATTTTTTTAACTGCTTAATACTATGTATGAACATGCTGGCAAACCATTTAAGATATCTGTTCTTAATATGTAGTAGTAGCATGTCCAGCAAAATTGGGTAACAATGGAATGTAACAACGGTTAAAGGATTAGTTCACCTTTTGTAACATGTCACACTGCTATTCAGAGTGTAACATGGTACAAATGCCCTGGCCTCCACACTCGCTGTTACAATCTAAAACAAATGCAGCCGTGCGGCACCTCGCACGCTAGGCTGCATCGTCTATTCAGTGTTCTGTCGATGGGAAAATGATAAGTCCTAACAGCCTGCTAAGCTGCGTTGCAATGCTGTTACAGGACCCCAACAACATTTTTTTTTGGGGTGGTGGGGGGAGAACTTATTCTTTTAAAACTTGAGTTAATGGTGTGAGGCCTTCTTCTTCTTTTGTCAACCTTCATGGTTTTCTTTTTTTAGTTGCCTGTGGAGGTTTCATAACAAAACTAGATGGGACAATAACAAGTCCTGGCTGGCCAAATGAATATCCTATGAACAAAAACTGTGTATGGCAAGTGGTAGCTCCAGCACAGTACAGGATATCACTGCAGTTTGAAGTCTTTGACATTGAGGGCAATGATGTAAGTACAACACATGAAAAGATGATTTGTTCTCTCATATTACAGTTTATGATTTCTGCATTTTACCCACAATTTCCAATGCTCAAATGGTGCAAAACAAATAACCTCCACGTGATGATTTCTCTAGGTTTGCAAGTATGACTATGTGGAAATTCGCAGTGGTCTAACTTCAGAGTCAAAGCTACATGGAAGATATTGTGGCTCTGAAAAACCAGATGTCATTACATCACAAGGCAATGGTATAAGGCTGGAATTTAAATCTGATAACACCGTGTCCAAAAAAGGATTTAAAGTAAACTTTTTTTCTGGTAAGGAAAATAATTAAATATTGGAATTCTAATCATTTACACTGAAAGACGTGGCCACTAAAATCAGTCTGCTGATATAGCCACTGCATGCATTCTAATAAATGTGCACGTACAACAAAAATATTTGGTTAGTCTCGAAGAGGTTATAGTACTCCTTTTGACAATCCTCAACTTTTTTGATCTCTCCAAGAGGACTGGAAATGCCCACATTATGAGTGGGAACAGAGACTACAAGGAATGGCTTGGATATCTATAGTACTATAGTAGAGATCTTTGGAAAGCTAGCTTGTGATTCAGTGTTCTGTCTAGCTATGTGATCGTAGTTATGAATGGACTATATAAGGGGTTTCCCAGTCCCTAAATGGACCCTACAGTTTCAGCTAGTTCCTCTGAATCACTGAAATTGTAACAGTAGGTGACCTTGCTGGCTCAACAGCAGTCAATTATTCAGTTGATATTGGTTGAAGGCACTGCTTGGATATTCTGACAGAATACAATAGCCTAGCAAAGGAGATTTTTCCATCCATGACGTTTGTAAAAATGGTGGAATCTTAGACCGTGGGTCAGCAGCCTGTAGATCGCAAGCTACCAGTAGATCTCAGACAGGTGACTGGTAGATTGCAGTCTGGGCTTGCTGACCCATTCCAAACATCAGAGTGCAATGCAGAGGGACTAATTGTAAAGTTGGAGCTGTAGTAGGAAGCAAGAGCCACATATGCAGATACCTGCCTTTGTATTGCTGGCTCCTGCGAAGTGATGCCAACTGCACTATACCTCTTATCCCAGCTTGCAGGCTCCAGAGTGGTGACAGCAGCAGGAAAGAAGAGATCTTAAGTTCAGTGTGAAGCAATACACTGGGCATTATTTCATCATTGTGTTGCTTTAACACCTTCAACCCTATATAAGCAGGCAGTTGCGGGGCGCTTGCAGAGTGGCCCCATTTACATGAATGGGTTGTGATTTGCAGGTGGTTGCACCCACCAAAAGCAACAGGGAGCTTAATTTCTGCTGTGGCATGTGTATACCAATGGAGGTAGGGATTGGAGGCGGTAAAACCAGAACTCAACCACAGGGTTTTACACCCCCTAAACTTTACGTGTGACCGAGCCCTAAGGGTTCCACTGCTGAATGTAACTAAGGGCTCATTTGCAGGTGCAGCCTCCTAAAAAGTGATCAGAGTTTTTGATAGGTGGTGAGGGGGCGATATGGTGCCTCCTCACCACCTGATTTAAATCCATCATTGCTGTGCAGTGCATACAGTTGCGACACAGCAATACAGCAATTGGAGGTTTAAATCGGGTGTGAGGAGGCAACACTGTGCCCAATCTTTGACTTTTCCCATGTTGTTCAGGTAGATCTCCACCTCTTTCAGGTTGCCTACCCCTGTCTTAGACTATTTGTTTAGTCCCAAGTGTGTGTCCTTTAGTGCAGAGGTCTCCAAACTGCAGCCCTAGGGCCGGATGTGGCCCTTTGCCTTTATCTGGCCCTTGGGGCACTATTTCATCCACTGATTCCAACCATGTGGTGTCATTCTTGTTGCCGACACCAATGATGGGACATCATTCTGGTTCCTGATGCCAACAAAGGGGCATTATTCCTCCAACTGATACCATCAAAAAGACCACAATTTGTTTCATTGACACCAGTGATGGGGCACAAGTCTTCACGCTGACACCAGAGATATGGTATTGTTTACTCCCACTGGACACCTGGTTATTTTCTTCTCTCGATGGCCCTAATACAGCTCCCCTAAAGTCTGAAGGACCGTAAACTGTCCCTTTGTTTAGAAAGATAGATCTTTGCTTTAGTGTATTGGCAATTTAGAGTTTGGGTAATTGGGGAGGACGGGGGTGGGGGACGGGGACGGACGATGACGACTCCAGATCATCACATCCACACACAATGTAAATGCATCTTTTTTTTTTAAATCGGCTTCTGTTGAAAACTGAGGAGTACACACGGACCAAAACTTGGCTGGGTCCTGCCTTATTTGCATATGTGTATAGATGGTTATTTATGTGATTGGCATGATCTTGGTTAAAATGGTAACCTTTGAACCACTGGCACAGAAAACAACCTGTTTTGTGGGTGCTACATTTTTAAAGCATTTTAAGGAGTTTTCTATCAACTATTTTTAAACCGGGTGCTTTCGCCATAGGTCATTCATACATAGCCACTTGTTAATTCCTTGACTGTAATAGCCAGTATAGGGGTTAACAAGCAAGTGATAACATCAAGAGTCTGAGACTCAAGTGATTTGTCATAACACTAACCCCTTTGAAGAAAGAGCACACCTTTAACTGTGCCTGTGTGCTGAATGTCAACTATATGCTAGTTTTTAGGAACATTGGCAAAAGTAACATGACTTCAATCGTTCTGTGTGAAAGATCTGCTTTTACGAGCAGCCCTACCTTCACAGGTCAAAGAGGGTACCTCTGTTAACTGACATGAAGCCATTTAGTTATTGTCCAGCTTTTACTTATGGTGAAAAATGTCTTTCCAAATGTTCTCGCACTGGTGGATCTGAATACAGTATATAGCAGTTACATCTGTGTCTTAACTGGATACTGCGGAGTACAAATGCAACAACCAACAAATCAACCAGTATGTAAACTGTTTTCAAGTCTGTGTGCCACCATTGTATGGCAACTTTCCAAAGTTGGATCTGCTTCTTTTTTACAGATAAAGATGAGTGTTCCAAAGACAATGGAGGCTGTCAGCATGAGTGTATCAACACATTTGGCAGCTATATGTGCCAGTGCAAAAATGGCTACACGCTTCATGACAACGGACATGACTGTAAAGAAGGTAAGGTCACTAAATTAAAACTCTCATAACAGAAATATGAGGGCTACTATAACAATCCTCTCTTCTGAAAATGTCTATCTGCCTTACTGTTATGCTGTTCAATGGCCTTAGTACTTTTGAGTCCCTGACCAAGAAAGTATGTAAATCGGTCGTTTCGATATCACTTGCTGTATGCTTGTTCTGGGTAAGTGACACTCAAAGTATTAGTTGGGCAACTATTGTTTTGTAAAGGAGGCTAGGATTGGCAGGCTATGCATTTGTTTTGACAGGTTTCCTTTAAATGTATACACATTGATGTTCTCCGTGCAAAATTAGGCCTCTAATTTACCTAAAATGTACTGTATGTTTGATGCAATATCTGTAATGAGACCGCACAAGCCATTACTGTACAGAAGCCATGTTTACTGAATAACCCAGCAGGAACAGGAAACGGCACACGGGAAGAGGTACAACAGAGATGCACCATAAAGTTGCATTTAAAGAAGAAATATCATCTATAACATCTACTTCTTTTAGTGTTAATAAATTAACATTGTGAAATTCAAGAGACACAGCAATAACACATTCTATAGGTTAAGTCTCATAGGTGGTTTTGAAAATCTACCACTACGAGTGAAGACTGGCCCTTGTGCAGGGATTTCTTTTTTGCCTTCTCTGAAGTTACTGGGCTCCTCATGACATACTGGCATGCTCTGCGCTTGACAGCTGTCGGGTATACTTGCTTGCCCAGAACTGTCATTGCCATTGGTATGAGGCATTGCCTCTGTACATGCCTCACTGTCATGTCCTTGTGACACTGGGTGAGTCTGATCGATCAACGAGAGACTGAGATTCAGGCTGCTCCATCACCACAAACGAGTGGATTTGTGAGTGGCAGAGTTCCTTCAACGTCCACAAGATAGGAACGTGGTGGAACCTTTTGCAGCCAAGTACCTATTTTCCAATGGCCTGTTCGATCCTCGGGTAATGGTTTCATACTTATTTGTTTCCCAATATTTAATTCTGGCAAATCTCTGGCCAATGTGTCATATCGTGCTTTTGACACTTGTCTCTTAATCCTTAACTTTTCTGTAACACCTTGTATGACAGAGGGTTAACACTGTATGCCTAGCCAAAACTTTAAAACAAATATATGCAGTCAATTTTCAGCAATAGAATGTACATTCTCACAAGGTTTATCCCTTAAAGCCCTGCTAATGCATAAAGATACCGGTTCTGTCAAATTCGGTGAGCTGACAAAGCTGCCTCTGCTTTTCTGAAATGCCAAGCAGTGTTCACAGCACTGCTGTAGTCCTCCACTGCTGGACTTTAGATTGTCCCCCTTATATTAGACGATGAGCAGGGGAGGTGTTCTGTAGTCGGAACTTGGGGCTGACAACACTGGTCGGGATTTCACTGCAGCACAGTATTGATCTTGCAGGAACTTGGGCACTTAATGGATTATTAGCAAGGTCAACAAGTACTTTAAGGTACTTTCAAAGTTTTATTAAAAAAAAAGACAAAACATGGGAACATGTGCATGTATTGCAGAGATGAACTGCATATGTTTTATTTTGCACAGAATTTCAATAAAATTAAATGCATTTTAATAAAATATTATCAACACAACAGACTAAAGTATAACTAAAGGCAACAAAAATGTTTTTTTTTGAATAGTGGAGAGGGATTGGAACGCTTGTCAGTTTGTACTGCTGTCTGTGCCTCCATCCATTTGTCCTGTTTACCATTATCGTTGAAAGTAAAAGAAAATCCCAAATTTTGGGTTGTCCCCAGAAAAGTAATAGAGGAAATCTTCCAATGGGGACACTAGTTATGGTGACCTGAGGGTCCCCAAGGAATTCCCTTCATTTGTAGGGATTTCCTCTCGCTTCCGTTTTGGCTATGAGACAGGAAGTAAGTAAGCTCTACATTGGGACACAGATGCAGAAGGGACTGTAACCCTACCTTAGGCCCCCACTTGTATGACTTGTCCTGCGACTTGGGACTGCAAAGTCGCATGACAAGTTGTACCCCATGATTTCCAATGACAACCATTCATATTTGTATGACTTCAAAGTAGTCCCTGCACTACTTTGGTCTGACTTTGATGCAAGTTACACAGGCATTCCCTAAAATCGTGACCGCAAAAATCACGCGACTTTGAAGTCGCAGTAGTGTGAAAAAGGCCTTACTCCAAAATCCTATAGTTCTACTGTAAATAAATGTTCACATCAGCCCATGCTCCTGCTTATAGCACATTGGCCCCACCATAGTCTCAGACACTCTATAGAATGTTTGTTTTTGGCTTGCCGGGGAAACCCACAGAAACAAGGTCAAACAGAAAAGCAAGAACCCAAATCAAACATAATCCAAAGAAATACGCTGTCTTGGTGTACTGGGATGATAAACTTTGTGGCACAAAGTGCATCTAAAAAGACCAATAAACTAAAACCTTTCATTCATTTTAATAGAAAACTTAAATTTTTTACTTTTTTAGTCCTTATTAAAATAAGGTATCTGGAAAATGTATCAATGTTTGATATTGTAGGGCTAGAGAAAACCAGGATAGAATCAGAACTATGGAAATGAGTAGAAACCAAAAATGGGGGATCTGGTGAGCGGGAGCTACGCTCAAAAGGTTTACCTTAAGGCAAGAAAAGCATTAAAGTGAAGAAAAAAAATCAGCCCTAACAAACATTTTAAAACTGGTTCAAGCTAAATGAATATACTACAGGGCATGTTTACCTTCCAGAAAATATTCTCTTATTGCTAACTGATTTGGTTGGATTTGTTTTGTTCAATGCCACTAATGGAATTGGCGGCACTAAATTTGAGGTGTGTGTGTTTTTTTTTTTTTTTTTTTTTTTTTTTTACCATTTTCATTAGCCCTGTCCCATAAAGAACTTAAATGTGTGTGTGCACCTTAACAATGAACTTTTCCAACTTGCTTCCTTTACGGTTGTTAAATATACCAGCAGTGTTATTGGTTCTCTGTGGTCTACAGAACACCTCCCCTATGTTATGATGAGAGGGGGACTTAAGTGATGCTGCTTCTCCATAGATATAGTATAGCAAGCGTTGTCACCCTAGGACAAGAAGTGTGTTACTGGAAGGATCACCAGGCAAAACTAAAAGAAAAGACCCCAATGTAGCCATCAAATCCAAGAAGCGGCAATGTATTGCATATTTGTTCCTATATTTAAGGGCTAATGTGCTTTATGCAGAAACTGATGTGGGTAGATGCTTATTAATATGCCAACATTTATTACAATTTGTGCAGGTCGTGTGTTACTATGGAATATTTTACATAACTTAAGTTCCAAGTATATGAATGCAAAAAAGCCAATGCATTGTTTAAATCATTGCATTTTGCTAACACAGTGCTTATCCCTAGCTGGCTGTGAACACAGACTTGTGAATGCTGAGGGAACCATTTCAAGCCCAAGTTATCCTGAGAAGTATCCAAGCCGCAAGGAGTGCACATGGGGCATATCCACTACTGCTGGTCATAGAGTCAAACTAGTAAGTGTCCTTCCATGAATATGAGAGATAGGAATGCTAAATATTTAAAGGTATTGCACTTTGGCCTACACTGTACATGATGGCTTATGATTTAAGATGTGAATGTCATTGTGTCTATTTTCTTATAGTTCTTTTAAAAGGTTATGCATCATAAAAATAAAAAAAGTACTGGAAGTGCAGTCACTGTAGATCTGAGGGGGACATGCAAGGAAAAGAAAAAAACTGCTTTTTAGCTTGCACATGATTGGATAAAAAAAATCAGCAGAGCTTCCGCTCATTTCCGATCTACCCCTCAGATTTACAGCGACTGCACTTCCAAGTGCACCTTCAGTGCACTACAAGTGCAAAGTGCACTTAAAATTGCAAAGTGGATTTGCCTTTTGTAAATAACCCTCTATGTCTTGCCTTTCTTTAAACAAGTGTAGAGGGGGAAAATCCATTGTGATCTCAAAAATTGAGTCATTGGTATTGTCCATTTTAGCCTCAAGTTTTATGCCTCGTACACACGACCGGTTTTCCCGACGAGAAAACTGCCATTTTTTTAGATTGTCATGTGAATTTAGATTTAGTCATGTGAATGCTCCATATCGGTTTTCCCGACGAGAAAACTGCCCGAAAAAAAAAATTAAAACCTGCTCTATTTTTTTTCCCATGGTGTTTACCGTCAGTCTTTTTCTCGTTGCGAAAACCGCTCGTGTGTATGCTTTTCCGAGGGGGAAAAACACACATGCTCAGAATCAAGAATCAAGTATGAGACGAGAGTGCTCGTTCTGGTAAAACTAGCATTCGTAATGGAGATAGCACATTCGTCACGCTGCAACGGACTGAAAAGCGCACATATAGCTAGATTCAGGTAGTTGGGTCGGCGTATCAGTAGATACCCCGACCTAACTCGGAATCTACGCCCACCTAAGTTAAGTGTATTCTCAAACCGAGATACACTTAACCTATCTTAGGGTGCAATATTTAGGCTGGCCGCTAGGTGGCGCTTCCATTGCGGTCGGCGTAGAATATGTAAATCACTAGATACGCCTATTCACGAACGTACGCCCGGCCGACGCAGTACAGATATGCCGTTTACGTAACGCTTTATCAGGCCTAAAGTTATTCCATCTAATAGATGGAATAGTAATGTTAAAGTATGGCCGCCGTTCCCGCTTCGAAATTCGAAAATTTTACGTAGTTTGCGTAAGTCGTCCGTGAATAGGGATTTACGTTGTTTACGTCCACGTCGAAATCAATAGGCCCGTGCGGCGGATTTACCAGCAATGCACACTGGAAAATGTAGGCGCCCAGCAATCACGTCGGGTCAAGCCTCATTATCATACAATACGCCCCCTCAGACAAATTTGAATTAGGCGCCCTTACGCCCGCCCGCTTTAGGCTACGCCGCCGTAACTTAGCAGGCAAGTACTTTGAGAATCAAGTATGTTGAATATTTCTCTTTTATGTATGTATATATATTTAATACAACTTTTCATATGTAGAATTTTGTTTAAAAAAATTGCCTTTAAAAATCCCAAACCTAGAGGATTTATACTTTCATCAAGGCAGACATCTTTCACACTGTATCGTGTGCTTATTCATTGCCTAAGCAATAAATAAGCACATGATACTGTGTTAAACATGTTTGCCTTGATGCCTTAACTGTCGTTTTTCCTGTGGTGTGTCACTTGGATGGATTAATAAAGGACTTGTATTCTTCATCTTGGAGTGCGGCCGTTTCTTCCTCTTCTTTTTTTTTTTTTTTTTTTGCGGTTTATGGGAAACCATGATATTCTCAAATAGTGTCTGAGCTCACCTTGCTTATAAAGATGTGTATTATACTGATCATGATTATACTCTTAGGTTTTCAATGACTTTGAAATTGAACTGCACCAGGAATGTGCCTATGATCACCTTGAACTGTACGATGGACCAACCAGCAAATTCCCCATTCTTGGGAGATTTTGCGGCAGCACAAAACCAGAGCCTGTAATTGCATCAACAAGCAATATGTTTCTGCGTTTTTATTCTGATGCTTCAGTGCAGAGAAAAGGATTCCAGGCCAAATATAGTACAGGTATATGAATATATTTTACCGATTTTGTATTCTTTTGACTACTAAAGCTTCTATATATATATATATATATATATATATATATATATATATATATATATATATATATATATATATATATATTTGTACTGTAATCCTTTTTAACGTGTTTTTTTTTTTTTTTTTTCTTAGAATGTGGAGGACGCTTAAAAGCGGAGATCCAGACCAAGGATCTGTATTCCCATGCCCAGTATGGCGATAACAATTACCCAGTACAATTGAACTGTGAGTGGGTTATTGTAGCAGAAGATGGCTATGGTGTGGAATTGATATTTGAAACATTTGAAATGGAGGAAGAATCGGATTGTGGTTATGACCATGTAGAAATCTATGATGGATATGACAGTACCGCTCCAAGGCTGGCAAGATATTGTGGATCTGGGGTAAGTTTTTAGAGGGCTACACCAGCGCAACAACAAATGGCATTCTAACAAAAATGTATTTTTGTTTAGAATAAAGCACAAATGTTAGACCCCCGGTAAGCTCTCCTTTTTTTTTTTTTATTGCTGTGTTCCTATTGGGGTGACTTGACCTCTATTCCTGTTGGGACAGAAAGTGGTGGGGAAATGCCAAGCTTACTGAGGGTCTAACACATTTCTGCTTTATCCAAAACAAAGTACAAACAATTCACTTTTCTTAATAAAATGGGGATTTTTTTTTTTTTTTTTTTTTTTTGTGTGTGTAAATAAATATTAACCTGCGATTATGTTAATGTAAAATAAAGTGATGAGCAAAAACTGTTTGCTGTTATGCAGTGTAAAAACAACTAAAACACAGAAAAAAATCCCTACCTACCCTATGGGTAACAGTGCTACCTATACACTGTAATTAAATTCTCCATAAAAACAAATATGTGCAATCATAAGTCCTATCAATATCACGTGGTCTCATAAATCAGATCAATGTGCTATTCAGGTGACGGTACCACTCCACTATAGTGCTCCAAACCAAGACGGACAGGGTGTGCTCACTCCATAAAACCTGGTACACAGACTTCACACCACACTCACCAGAGAGTTTTGACTCCTTGCAACAACAAGAGTCAAAACCAGCATGTGTAGCTCTAGCCAAGGTGTTATAGCTTCCGTATACTCCAATCGATTTTTTTTTTCTCCTTATGTTCCAATATAATTGGTGGTTCCAGCTTATATCGAAATGTGGTACTCCTATGTCCCATTATGAAGGATAGCCTACATTAAAAAAAATAAAAAAATAAATCTGGTGATGTCAAACCAGAGGTACAATTTCCCCCCCCCCCCCCCCATATGCCTTTTGTCATAGGAATTTACATCATGATGTCCTTTCCTATAACGAAACACGTTGGGCAGGTACCTCCCAGTTTGACGTCACCTCCGACTCTGGTAATATATGCCGGCCATCTTTGATCATGGAAGCCAATGCTTTTCTAAAGCAAACATTATTTTAAACTCTTAGAGCATTTCTTTTACATTTTATATAGAAACAGCTGTGCTTTTCACTGTGGGCTATGCTTCCTTCTTCCCTAATGGGGCATATGGAGAATCCCATCCTGATATAAGCTAGAATCATGATTTATATTGGAACAGAGGGAAAAAAATGTATATTGAAGTCAGTTTTCTTTAAAGAGCAGCCACAGCTAGAGAACAAAAGCATGTCTGTCCCCTGCCAGTGTGCTGTGCAGGAAAGCATCAATCTCTCACACCCCTGCAGAGTCAAATCTTGAGTGCTCCAATCGGCATCGAGCATGAGTCTGACTCGGGTGTGGTTATGTTGGACCCACAGAGCAAGGGTCTCACTCTGCAGGTTGCTGGCAGGGACAGGCTTTTCTTCTAAGGTGGCTTAGAAAGTAAATCCGTGTGCAGATTTGTTTGTTTAAATTAGTTTCCAATATGTCAAACAAATATAAAGGGATTTCCAAGCTCAAACTTGCCAACCAGCCAGCGACCAACCGCATTGACCTGTCTAACAATGTGTGACGAACAGAGGTTTAGTTGCACACATTTGCAAATACATGCGTAAGCTGCAGGCCCCGCCAAGGCACCCTGTTTCCTGCAGACCCTAACTACTGAAAGTCTCCATCTTGGCAGCACATGCATTTATAATGGATAGGTAGGGGACAGGTGAGCCTGGAAGGAGCCACCCATCAAAGGTACAGGGTCACACTGAACACCCAGCACAGAGCACTATGGCAGTATGCACTATGTGTGCAACTAAACTCCTGTTCTTAATGCACATTGTTAGACAGGTCAGTTCGGTTGGTCACTGGCTGGTTGGCAAGTTTGAGCATGTTTGACATGCTTTGCCATTCCAGTGCTCCTTGCTACAAAGACCAGTCATATGTGGGGGCAGTGGCCACTTTTTTGTACCGGTTTATTGACAATATACCCACTTTTCCCTTTATACCTAAAATTGTTTATCTGCATTATTTTGCTGTAGGAATAGTATTTTATTCTTGCTGTTGTACTTTTTTTAGTTGATTTCTGTACTTTTATTTATTTTTTATTTTTTAGCCTCCTGAAGAAATCTATTCTGCCGGGGACTCAATCATGATTCGCTTCCACACTGATGACACCATCAATAAAAAAGGATTCCATGCTCGATATACCAGTACCAAATTCCAGGACGCACTTCACATGAGGAAATGACCAATATCTGCGCTGATGTTTAGTAGCCTTTTTTGGATCTAAATTGTCAATGTTTTATGGCAGTTTGAGAGACAGAGACTGAAATTAATGCTGTGCAAGATTCTGTGTCAAAGTATGAATGCAGTCTGTTAGATCTTTATGGTTTAGGATTCAGATTTTTGTAGCCTATTTCTGTTTTGTGCCAATGTACTAAGGACCAAATATTTTCTTATCCAACTCGGTTTACATTGCTCTGAAATGAAATGTTCAAAAGGGCTTTACCATGTTCTTGTACACGAATAATGCAGTAGTCGGGTAAAATGCCTGCTGCTCTGAACTGGTGGTTTAGTAAATGTGGGTTCAAGGCTGACTACACGTTGTATACAAACTGATTGTCTCCATATGATCTGTGTAGTGCAAGGGCCTGTCTGATTCCAAACAAATTGAATTGGTTGTTTAAGTTTGTCCTCCATTGTACAGAGGGTTGTACAATCTGATTTATAAAGTGTTTGGCCAGCAAAAGAGCCACTACTTTTCTGGTCTTGCTCCATGATCACACCATGGCAACCAATTTCAGTGTTATATGGTTTGAGGGTAAAAGAGGGACTTGGAGTACTGACGGGCGCATAGTATACACCCTGGACTGCCTATTGCAGACAATTTTGCACACTTGGTATATCCAGCTAACAATTAGACAGTCATTCAGAATATGACATTTAAAGGGTTGATTCACTCTGCAAGAGCAGTTGCTCCAGAACTTGGTAAATGAGCAAAAGCTCTGCTGACTTCCATCCTTTTTTTTGCACGCGATTGGGTACTGTTTTGCAAGGTGAAGGGTTGCCTCATTTACTAAGCTCTGGAGCAACTGTACTTTGCAAAGATCAGTCTATTTGCCTTTAGTAAATCAACCCCTAAGGGTTTATTCACACTTGTGTAAATTTAATTTTTTTTTTTTTCATGCCACTTTGGACATCAGTCGCCTGATAAATTGCACACCATTCTTTTAAATGGCCCCCTTTAAATCACTGTGACCTAAAGTGGCAGCAACTTTGAAAAGGTGCCAGCACTACTTTGGTGGGACTTTGCTCCGTAGAGCATAAAGTCAAAATCATGACTTTGGAGATGCGCTAATGTGAAAGGAGCCTTATTCCTCAACTGTACTGCTCAATCTGTACAATCTACAAATACAGTGGGAACTTCAGCAGATGGGCCCCATGTCTTGTCTTTGGGTTCATTTCACAGAACTTGAACAAAAGCAATTACTAAAAGTAAAACCTATTATTCCGTTTTCTTTCAATTTTTGTAAATTACATCACTGTGCAGTATTTATAAACCCTATTACCTGTTCTGTGGGCTGCACTTTGTGCTCCTGAATTTCTCTCATTCGGTACCTATAAAGGTAAGGGGATGTAAATTGGAAAGGTATGGATTTTTGATTGCTGTAAGCAGGTTTTTCTTCACTATGGAAGTCCTATACGAATAAAAAACCCACTTAAAGGTGGTGAACTGCAGGTCAAATGCACCCATAATTTAATTCTCCATGAGCTCAAATGCATTTTAAACTGATGTCAAAATAATCCTATGAACAAAACGCTACAAAGGCCAAGGAGTGGATTAGTATTCGGTAACTTATGTAGTGGCTCATTTTGGCAGGCCTACTTTACCTAGTGCAAGGATCACATGGGTTGCCACAGTGGTGAAAATTGTTTCTTCCACTGACTTTGAGATATTTTTTTATTTTATAATAATATTCCTCATGGGAACATAATTCTGTATAACCCTAAAATCTACATAAAAGCAACCATCTGCACTTGGCAATAGCAGGCAGTTGGATTTCAGCAATCTGTTTTTAAAACCTCTAAATCATTTGGTTGATGTCCATTATGACATTTTGCCCTTTACCTTATTAAATTTGGTATGAATATCCTCCATTACCCATAATATTTTCCAGCATTATATCACGACAAATACACTGGCAAAATCTTCTGTCGCACATATTTTTTATTTTTAGATTTACCTCACCAATTTTTAATTTAATCAGGGATTAAAATGCTCATCAGGCAGATTAAATTTTAAAAGCTGGTGTTTTACCTGTTCTACGGTATTTTGTAAATGTTTCCTTTATATCCCCAATGTCACTTTTATTGGTATTGGTTTATTAATGGATTGCTCATAAAGTTCCATCATTTTATCACTTGTCATATTGCAAGTTGATGACTTTTTTTTTTTTTTTGTCTCATAACTGTAAATGATATTCAGCCCGTCGCATAAGAGTTCCATTTCTAGGGCTGTGCTGGCAAATAATTGCCAATAATGTACATATGTGTATCTATGCTGTCACCTACTGGTGTAACATCAGTAGTGTTTCTGAATTTGTTCTCCATGAAAGTACTGTATAGTTAATTTTTTTTTTTTATTATTGTAATTTTACCTGCTTGTTAGTATTGTTTTGTACTTAAATTATGTAGCTGTTGTATCTCGCAAATGTAAATATGAAATTTTAAATGATTTGAAATTAGCTTGTGCAATATTGAAAACTAATAAGCTTCCCACCCCTCTTTACATCTGCATTGGGAGGCCTTATTTACTGGCTTTACTACCTAATGTTTGTTGGGGGAGCAGGAATTCCTGTACTTAACAAAAATGATTACTGGGAGGAGAAAAAGATACTGTATGTTTTTTATGTTAATAAATCTTTTCTGCATTTCTAGAGCTAATCTCCTATTTTCCTGCCTGTCAAAGGAATTGTAATGCTGTTTTTATTATGATAGAATGTAATTTCTTGCCATGTCATTAATAGAATGATAATAAAAATATTTCAGTGCCAAAATAATTGAATCACTGGTAAATAAGACATTTCTGGAGTCATTATTTTTTGTTTTTTATGTTTATTTTAATTATGATGGCAGTACAACATTTCCCAACACATACACTTTTTTTTTCTGTCCAGCAATGCAAAACCTTTTTTTCATGTGGCTTGATCGATCACTTTTTTTAAAGCGTCTGCAAACCCAAACCTGTTCTTCATGCATACACGGAAGAAGCACAAATAAGGAAGCTGTTTTTCCTTCCAAAGGATTTGTATGTCTTGTCAATCCAGATCTGACATTTACACAGCTCTAATGCAAAACCACTCCCTTTCTGGCTGAGCAGGAGACTGGTTTTGCACTGCTTCAGTACAGTAACACTTGCAGGTCTCCTTCCCACCCTGGGACTATACTGTAAAAGGACAAGCAGGAGACTGTCACTCTCACATCCTTACCAGCATGCTTCATGCACTGCTACACAGCTGATTGGCTCCTGATACTGTTCTTCCTCTCCCAGTCTGACCTCTTTTGAAGAGGGACTGATACAAGACAAAATTGGGTACCTTACATAGCTTGCATAAAATAAAAAAAAATTGCAGTACATAAAACCCATATTTTTCATGCATGTCGGAGGAGAATATAAAAACTTGTTTAACTTAAGTCCAGAAAAACTAGTTGTGCTACTAAAGTTGCTCATACACTGATACTCTGAGCAAAATACAACCTAGTATTGGGTACTGTAAAAATTTACAAATTTTTTTAATGTTCGGAAAGCAGAGTGACCCTACATTACAACAGTACATTAATGACCTTGATTTAAGAGTGTAAAGTCACGACTATGAGTAAAGTGCAATAAATTGAAATTGTCAACAGGATATCAAGATTCTTTAGTAACATGACTCCAATTCATTGCTATGGGTTACTGCACTTTCTTTCCACAGCCTCAGTGTAGGTAGTTACCCTGGTGAGAAATTGGCAAAGGAATATGTGTTTGTTCTATGTTCTGATCTACATACAGGGCAGTCCCCACTAATGATGCTTCATTTTTAAAGCTAGGTCGTGTGTGTGTGTATGCATGTGTGTATATGTATATATATTGTACGTACACACACCCGCCACTTTATTAGGTACAGCTTGCTAGTACTGGATTGGATCCCTTTTTTGCCTTCAGAACTGCCCTTATTCCTTAGGTGTTCTATTGGATTAAGATATGGTGACTGTGGAGGCCATTGGTGTACAGTAACTCATTGTCATGTTCAAGAAACCAGTTTTTGATGATTTGAGCTTTGTGACATGGTGCATTATCCTGCTGGAAGGAGCCATCAGAAGATGAGTACACTGTAGTCCTAAAGGGATGGACATAGTCAGCGACAATACTTGGGTAGGCCATGGTGTTTAAACTATGCTCAATTGGTACTAAGGGGCCCAAAGTGTGCCAAGAAAATATCCCCCACACCATTGCCCCACCTGCCTGAACCGTTGATACAAGGCAGGATGGATTCATGCTTTCATGTTTACACCAAATTCTGACACTACCATCTTAATGTTGCAGTTAAAATCTAGACTCATTGGATCAGGCAACATTTTCTTAATATTCTATTGTCCAATTTTGATAAGCCTGTGCTAATTGTAGCCTCAGTTTCCTGTTCTTGGCTGACAGGAGTGGCACCCGGTGTGGTCTTCCGCTTAAAGATTTTATGCGTTGTTACAACCAAGGTATGCAGAATACCATCTGTGAACACACGTGCTTATTTGAGTTACTGTTACCTTTCTATCATCTCGAGTCTGCTCATTCTCCTCTGACATCAACAAGGCCTTTTTGTCCACACAAATGCCGCTCACTGGATTTTTTTCTCTTTTTTTGGACCATTCTCTGTAAACCCTAGAGATGGTTGTGTGTGTGTGAAAATCCCAGTAGATCAACAGTTTTTGAAATACTCAGACCAGCCTGTCTCTGGCACCAACAATCATGTCACATTCAAAGTCACTTAAAGCCCCCTCCCCCCAATTCTGATGCATGGTTTGAACTTCAACAAGTTGTCTTCACCATGTCTAGATGCCTAAATGTATTGAGTTGCTGCCATGTGATTGGCTGATTAGCAATCTGTGTTGCCAAGCAATTGAACAGGTGTACCTATTAAAGTGCCATTTATTTGGCGTGATGGTGCTGTGCCAGAACCAGATGCAAAGTCACCATGTGTGGCCTTGCCTTCAAGTACACATCATTACAAGCTCAAGTACTGTAAGGAGTGCAGCTTCTATTCTGACTTTTTAGTGCTTGCTAGTTCGTCCTTCACCCCCCATTTGCCCCTTCACAGTTGCTGGATATCATCTTCAGTGACTGTCTTCTGGCACTGTAAAATTTAACTGCAGGATTGGCTATACTGAACTACCCACTACCCACCCATTTATGCCCCTCTATTCATAGAACTCAGTTTACTACAATTCCACAATGCAGCGTTTTTGAGTATAGCCTCACATAGTAGGACTATAACTAGCCATAACGAAGTACTATCATCCAGATTAATATAGAGAAACAGTGAGGGGTGGGAGTGTAGGGGCAGCTGCTGAAGCTGACTATGTACACATTCCCGCCAAATTGGTTATAATGGACTATCTCGGTACTGATAAACAACGTAGTTCTTAAATAAGTTATTACATATAAAATGACATACAAAGTTCATTAAAATTATAAAAACGGACCAATACTAGGGGTTCCCTCCCTTATGCCCCAGTGGAATTAACATTATAGTATGTTTTTTTTTATCAATATCACTCCTTTTATCTATAATGTATTACACATAATCCCCCTTGTCCGCCACGGAAAATAGCTTATGTTTTAAGAACTGCGTTGTTATTTATCAGTACCGAGAGTTCATTCTAACCAATTGGGCGGGAATGTGTGTACATGGTCAGCTTCAGCAACTGCCTTTACACTCCCATCCCTCACGGTTTCTCTACAATTCCACAATGCATTAATATCTGTGACGACGAATTGTAATCCTGTCATTCAACAGCTTCACTGCCATTTGGCAGAACATAATGTATTGTTGTAGTCAGACGAGTTCTGTGTATGGAGAGGAATGGTGCAGATAGCTGGTGAAGTTATCTGGTGCCACTGAGGAGACACCTGCAGCTAATGGCATACACACCATTATGCATAACTAATATGTATAGTGTTGTATCTCTCATATATATAATTTTTTTCATACATTGTGGGACACTGTTGGGTAATGAATATTCATTACCTACTGCGTTATACGCCATCTCTAGGTGAATGGACACTGGTAGACAGTCTTGGACAGGAAGTGTTCACCTATATAACCCCTCCCATACAGGAAGTACATCAGGTTTTTTTTGTTTTTTTACCAGTGTCTGCAAGGTGGATGGGCATGTTTGTTTGAGCTCTCTGAGCTCCAGGTCTCCTAGTTCCACAAATGGTTCTTAAATGAATCAAGGAATTGACTGATTGGATCTATTTGACACAGGCTCTATATGCTTAGATAAATGGTACCTGCTGTGGGTGTTTTCAAAGTGTACCTGTTTTTTGCTTGTGTCTTGCTGTTTTTTAATCTGTATGATGGCGCACGGCACCATTTCACCTTGGTTCGCCATGGCACACATGGATTCGCAAGAGCGCTGCTGTGCTCAGCAGTTTGGCGGCCATACCATTATGCACACTCGAAGATGCGCATGCACCGTAGCCTAATCTGGGCACACCAAGATTTGCGTTATATGCGAATACAGTTGCGCCTGTTTTCCGGGACCATGTGCGCACGCATGCGCAAAATGTCCCAGAGCACAGCCAACTTATTTAAGTTGTGTATGCCAAGCTTGCAGTGCTTCCAGAAGGCAGTAGTGGGACACAGCAGGCTCTGAACCAGGCATTTGCAGCAGTTCATTTATCCTTACCTGGGTCACCAGGTGTCGCTTGGCAGGCTAAGGCGCTTAGCAGGATTGTTGCATAGGGGGTTGGTGAGCCCTATTAAAGGGTCTTCCTTCTGAGGTGTGGTAATACTACACCCATGTACTCTTTTTGTGGCTTGTAAATGTCTTCAAAAAAGAGGAGCGGGACTTGCGCTACATGGAAGGACACGCACCAATGTCGTCAGTAGCTCCTGATGAACCTAGTCGTATCCCCTGAAAGACCAGAGTCTTCCAGGCAATCTGAGCCGCTGTGCCTATCTGGTTTTGTGCCTACAGTCCAATGCTGCTTTACCCTCTATCACCAAGGATGAACTGTCCTCAGCCCTAGCCAGGTTAAAGCACAGGATTGCTGGCAAGATTGCCTCTATCCCACAGGGTGGCAAGAAACATGATGGATCCCCCTCCCCTGAGCCTCCTAGTTTGGAGCAGGAATGGGTTAAGGATGGGGAAGAACTAAAAGCTCAGGATTCTGTGGAGGGCCTGGTGGATGAGTCTGCTTCTGAGCAATATGGACAAGAAGATATCCAGTTGGTGTCTGCCTCTCAGTCGTGGAGGCTTTTGATCCAGACTCTTACTCTGCCTTTAAGTTGCCTCTTGCAGAGGTTATTAAGCCCCCTGGTCCTCTTTGGGGTCCCTGAGGCCTCTTCAGGCCAACACAGGCTTTCCCCCTACCACCTACTGTTGAAACAGGCGGTGTATGCTGATTGGGAACATCCTGACACAATTTTTGTTCCTCCTAAAAGGTTTTCCTTTTTATTTCCCATGGATGAAAAGTTAATCAAGAAGTGGAGAATACCAGCCGTAGATGCAGCAGTCTCTTCCTTGAACAAGAACTTAACTTGTCCGGTGGAAAATGCACAGGGCTTGAAAGATCCCCTTGACAAGAAACTGGAGTCACTATTAAAGGCTTCCTTTTCTTTGGTTAGGTATTCAGCCAGCTGTTGCAGCAATTGGTACAGCCAGTCCGTAAAGAATCAGGTCAGACGTTGAGCGCTGTGTTTTGCTGTTGATGCCTTAAAGCAGTGGTCACCAACCCTGTCCTCAGGGCCCACTAACAGGCCAGGTTTGCAAGATAACTGAAATGAATCACAGGTGATATCATTTTGCTGCTCAGTGATTGCAGTATATTAGTCTACATATCCCCAAGGTAATACATAAAACCTGGCCTGTTAGTGGATCCTGAGGACAGGGTTGATGACCACTGGCTGAGGCGGGGTTTACACTAGTCCGACAAACGCTCCGACATTGGGAGCTCATGCCGCAAGACGTGTGAAAATCAATTTCCCTATGGGAGCTGTCTTAACTGGTCCGACGCATGTCGGAGCGACTTTGCAAATGCTCCCTGTACTACTTTGGTCCGACTTTGATCCTACTTCACTCCATTGAATATCATTGAAGTCGGATCAAAGTCGGAACGCAGTCTTGCACGCTCCGACTTTGGCATGCGACTTGTACTCTGCTGATCTTGAGGGGGAACTCCACGCCAAATTTTACCAAAAAAAGGCATGGGTTCCCCCTCCAAGAGCATAGCAGGCCCATGGGTCTGGTGCGGATTTAAAGGGGAACCCCCTATGCCGAAAAAACGACGTGGGGGTCCCCCCAAAATCCATACCAGACCCGTATCCGAGCAGCAGCCCAGCAGGTCAGAAAAAGGGGGTGAAGATGAACGAGCGCCCCCCCTCCTTAACCGTCCCAGGCCGCATGCCCTCAACATGGGGAGGTAGGTGCTCTGGGGCACCCCCTACCCCAAAGCACCCTCCCCTCATGTTAATGAGGACAGGGCCTCTTCCCGACAACCCTGGCCGTTGATTGTCGGGGTATGCGGACGGAGGGGCTTATCGGAATCTGTGAGCCCCCTTTTACATCGTACCCCTACCTATTCACCTGGAGGAAAAGTGTCAAAAAAAATAAACACACTACACAGGTTTTTAAAATATTTTATTAGTCAGCTCCGGGGGTCTTCTGACTTCTCCACTCTCTGGGGGTCTTCTTCTGTTCTCTGCGCTCCCCGGTTCTTCTCCCGCTCTCCGGTGCCTTCTTCGGGGCTGGCCGCCGCTATCTTCTTTGTAGCTCTTTTACTAGTGTCGGCCAGCCCGGTCTTCTTCCGTCGCCTTCTTCTTCCCTCTTCTTTTCTTCCGGTGTTGACTCAACGCTCCCTCCCGCTGTAATCCTGCTGTAATTCAAAATCTGCTATATTGAATCCCTTAAGCCAGTGGTCATCAACCCTGTCCTCAGGACCCACTAACAGGCCAGGTTTTATGTATTACCTTGGGGATATGCAGACTAGAATACTGCAATCGCTGAGCAGCCAAATGATATCACCTGTGATGCATGTCAGTTATCTTGCAAACCTGGCCTGTTAGTGGGCCCTGAGGACAGAGTTGATGACCACTGGCTTAAAGGGTTCAATATAGCAGGTTTCTCATTTTTCTCTCTTGTCTGTACATATGCACAGACTTTTGTGGCTTAAGAACTGGTCTGCCGAGCTTCCTTGTAAGAAGTTATTGGCGGGTTTCCCCTTTCATGGGAAACGTTTGGTGATGATTTGGACAAATATATCCAAAAGATTTCCGGAGGGAAGAGTTCTCTACTTCCGGTGAAGAGAAGCACCAGGCGTCCTCTGTTTAAAACCTCAGGGACTGCTTCCCCAGATGTCTCCGTGCCAAGGCAGTTATGCTGCCAACAGTGCACTAGAGCCAGGGGCAAGCTGCAAGGCCAGGGGCAGAAAAGCCCTGGGTTCAATGCTCTTCTAAATCCAGCACCAAGCCCTCCTTTTTTTTTTTTGAGGGGTTCCCCCCAATCTTTTGGGTGGGGGAAGGCTGCTGTACTATGCGGACATTTTGGAGAATGGTTGTTTAGGACGAGTGAGTGACCTTGACTATATCCCACGGTTACAAGCTGGAGTTTCTAAGATGTCCAGCAACCTCCAAAAAAACTTACTGTTTCAGGCACTACATCATTTAATGCATCAAGGAGTGATTGTACAGGTTCCTGTATCCAAAAAGGTGTGCAGGGTTTTATTTTGAACCTGTTTACAAGGCCCATTTTGGATCTAAGAGCCCTGAACCAGTATCTACTAATCCAGTCCTTTTGGATGGAGTCGGTCTGCTCAATTGTAGCCTCGCTCCAGATGGGGGACTTTTTAGCCATTGATATAAAGGACGCGTATTTACACGTACCTATCTTTCAACCTCATCAGAGGTTCCTGTGATTTTCAGTAGAGGAACGTCCTTTTCAGGTTGTGGCTCTACCCTTCGGCCTTGCCACAGCTCCCTGGTGTTCACAAAGGTCCTAGCACCAGTACTGGGTCTTTTAAGGGCCCAAGGGATCTTGGTGCTCGGGTGACTGGACAACCTACTGCTCAGAGATCCCTCACTACAGGCTCTAGAACAGAGCATAACCTGCACAGTGTGGTATTTGGAAAGCTTAGGCTGGGTCATAAATACCGAAAAGTCAGCCTTGAGACCAGCTCAAAGTCTGAAGTATTTAAGTCTGATACTAGATACGGTCCAAGCAAAGGTATTTTTTGCCACCCATAAGGATCTGTGCCCTGACCGATCAGGTGCTACAGATGAGGGGCACCAGACAACCCTCCATTCGGCTCTGTATAAGTCTTCTCAGAAGGATGGGGTTCTCTTTCGAGGCAGTACCTCATGCCTAGTTCTATTCCAGGCCTATACAGGAGAGGACAAGCCCTGGATTATCCAATGTTCTTATCTCCTCAGGCTTGGGCTAATGCTTAAACTGGTAGCTGCAGGATCCGAACCTGCGAAAGGAAATATCCTTCCGGTAACTTGAAGAGTACTGACCACAGATGCCATGGAGCCAGTACTCCCTGGTTTGCTCCCCCCCCCCAGTCCCTCTCCTTCCACATTTTGTTACGAAGGATTTGGGGAGAGAGGGGCCTTGGACGCTTCCATGCCACCCCTATCTACTGTCTCAAGTTCCTATATTCCACCCCAATTTACAGTCTCTAAATTTGGCAGCATGGCTGTCGAAGGACCGTGGCATCTCGGGACCAGTAAGGTCAACCCTTGTGAATTCTAGGAAAACTGTGACTAGGAAAATCTATCATAAGGTCTGGAAGACTTATATTGTTTGGTGGGAATCCAGAAAATGGCATCCTCTGAAATACATGATTGGGAGAATTCTCTTTTCTACAGTCAGCTGTGGAAATCAGATTGGCTTTGAGTACAATCAGAGGTCAGATTTCAGCCCTGTCAGTATTCTTCCAAGGACCTTTAGCCTCCCATTCGCTGGTCCCAACCTTTATGCAGGGGGCAACTTGTTTGCTTCCCCCCTTTAGGTCACGATGTGTCCTTGGGACTTGAACTTAGTGCTGTCTGTGTTACAGAAACAACCATTTGAGCCTATCAAGGAAAATCCATTAGACTTGCTGTCACGCAAGCTAGCCTTCCAAATGGCCGTCACCTCGGCTAGAAGGGTGTCGGATTTGGCGGCCCTTTCATGCAGGCAACCATCCTTCACCAGGACAGGGTTGTGTTATGACCTGTTCCATCCTTTTTGCCAAAGGTGGTGTCAGCTTCCATTGCCATTTTGGTCCGCCAATTGTTAATTTAGGCCTATGGTCTGAAACGTAAAGCTCCTCCCTTTAGGGTGAGAGCTCATTCTACCAGGGGTGTAGGAACTTCCTGGGCTTTTCGCCATCAGGTATATTTGGCTCAGGTTTGTAAGGCTGCTACCTGGTCTTCAGTGCATATGTTCAAGGCTATTGCTCTGGGACATCCCAGTAGGTACTGAATATTATCCTAACTCTGTGTCCCATGATGTATGAAAAAGAAAATAGGATTTTTTCGTCACACTTACCTGTAAAATCTTTTTCTTTGAGTAAATCATGGGACACTGAGATCCCTCCCCTTTTTTTTTTTTTTTTTTTAGGATTCAGTGCTTGCTACAAAACTGATGTACTTCCTGTATGGGAGGGGTTATATAGGGAATCACTTCCTGTCCAAGACTGTGTCTACCAGTGTCCATTCACCTAGAGATGGCGTATAACCCAGTTGGTAATTAATATTAGCCTAACTCTGTGTCCCATGATGTACTCAAAGAAAATGATTTTATAGGGAAGTATGATGAAAAAAAAATCCTATTACGTCCTATCATCTTACAAGTACATGTTCAACTTTAAGGTGGTTGTAAAGGCAGAAGGTTTTTGCTGTCTATTAAGATAAAAAACCCTGTATGCATCAGCCCCCCTAATACTTACCTGAGCCCCGTCTAGATCGAGCGCTGTTGCTGGAGTGTCTAAGCTGCCTGGGACTGCCCTCCTCACTGGCTGAGACAGTGGTGCCATTGGCTCCTGCTGCTGTCAATCAAAGTCTGTCAGCCAATGAGAGAGAGGGTGTGGGGCCTTACTGTGTCTCTTTGAATGGACACGGGGAGTTGCGGCTCTACTCAGGTGCCCCCATAGCAAGCTGCTTTCTGTGGGGGCACTCAACAGGAGGGAGGGGCCAAGAGTGCCGAAGAGGGACCCTGGGCGCTCTGTGCAAAACCATTTCACAAAGCAGGTATGTATAACATGTTATTTGTTTTTAACAAAAAAAAAAAAAAAAGCTTTTAGTATCCTTTAACAATTTACATTTTATTTTTTAATCTTTCAGAAACTATGTTGGTGACATTTTGTAGCAGATATAAATAATTGTTGTCTGTGATTAGTATTTAGCTGTAATATATGTCAATACAAAAAAATTAAATTGTGTATGTGTGTGTGTATGTATGTGTATATATATATATATATATATATATATATATATATATATATATATATATATATATATATATATATATATATACACACACACACACACAATATTCATGGATGCGTCATTGTCCTCCAACAGCTGCATTAGATTACAAGGGTAGATACCTAATCTGTAGATGGCTCCAAATGCAAGAGTCAATTGCTTCTTGACTGAAATAAGTCAATGCAATCCTGCAAAGGCCGCTGCTTATTTTTAGTTATTTTTTTTCAAACTGCAAATAAAGCTACAGAGTTATTCTATACCTGCTACAAAATCCCCAGACAGCTACCATCACTTTTTTTGGTGGGGTGGCTCTTAGTAGGGGTTAGGGGCAGTATTTGCAATATGAAGTTAAAAATCAAAGAACACAGGGACATACTTTCAAATCTTTCTCCTAGTTTAAAGCCATTATTTCATCAAATGCGTAATTCATGCTTAGAATAGACTTCAGCAGGGGTAGTGAGTCAGCGGTAAGTGGATTCAAACATGCTTGCATCAACCAGATCTATAATATGACATAAGTTAACAAAATATATATGTATAAAGAAAAACAATGGGGCAGACTCGATGGACCCATTAGTCTTTGTTCTGTCATCTTTTATGTCTCTATGTTCAAATCATCTTCTAGATGCCTCCTTTGAGACAATCATATGAACCCAGTCCTACAGTGGTCAGGCATCTTGGTTTCCAGGATCTTAGCTGAAAGTATACATATTATATAAACAATCCTCTCAACTAATTTGGAATGGATGTACCTTGATATATCGCTATTTACTTTAGTACAGTAAAAGATTACCTCCTCCAGGTACTTTCATTGCCACACCTGCATACTACATAACCTGCTTGTATACCTTTGTACGTGTTTGCATGTAACCTCTGACGTGATCCGGTAATCCCCTGCATCTTTAGAATGCTGTCATTCTTCCTTTTTGTTCTTCCTGATCAGAGACTTGGGGACAGGCAATAAAAGAAAGTGTTGATTTTATAATATTAATATAATAGCTTTGTTTATTAAAGTCATATCTAACATTAAAAAACATCATAGAAATCATGCTCGCAAATCTAAAAATAGCCGCGCTTTTAGTGACTTTAAAAATTCATAAAGGTGCAACATTGACATAGAAAAAGAATATGAAAAGACACAATATATGAAAAACAAAAGACATCGGCAACACAAATGCTTCCTTCTTATGTTCCTTTATTGAGCACGCCCTTTATATGAGGAAGGCTTTGGCCAAAACACATCAGTTTTGAGATGTTGCCTTGCTGTTTGTGCTCAATAACGGAACATAAGAAGAAGCATTTGTGTTTCCGGCATGTTTTGTTTATCTTATGTATATGCGACATTCAAGCCTGTGCAACGGTACTCAGCTCACTATCCCTTCACTGTGCGGTAGAGCTTGGGTGACTCTTTGTTTATCACAATAAATGTATATATATATAATATATATACACACATACTCATACACAGTATCTCAGTACACCTTTCACATATTTGTAAATATTTTATTATATCTTTTCATGTGACAACACTGAAGAAATGACACTTTGCTACAATGTAAAGTAGTGAGTGTACAGCTTATATAACAGTGTAAATATGCTGTCCCCTCAAAATACAGCCATTAATGTCTAAACGCTGGCAACAAAATTGAGTACACCCCTAAGTGAAAATGTCCAGATTGGGCCCAAAGTGTCAATATTTTATGTGGCCACCATTATTTTTCAGCATTGCCTTAACCTCCCTGGCTGTATGATTATGTCTGGAATTTTGTACCAAAAGCAGAACAATTTTTTGCATGGAAATTTGGCGTTTTATACTGTAGGCCTGCAATTCTTAGGAATAACTCACTTAAATCTGTCCAAACAAGAGTCTAGTAGACATCCCGGGTATGATAAAGTTTGAAACACAAAATTATTAATTATAATATAATAAATAACTATAAATAATTATAACAAATAATAATGTAATTATAATAAAAAATATTCAATAATGTAATCAAATCAAAAACACTGAAATTTGCTCAGTTGCAGAATTGTCGCTGTCATTATTTTTATTGTTTGATGACGAATTTCCCCACAAATCTATATTACGCAATTCTGCAACTGATTCTAATTTATTATCGCTGTTTTCTAGCTGGTCTAAAAGCACTTTTGACATAAAGGGACACTTTTTGGTTGCTATGGACAATCTACAGTTTGCAGGCAGAAAGAACAGTTTTTATTATATAAAAGTACATGCAGAACACTGGGCTGACCACTAGGGGCAAAGGGGGTGTGTATTTTTTACATATAGTACTGTAATCTATAAGATTACAGTATACTGTATGTGTATTGTGTTTTTCACTTTGGCGCCGAACTCCGTCCCCGTGCGTCGTAACGTCGCAGGGAACGGAGCTCGGCAGCACTGTGAATCGAGCGAGGAGACACAGCGGAGGAGCTCACACACACAGCATGGACACATTGCAGGATCCAGGGACAAGGTAAGTAACTTTCCCCTGCATCCTGCAATGCAATCCGAGTCTAGCTCGGGGATACCGCTTTTGGTATAAAAAATTCACCCTGAGGTTAACCCTCTCACGGAGCTAGTGGATGTTAGAGACCTTTCGCTCCTCCCCCTTCTGTTTGAGAATGCCCCACAGATGCTCAATAGGGTTTAGGTCTGGAGACATGCTTGGCCAGTCTATCACCTTTACCCTCAGCTTCTTTAGCAAGGCAGTGGCCGTTTTGGAGGTGTGTTTGGGGTCGTTATCATGTTGGAATACTACCATCTGACCCAGTCTCCAAAGGGAGGGAATTGTGCTCTGCTTCAGTATGTCACAGTACATGTTGGCATTCATGATTCCCTCAATGAACTGTAGCTCCCCAGTGCCAGCAGCACTTATGCAGTTTATCTTGGTCTCATCAGACCATAGGTCATGGTTCCAGTAATCCATGTCTTTAGTCTTCTTATCTTCAGCAAACCGCAGGCTTTATTGTGCATCATCTTTAGAAGAGGCTTCCTTCTGGGACAACAGCCATGCAGACCAATTTGATGCAGTGTGCGGCATATGGTGTAGCACTGATAGGCTGACCCCCCCACCCCTTCAACCTCTGCAGCAATGCTGGCAGCACTCATACGTCAATTTCCCAAAGACAACCTCTGGATTTGATGCTGAGCACATGCACTCAACTTCTTTGGTCGACCATAGTGAGGCCTGTTCTGAGTGGAACCTGTCCTGTTAAAATGCTGTATGGTCTTGGCCACAGTGCTGCAGCTCAGTTTCAGGGTCGTGGCAATCTTCTTCTAGCCTAGGCCATCTTTATGTAGAGCAACAATTATTTTTTTCAGGTTCTCAGAGAGTTCTTTGCCATGAGGTGCCACGTTAAACTTCCAGTGACCAGTATGAGAGAGTGAGAGTGATAATACCAAATTTAACAAACCTGCTCCCCATTCCCATTTGAGTCCTTGTAATGAGTCACATGACACTGGGGAGGGAAAATGGCTAATTGGGCCCAGTTTGGACATTTTTACTTGGGGGGTGCTCACTTTTGTTGCCAATGGTTTAGACATTAATGGCTGTGTGTTGAGTTATTTTGAGGGGACAGCAAATTTACACTGTTATACAAGCTGTGCATTCACTGCTTTACATTGTAGCAAAGTGTAATTTCTTCAGTGTTGTCACATGAAAAGATATAATTAAATATTTACAAAAATGTGAGGGGTGTACTCACTTTTGTGAGATACTGTACATGTCTCTTATCTTATGTAGGGATATTTGTTTCATCTCTGTGAATCACCTGAGGCTGTTCACTTCACTGGGTATATGTGAGGGTTTCCATCCACTTTAACTAACATCTTTGATGTACTCCAGAAAACGGGCCGTTAACCACTTGCCAACCAGCAGTCGTCATTATACTACGGCAGGTCGGCATGTTCCCGTGAACCGTGGTAGCTGTACGTTGGCCCTTTAAGCAGGATAGCAGGCACTCTCTGCGGGGATGCCAATGCGTGTGGCCGGCGGTCGTAGGCACGAGAACCAGAACAGGGACGTGTGTGTGTAAACACACAAATCACTGTTCTGAGAGGAGAGACAGTGCGTGTGTTCCTACTAGCTAGGAACAGTGATCTGTCATCTCTTCTAGTCAGTCCCACCCCCCTACAGTTAAAACACTCACAAGGTAACACAGTTAACCCATTTATAGCCCTTTAGTGTTAACCCCTTCCCTGCTAGTGACATTTACATAGTAATCAGTGCATTTTTATAGCACTGATCGCTGTATAATAGTCAATGTTCCCAAAAATGTGTGAAAAGTGTCCGATCTGTCCGCCATAATGTCACAGTCCCGCTAAAAATCGCTGATCACTGCCATTACTAGTAAAAAAAAATTATAATAATGATAATAAAAATACCATAAATCTTTCCCCTATTTTGTAGCCGCTATGACTTTTGCGCAAACCAATCAATATACGCTTATTGCGATTTTTATTACCAAAAATATGTAGAAGATAACATATCGGCCTAAACTGAGGGAAAAAATTAGGATATTTATTGAGGGCAAAAAAGTAGCCCAAAGGTTGGACTTTAGGGGCAGTAACAGTAGAGTATATAATTTTTTTTTTATAACCGTACATAGTACAAAAAAAGCAAAAAAAAATGGAAGAATTAAAATTATATATATATATATATATATATATATATATGTATATATTACATGATAAAGATGAACATGCATAGTATATAGTATTGAGCCCCTGTGCATCAACGCGTTTTGCTGTCTAGCTTCGTCAGGACACACTTAGGGATTGTTGGAGAAAAACAGGTCTCACTATTGGCTCAGAATGCCATATGGTGACTAGATTGTAAATATTATCAACTGGAAAACCCCAACTGGATGAGGAAGAGAATATGGGGAGGAAGGGGGGGGGGTGTGGTGGTATGAATTTGTACAACTGAGTCAGAGACCTGAGTAGTATAAACATATATTAAAATTTTAATCTAAATCCAAATTTAATGCAAGTTCTATATACATGACCATTAGACCATGGAGCCCAGGCTGCAATTAGACACAACAAATGCGCAATCAGATCAGGTTTAACAAACCCTCTGCGCCTTCATGACCAAAAAGTCCGTCCAGCATACCCCCCAGGGAGAACTGCACGTTCACCACCATATTTATTAAAACAAAAAGTACAAAATATTGTGTTTTTTTTTCAAAATTGTCGCTCTTTTTTTGTTTATAGCGCAAAAAATAACAACCGCAGAGATGATCAAATACCACCAAACGAAAGCTCTATTTGTGGGAAAAAAGGACATTAATTTGTTTGGGTACAGCGTCGCACGATCGCGCAATTGTCAGTTAAAGTGACGCAGTGCCGAATCGCAAAAAATGGCCTGGTCATTGAGCAGCCAAATCTTTTGGGTGGTTAAATGACATTCCTTCACTGGCATGCTTTTGAATTTCAACAAACTGTTGGCTGACATTATTGAACCTGGATATATTTTTTACAAACCGAAGCCTTAGAGAAAGGAACTAGAAGGAAATATATACTGAATTCTATCACTACATATACAAACCATATATAGATAATAGAAAATAAATGGTGAAACAGGTGGTAACCAAGGTAAGGTTCTTCCCTCATGCTGGTTCTGTGTAACCCCCCCTGCAGGAAACTAAAATTTCTAGTATGTGGATGAACTTGTCTATGGTTTTGATATTCACATTGAAATTAACTCTCTGAGATAAATTTGTTTACCTGCTTGTTATGGAATGTGTCAAAGTAAAGCTTATATTTGTATTCTGAGATAACATGAACAGCTACAGTAGTAATGACTTTGGTTTTCTTTTGTCTCCATTGCGTCAAATGCCTTACGAGTCCAGATACTGTAATCTTTGAGCAACACCATTAAATAGGTATTACTTATTTATAAGCAGGAACCAAAAAATCATTAGAAATAACAAAAACATATTTTCAGTAAGCAGCTTATCTTAACTAGGGTTCCCTAGAATTTTTAGGGGTTCCTTTAGCAGTGGTTGATTGGTTTTTCTCCTGATGGTGCTCATGTGGTCCATCATCAACACTACTTAGAAAATGGTGTGAGATAAGTAGAGACTCACTCTCCACAACATAGCATTGAAAGTCAGTCTTAGGCATGACAGTTGGAGATATGCCCGCTACATATTTCTACATTGGGTAAAGGTACACAGAAGAGTGAAGAAAAAAATAAGTAAAGGAGATTACCCAGTGGGGAAGAAGGAAGAGCGGGAGGGAAGAGAGAGACTGGAAAGTAAAGAAGGGGGAGATGGGGGGGGTGTCAGGTAAGGGAAAGGGAAGAAGACATTCCTATGTAAGACTCTGAGGGCCTAATCCTCAAAAACCCGGCGCAACGTAACTTTTTCCATTTAAGTTACACCGCCGCAAAATCTCTAAGTGCCCGATCCACAAAGCACTTACCTAGAAATTTTGAGCGGTGTAACTTAAATCCGTCCGGCGCAAGGCGTTCCTAATTTAATGGGGCGAGTCCCATTTAAATTAGGCGCGATCCCGCGACGGACGTACTGCGCATGCTCCCGACATCATTTTCCCGACGTGCTTTGCGCGGTTTTACGTTGCGCCGGGTTTTGAGAATCGCGACGGGCGTAAAAAAAAAGATACGAGTTGCGGCGGAAAAAAAAAATTTGAAAAAAAAAGACAGCGACGCGCGATAGAAGGGTCTACTTTTACAAGGCCTAAACAGTTTAGGCCTTGTAAAAGCAGCCCTAATATTGCGACGGCAAACTAATACTTACGGAGAAAAAACTAAGCGTAAAAGCTTCGTGGATCTCCGTAAGTGCTAATTTGCATACCCGAAGCGGCATTTCGACGAGAAATGCCCCCAGTACTGCATCCTAAGATCCGACAGTGTAAGTCCCTTACACATGTCGGATCTTCTCCCTATCTATGTGAAACTGATTCTGTGGATCAGTTCCATAGATAGAAACAGGGATACGACGGCGTATCAGTAGATACGCCGGCGTATCCCTTTTGTGGATTACCCCCTGAGGGTGTAATGGTAAAGTGTTATTGTTGGGGAAGTGCCTGCTTCCAGAGGGCAGGATTGCACGCTTTAGCCATATTTAAGAGAATAATTATTGTCTTTCTATACCTGTGGCTGGGGTGGTGTGATAAATGTAACAGGTAATCCCCTATGTCACAATCTCAGTCTTTTAACTAGAACTCTCACCTGGGACCAGAAACTTCTAAGCTTACCACATGGCCAGAATATGTGGAGATGCGTACCCGCTTTCTTCTCTGCACTACCAATAAATGTCCAACGTTTGAGGAAACATTTTATGCAGGCTGTTTAGACCTTATAGTACTATCTGGTCAGAACTTTATAGCCCAATTCCTGGTATTTATTTGTGGAGCGCTACCCCCACAGAAGCCACTAGAATATTTTGGGTTCTCTGTACATCACTGAGCCATGGGCAGAGCACCGCCCCTGCTCACACCACCAAAGTATCTTGGCCAGGTAGTTCCTTGGATGTCACACAAACGAAAAAAAACACAAATAAATGTTTAACTCTTATTAAGATCAAAGCATAGTTTGGCAGGCAAAGAAAACAGTTAGCCAAAACTATCAATAAACAATGCAACAGCTAAGGGACAATGCAACACAGTACAATACCACATTAAGACACGCCCACTCATCCTGCAGGACTGAAGATGTAAATGATAGCTCTCAGACTGAGATATTTTCCCCAAGTGAGCAAAGCGGGAGTGACAAAAACACAAGGCTAACTCAGGAAGTTTTTCAGAGCTACCTCCCACAACTAAGCTATAAGTATATGTTGATTCTTCCACCGGCTTAGCTGGGGCCCATAGGTTGGTGCACAATGAAGTATGCGGTCTCTTTAAGATGAGAAAAAACTGAGTAATCTCTATAGATCATAAAGTGGTTAGCGGCGTTCCCCTTTAATATATGAAGTTGGTGTGGAAGACCACTTTAAAAATATTGAATGGCAAGGAAAAGTCAGTTTAGTAGAAGGGGGGGGGGAATTGTCAGACGTATGTTTCTTTAAATTGAGAAGTGTGGGAAATTCCTTCCTTGGATGACTTGAACTTGAATTGGAATAAATGCAGAGTTCGGCCTAGCAGGAAGTGATAGGGTTATCTCAGATAACCTGCAGGGAGTATTTGTAGAAACAGTTAATAAAGGTAGACTGCAGCAATAGATGGGCTCTGGCACATGTGCTGATTGCATAAGCCTGTACTGTTCCATGTCTTTAAATGTGAAATAACTTGTTAAAGGGGTAAGAAACCTTCTCACACAATTCTTATGTAAAGGAGAGTGAATTGATGAGTGTCGTGCTGAGGTCCACCCTTGTTCTTTGAAGAAGTGGCTGCAATGATGATGTCTTCCCGATCCAGCAGCAAACAGATCTCCACAAGTCTGCCTCCTTAGGAAATCCGGCTTTCCGATGACACTTGTAACTTGCTGGCCCAGGCCCATGTGGCCTCACACAGTTCTTCCACACACGTCTTTGCAAGAGGGCAAAGTCTCTCTCTCCCCCCTTGTGTTCATGGGCTTTCCCTTTTATGTGCTCCTGTCCCCTGGCAATTGCTCCTGAGCTGTGTAGTTTGGTCTCTTCTAAACTGTAGAAGTTCTGCACTCTTGTATTATGCCGAACAGAGTGGCTGAACACTGCCATCTTGTGGTCAAAATAAAGATCTGCATTACAGTAACAATGCACAGTGTTACATTCGCTATAGAGGAGTATTGAGCAAAATAAAGTATATCCTCTCTTTGGACGCAGGACTTTTAACAGTTCCTGGAAGATAAAACATTTAAGATATGTTGCAATAAAGGGTGGCTAAATGGAAGCTATACTGGCTTTGCATACATGTATTTTCTTTCTATTTTATAGTTAGGACTAAAATATACAAAAAAATTCAAAGTTTAATTTTTTAATCAGGTTATTAGGAAATATTACATAGTATTATTTTGTGGTTTCTTTATATGTGATTCAAAAAATATATTAGTTCATTTTTTCCCCAAAAAATGTACACTAGCAAGGGCTCCTTTGCAGCTCTTACCAATTCACTAAGCACCTTGCAAACAAGGTTCACTCATAGCTGCAGGTCCACTAAAACAAAAATGGCTGGCTTTAGAATCACCTGCTTATTTTCCTTCACTAATTCCCTCTAGTGGCATTTGTTTATTATTTAACTTCTCCCAGTTATGTTTTTATATTTAAAGTGTATGTAAATCCAATATTTAGGGAAACAATGAACTATGTGCAGAGATTCAACACACCCCTTACAGAGTCAAACCAAAGCAGCAAAGTTCATGCTCCCTACTAACTGGAGAGTGCTTTCTTTGCCTCATCATTAGGCTTGTTGGACCTCTGCAGAGAGACCACTGCTTCCACACAGAAAGCAAGGTCCTTATTTGCAACATGCTGACAGGGAACAGGCTTTTCTACTTAGACTGTGGCTGCTTTCTAAAGTATAACAAGTGGTGTGTCCCATAAGCTGCACATTAATGCAGGCCCACCTGTAATGAGATAAATGGCAGTCTCAGCCTGGGATCCTGCCAGGTCAAGCCACAATACATTTCTCTCCACCCCCTGGCTTAATCTTGGGGATGGAACCTCCAAGTAGAAGATGGGGGGGGGGGGGGTAAATGCATCATCGGCTGCCACTCAGTGAAAATTTGATATCAGGTGTGTGTGGGGCTAGTCATAAGAATTCATGTGTGCAAAATACACACACACATAGATCAAGGAAGATCTTTGCTAGCCAGCACCCCAAGAAATGTATCAATGTGCATGTGCATGTACATACAATATTTATCTAAAAATGAAAAAATCCCCCCATAATAATTGAAACTTTATTTTAATTCCTAAATAAAAACAAATGAAAAAAATAAATAAACTGAAAGTAAGAACAGATAATAAATGTTGATGATACAAAATTCAGAAATAATATGCAAATAAAAAGGAATCCCCAGTAGCAACGCACTCTAAACCTGAATGTAAAAATGGTGCTAGAGGTCAGGTCAAATATATTCTGACAACAGAACTTGACATAAGTTTAATATTGAGTCCAAGAACAGAGATAGATAGTGGTAATAATAACCCTAAAAGGGGAATAAATAAAACTATTCATAACAGTGGGTAAGATCCCACTCAAATTTTAAACCCCTGGGAATGCTAGTATCTAGTTTACCTTCCTCCTAAAATGGAGGGAGAAATGATCACCACCACAGTATCTTATCTATGATCTTTTCTCTAACCATTAAAGGGGTTGTAAAGGTAATTTTTTTCCCCTAAATAGCTTCCTTTACCTTAGTGCAGTCCTCCTTCGCTTACCTCATCCTTCAATTTTGCTTTTAAATGTCCTTATTTCTTCTGAGAAATCCTCACTTCCTGATCATCTGTCTGTAACTCTACACAGTAATGCAAGGCTTTCTCTCTGATGTGAAGTGTCGCGCTCGCCCCCTCCCTTGGACTACAGGAGAGTCAGGACGCTCTCTACTTTGCAGATAGAGAAAGGAGCTGTGTGTTAGTGGGCATCCTGACTCTCCCGTAGTACAAGGGAGGGGGCGAGCATGACACTCCACACCAGGGAGAAAGCCTTACATTAATGTGTGGAGTTACAGACAGAAGAACAGGAAGTGAGGATTTCTCAGAAGAAATAAGGACATTTAAAAGCAAAATCGAAGGATGAGGTAAGTGAAGAAGGACTGCACTAAGGTAAAGGAAGCTATTTAGGGGGAACATTTTTACCTTTACAACCCCTTTAAAGCGGAGGTCCACCTAAAAACAATATTAAAAGCCAGCAGCTACAAATACTGCAGCTGCTGACTTTTAATAAATGGACACTTACCTGTCCAGGGTGCCCACAAAGTCGGCAGCCGAAGCCGATCAATCGCTCGGCTCTTGGCTGCCCCCGCCGCCATCCAAAGTGAGGGAATCAGGAAGTGAAGCATTGCAGCTTCACTTCCCGGTTCCCTACTGCATATGCACGAGTCGCGCTGTGCGTCCTAACTGGTCCCCACTGTCTTCTGGGACCTGTGTGTTTCCAGAAGACAGCAGTGGGGGACAGGAAGGGTAGTGACCCCCGCGGGAGTCTATGCCCAGAAGTGGGTGCAAATATCTGTATCTGCACCCCCCTGAAAGGTGCCAAATGTGATACCGGAGGAGGGGAGGGTTCCGAAAAGCAGAGGTTCCATTTTTATGTGGACCTCCGCTTTAAGTCTGTACAATCAATGTCAGTCTAACAGGAGCCACAGAAGTCTTTGACTGTTCACATGTATTCCTACATCCAGCAAACAGCTGTGGTTAGGTACTGATGACTCCCCCAGGACGCAATCTGTCTGCGTTGGTGACAAGCAAAGATGTGGTGTGGTGAGTTTCACCATGCAAAAGTTCAACATGACTGCATTTTTTTGCACCGCACATCAAAGCTGCATTGAGATGTGGGTGGGCACACAGAAAATACTTGTTTTCTATGTGCTTTTGATCAGATGCAGAAAATGAAAATCACAAACCTTTAAATATTTTCTTGTCTTGAAAAGACATTGATTTATGCACAATAAACCGGGGGCAGAGTTTGGCATCTTTGCCCTGGGCAATACAGTTTATGACCTTCTCCTTATATGTATGTCTGTGTGAGTAGCTAGGAGTTTCCAGATCTTGTTACTCTCATTTTTTCGAATTGCTTCCTTAAGTCAGATGCTGGACTGCCAGTAATTAGACAAGAGAAGTTTGTTTTGGCATTTGGTTACAAGTTATGTACAGAGGACATTCTAATATACGCACAATGAGGAAGTAAAAATCATGAAGAAAAACAGAAATCTGCTACTGCTCTTTTGAATATGTTCATTTCCTTGGAGGCATTAACATCGTTCAGACAGTCTACAAATGTAAGTACATATTCTACTGCATTGTACAACATTTGTTTATTATGTTCTTCAAAGCCTTTGATATATGGTGTACTTGTAACTAATGCCACTTATAGTTGTGTGTATGTATTTTGAAAATTTACATATTTAGATGTTTTTTCAGTAAAGTTGTCTGTCTGTCTATCTATCTATTTTAATTGTTATATATTTACAATGGGGTTGATTTACAAAAAAACTGAGAGAGTGCAAAATCTGGTGCAGCTCTGCATTAAACCCATTCAGCCTCCATTTTTTTTTTAAGTTGTAAGCTGATTGGCTACTGAAATAGGTAATACCGCCACCCAGGTGTACTTCAGGTAAATGCAGGATAAATTTCAGTAACCCCCGGAATTCCTTGAGAAATCAAAATGAAACACAAGGAAACAGAGTGTTCATTAGATCTCTAAAGTTTGTTCAGGCCCAGGGTGGCTTACATGCAAAAGTAAGATAGGAGGGGCTGTGTATTAATGCATATGTCTCTAAATATTATACAAACTCAGTATATTCTTATCATGATTTAAACTTGCTGAAAAGATGACTTTGCTTATACAATCAGGCTGCTTTGTGAATAGGCTTAACCACTATGACTAGAAGTAGCAGGGTGTCTCTATGCAAACTGTTAGCTAATCTAAGTATGTCAAAACACATATTGAAAAGTTCATTTCTACTTAAAAATGGAGTCAGTTATTTCATACATTCTATTACAGCTACCATGCACAGCTGCAGCAGATTTTGCACGCTCCAGTTTTAGTAAATCAACCCCAATGTGTAATAAATATTACGTTTCTGCTAGTTGAATCCATCTTACCATTTGATTGCAAGAGATTCAGTTAATCTTCTCACATCACATCAAGAATTAACATTAGAGAAGGGGCCATAAGCATCCTTTACTTACCTTGCACATGATCCCTAACCTCCTCAATCCTGTAAAACCTAACGCTAACGCTAAGGTAATTTCACTACTAAAGATGAGGCAATTCATCCACAAAGTATGAAACTTAAGCAGAATATGGCTGATTTGCAGCAAACAGTGATTAGCAAATAGTGCCTAAAGTACCAATAATCCTTCACCTTTTTTAATTTTGATGGAACATCATTTTTTTAGAATTAATAAGCCAAATAAAATGGAACACCAACCCAAAGTTTTCCAACATATTTTTTGGATAGAGTGGAGAAAATGTGTTGCTTTCTGTGTTCCCATTGGTGATTTTTTCCCACACTTCCTCATTCTCGTCAATTGTTACCATGATGAAGTGTACAGTAGCTGTAAATGTACAACCCCCATCAACCTTTTATTGCTGTCTATGTCCTCATTACTGGGACAGAAAGCACAGGGGTCACAAACAGCAATATTATCTGACATTGGATCCAAACCTTCCCATCTATGATTGCACGCATCCTGGATTGTGGTGATCTCTGATGTTTCTACATTCCAGTTTCTGCTATTGTGAGTCTCCATTAAAATGCATTATTGTATAGCTGGAAGATCCATGGTACAGATGTAGGAGAATGTTGCTGCCCTAAATTCAACTATTAAATCATTTTTTAATGGAGAAAAGACCTGAAGCAGGATGGGTGAAGACAGAGGAACCCTCATGCCTTGTACACACGAGAAAACTGCCATTTTTTATATTGGTCGTGAAAACTGGCCATGTGTATGCTCCCTAGCAGTTTTCTAAAAAAAAAAAATGGCTGCAAAAAAATTTAAACCAGCTCTCTTTTTTCTCGTCGTAAAAAAACGGTCGTGTGTATGCTTTTCCGAGGGGAAAAAAACGTGCATGCTCAGAATCAAGTATGCAGCCCAAAAGCAGCCCAAAGGGTGGCACCATTGGAAAGGGACTTCCCCTTTATAGTCTCGTCGTATGTTTTGTACGTCACCACGCATTGGTCGGACGTTTTTTTGCATGAACGTGTGTCTGCAAGTCAGGCTGGAGAGGAATCACGTCGGGAAAAATTTTGTTTTTTTTCTGCCGAGAAAAATGGTCGTGTATACAGGACATGAGATCTATTTTTGATTTCTTTTTATTTAAAGTATTTTGAATGTAGATATTATTCTTTAACCCATGGCTCCTTTGCTGTACTATCTAGGGCAGGGGTCTCCAAACAATGGCCCTCCAGTTGTTCAAGAACTACAATTCCCATCATGCCTAGTCATGTCTGTGAATGTCAGAGTTTTACAATGCCTCATGGGATGTGTAGTTTTGCAACAGCTGGAGGGCCGTAGTTGGGAAATCCCTGATCTAGGCCATTGCTGGTTTGGATGCTTCTGGTGGATAGTGCTTTGAAACAAGGTCCTATTTTTTTTTTTTCAATCAAGTTTAGTTTTATTTTGAAAATGTAGATGGTACATCAGATAATATACAACATCAATACCATTACATTGTATTACAGAAAGACATATTTCAGTAGTACATTTTTTTTATAATACATAGGCTCAAATTAAGGAATCATTCTATAGTCAGAGACAAAGAGAACAAAAAAAATAACCCATGTTTCTGTAAATTGTTCCAATGGAGATCGAGTAATTACCCGTATATGTCTATCTCCAGACTTCCCCTAAGTACAATTCAAATTCATGGTAACCGTTAATACGTGTCAAATCATAAGTAATATTATTCGACCCCATGAATATAATTAACTAGCTGAATACCCGGCGTTGCCCGGTCTTCCTATCTTAACCTTTTGGGGAGGAAAATCATAGTAATATAAATATACCCATCTTTTATATAAGGGTGTAGGTAAGGGTTAATTTAACTGTCATATATTTTTATTTGGCATATAAGTAATATATGTACCAGGTATTATTGAAATATCTCCAGGCGTACAGAAGTTATGTGGGAACATACATTTCCCATTGATTTGCATGGGACTTTAAACAAAAACCCCGACCCTCACAAATGGGGGTAGTTAAGGGATAAATTAACTATCCTATAGTTTAAGTGGACATATAAGTAACATGTGACCAAGTGTTATCGAAATATCTACAGCCGTTTGGAAGTTATGAAGTAACATGTATTTCCCATAGAGTTGAATGGGACTTTAAAGAAAAACCCCGACCATGGCAAATGGGGGTGGGTAAGGGTTAAACCACCTATCCTATGTTTGTTGCTGACATATAAGTAACATGTGTGCCAAGTTTCATGTTAATATCTTTAGCCGTTTGGACGTGATGCTGGAACATGTATTTCCCATAGAGTTGAATGGGACTTTAAAGAAAAACCCCGACCATGGCAAATGGGGGTGGGTAAGGGTTAAACCACCTATCCTATGTTTGTTGCTGACATATAAGTAACATGTGTGCCAAGTTTCATGTTAATATCTTTAGCCGTTTGGACGTGATGCTGGAACATACATACACACACACACTGAGTTTTATATATATAGATTTCTAAACAACCTATCCATAACCCTTATAACATATCAGGGTCGAGTTGTTTCAATGAATGCATAGCTTCTCCTCCATCTATTACACACAAGGTCCTATTTTTATGGCTACACTTTAGAAGTGCCCATTCGGAGGTGCAGGTCATAAAGGGTTGTCTCACTATGGCAGGGGGTCTCCAAAGTCACATCTGTCAAACTACAATGATTTTAATCCATATGTTGTGTGCTTGGCTTCTATATACTTGAAGGGGACACAATTATTTAATATCAAAATATTTAAAAGAAAGCATTAAATATTATTTATAAAAGTAATGCTGCGCTGTGCATAAATAAGTGATAAAGTGCAAATGTGCTCACGTGTCAGGTACACTTGAAAGGCAATAAATGAATGGTCAAAATAGCAACAATAAAATATAAATAATCAGCTGCGACAGTATAAACAATGGACTGAAAAAGTGTCCAAATACTGTGAATAGAATAAACTCATAAAATCTTTAAAATGGCATCATCATGTGACAAATGCAACCATAAATAAATATATTCACACTAAAATTCCATTAAATTAAATAAAAATGTCAAAGAATGTCAAAAAACCGCAGTGCAGATAATGTCCATACGGTGCAAGCTGGATGGATGGCTCTGTGTGCACAGTGATGAGGGTAAGGTGCTGGTGCTAGTAGTCAATCTCTGGTATGGAGTGCTACCGATAGGTGGTTGCTGGTTCTCTGTGCAACTTAGGGTATTGGTGTCCCCTTACCTTACCGCTGTAAGGTAACAGTGTATAAGTGTGTCTTTTAATCTCCTGGTGGCTCCTGACATCTCAGGCTCCGCTGGTATGTATCTTTACTTTGGCATCAAAGTCCACTTTTAGTGTCCCTGGTGTATCTGTATCAGATAGCCTCACATTGGGGCATGGGGGATGTAAAGAGGGATGCTCGATAGTATAGTATTTAAACATTTATTGGAATCAGCAGCAATGATAAAAACAGGTACTCACAATGTGAAGACAATATCAGACAGGCATATCAAAAACGAGTCGCAAACTCGGCCAATATCACTTCCGGTGCCCTGCGTTCCCGTACGTGTTCGTTACAGTCACGTAACTTCATCAGGGGATGAAATATTATTTACAATATGGTGCATGGGATTGTGAGTGCTAAATCGAATTATCAGCCAAAGAGATTTTATCTGCTCATCTCTAGTCATTAAAATATAACCACCACTAAACTGAGTAACTCTCTTTACTAAATGGTGGTGTCAATTCATACCGTGGTAAGCTTTCTGGCAGTCTCTCTAAAGATAGTTTCGCACATGGTTTTCTCTCCCTAGCATTGCAGTATCTCATGTTATTTCAACTGCAACACAGCAGTGTCTCACAAATTACTCTTTCTCATATAGTGTAGAAGCGATTCAGTTCGCATGAGCCGCGCTTTATAAGTTTTTCATTCATTCATTCATTCTTACTAGGCATTTAGCAGTTTGTCCCCAGAAAGGCAGTTAAGGAAGAACTATAGGCAAACATGTTTTTTTCCCTTTTGGATAGAGTAAGGAATGACAGTTGTTGTACAAAAGGACTCTCTGGTGGAACCACTGGCTTCTACCTCCCTTTAAAATGATGACCTGTTGCTGTAACAGCTTGGACAGCTCTTGTCTAAATAAATAAATTAATATGTTTTGTGATATAAGTTTTGGTAAAGTGTGACAGAACTAACGAAGACTTTTGCTTTTTTCTATGTAGGCCATAAAATATGAATTCCTCAGACACAGAGATATGCCCTGACTGTGGGCAGTGTGCTATTGGCAATGGCAAGTACAGCTTTACTATATAGATCATTACAAAATATCCTCATAATATGTTGTCTTACAAAAAGGAAAGATATTAGTGAGAAAATGCAAAATACTATATATAACTACTTGCGGACCGCATACCACAGATTTACTACGGCAGAGCAGCCCCATTACTAGTATGAAATAAATGAAATTCCTGTATATATCCCATCCTTTGTAGACGCTATAACTTTCACACAAGCCAATCAATATACACTTATTGGGATTTTTTTTTTTTACTAAAGAAGTAGCAGATTACATTTTGGCCAAAATGTATGAATAAATTAATTTATTTTATTTTATATTAAATATTTTTTAGAGCAGATTTTTTTTTTGTTTTCAAATGTTATATAATAATAAAAAAATAAAAATACAGATGTGATTAAATTCCACCAAAAGAAAGCTTTATTTGTGTTCATATATATATATATGTATACATTTTGTTTAGGTACAGTATGGCATGACAAGTATTGCAATTGCACAGTGCCGAATAGCAAAATAATATCCTGGTCGTGAAGGCAGTAAAATCTGAAGTGGTTAACAGATGTTTTGAAAATCAGCATGACAAATTTGAGTTATATCACCAAATTAATTATATTTGATATATATATCTATATATATGCATCAAAAATATGTTAAAATAAATAAATCATTAAAACATTAGTAAAGCTTAGGAAGTTCATATATAGATGTAACAGTTCCACTTGTGTCAATAAAAAAAGCAGGATGTAGGATAACTGATATGTATATTGGAAAAATACTGCGCAGGTCTAAATGAACGTGAATAGCATGACACTATAATAAAATGTGACAATAAAAATTAGAAATAAATTAAAGTGAAAAATAAAAAAAGCTGCTGCAGCTCATATGTCAGATAAGCATAAAAGTACAAATAAAAATGGTAAAGCTGCGCTGCAAAATGAAGAATCAACATAAACAATCAATTATGCTGTGTATGGTGCACACAGATCACCGGTGCAATCTAATTAAAAAATGCAAGTGAAAAAAGTGCAAAGTCCATATAAAGGGATGTATCAAAAAGAAATTCAAAGGTGACAGAAAGTTCTCCGAATGAGTGACAAAGATGTCCAGATAATATCCTGTGAATCTGTATAGCAGATGAGAGTATCCTCCACCACTTAAGTTCTAGCTGCTTACCAGAGCGAAAGGTTAATCAAGCATGTAAACACATAAGCCAGTTCCAGGAATCCAGGATATGCTGTCACTCTATCTCTATTTCACATATCTTCTACATCAGACCAATCTTTCTCCATAGATGTGACCCAAAAGAAAAAACGCTGACATAGCGTGATAACGTTTCAAGAGTTTTAATAATAAAAAGTGTTGCACTCACATGTAGGCAGATAAAAAAGTGCGTGTATCAAATTAGCCGGCTGGCTCTGCTGTCCGCTCGTCCTTCCGGGTAGACAGCGTGGTACGAATCGTGCTGACTCGCCACTCTTTATAAGCAATACACAACAACCGGGACCGCCCAGCTCTGAGCTTTGGAGATCGCGGGCGTGAGCCGCCATTTTTGAGTTGGGATCCCTGCCAGTAATAAAACCGTAGGTAATGAGGAATAAACTAAAAAATGGGGGAATTAAAACGTATAACATTGATAAATAACAAGCAGTTCATACGGCTTGAACAATTGAATGTCCAAAAAGGAGGTAATTTTAATAAGTAAAAACACTTCATATAAAATCTACATCCAAAATAAAGGAATAAGGGCATTAAAAAAATGAACAAAATGCCGCTGTATTCTGTGATAAAATCACAGAGAATATTAAAAAGATCATGACCACTACCAGAGTGGAAATAATAATGATAAAAAATATCAAGCAAATTATTGACAAGAGTATGCTTATTCAGCTGCCCCCCTTGTGGCCACAACAATAAACCTGACAAATGCAGATTGAGCATGGATGGTGGAAGACAAACCATGAATTTAGAGGGAAAAATATCAAACTAAATATACCAAAAATTATAAAATAAAATAAAATTAAAATTAGAATCAAAGCTTAAGGGCTGATCAATAGCTCCGAATTCACAAATATCCCTATATAAAGGTAATATAAAAAAATGGGATAGAAAAGGAATATCATCATAAAGGCCCAGATGCACCAAATTTTAGAGCTGGTTTACAGGCAATAATTTCGAAAGCATAAAGACTAGCCATTATCTATGAACGCATTCACGTCAGTGTCTATGTTCAACCCGTAAGGACCATATGTACGGATTCGATAAATCCAGGCCATTTCCATCCTGGATAACTCTCTAACCAATGAATTGCCTCTCCAGTGGGGGTCAAATTTGTCTATCCCAATGAAGAGAGTCCCTTCTGGGTTGCGATCATGATATTGGTCATAATGGCTGGACACTGAATGCTGCGGGAATCCAGATCTAATATTGGTGATATGTTCACCTAATCTAACATTCATTGGTCTTTTGGTCCTGCCAATATACTGTAACCCACACGGGCATTCTAAAAGATAAACAACGCCAGTTGTACTACACGTGATAAAAGGCTCGATCTTGTGTTCTTTCAGTGTGCTCGTTGAAGTGAAAGATAAGGTTTTCTTTGATTTAATCTTATTTAACTTGCAAACTGTACAGTTTCTACATTGGTGATATCCCTTGATGTCACGCTGAAAAAAGGACACCTTTTTCGTGGGAGGGTCCACCACATTAGGGGCTACTTTATCCCGCAATGAGGGTACACCTCTAAAGATTACTTGAGGATTAGCTGGTAGGAAAGTACTTATGACTCTGTCATTGGATAGCAGATGCCAGTGTTTTTTGATCAATTTTTTAATGGCATAATGCTGGCTGGAATATGTGGTGATGAATGGCACTATAGGTCTGTCCCTACTAGGTTTAGCGGCAGATTCCAACAGTGTATTTCTGTCAATTGCAGCTACTTCATTGAAAGTATTATCCAAGATTTCAGGGTCATATCCCTTCTCCAATAGTCTAACTTTAAGTATACCAGCTTGAATTTCATAATCCTTCAGAGTAGAACAGTTTCTCCTCATCCTTACAAATTGGCTTTTTGGAACAGAATTTAACTAATTCTCATGGTGACAACTTCCTATTGGAATAAATGAATTCCTGTCTGTCTTTTTAAAAAAAGTCTTAGTCAAAAATGAATCGTTCTCTTTCATGATGGTGAGGTCAAGAAAGTCAATAGACTCCTGGCTGGCTTCAAAGGACAGACATATACCTCGCTCGTTGTTGTAGAGCGAGGTGATAAAGGAATCTAATTGCGATCTGTCTCCTGTCCATAGGAGGAGGACGTCATCTATGTACCTTGCCCACAATTTAATGTGGGGATGGGAATCAAGGTAGATGACGTCCTCCTCCCATTTGGCCATAAACAGATTGGCCAAACTGGGTGCATGTTTAGCACCCATGGCAACTCCGCGCATCTGTTTGTAATAGTTATGATCGAACCAGAAATAATTATGACCTGCCGCATATTCCAATAGTTCCATAATAAAATCCTTCTGCAATGGTACTATATCAGAGGAAAGATCCAAAAAGGATCAAAGGATAACTGATAGTCCACTTTAAAAAAAAAGTTGTTGAAAAACCCAAATCTTTGCAAATCAAAATTCCAGATAAAATCCTTATTGCTTGTATGGGAATCCCCCAAAGGTAATACACTTATCAGATGATAATAGGTTAACAGCGTATGTTTTACTGGTTGTTCTCAGCAGGTGAGGCTGGATCCGTGGGTGGATGTTGGATGGCTGTTAATAACACACTCTGCATACCTGCATCTGAATGTTGATCATGACAAGCAAAGAAACAAAAGTGCACATAGCGTAATCCAGTAAAAATGTATTTGTTAATTAAATAAAAGTGATCCCATGTGAGTGTGCACTTACAATGTAACAAAATATAAAAGACATGTAATATATCTCTGCGTTAGGTCGTTGGATCCTGATATACCTTCTCACCGCTGGATCGGTGTTCCTGGGTAAGGTATTACAGCTGATCAACGGCGTGGGTTGCTGTTAGGGCGTGACCATGCAGCAACCCACGCCGTTGATCAGCTGTAATACCTTACCCGGGAACACCGATCCAGCGGTGAGAAGGGCTTGACCACGCAGCAACCCACGCCGTTGATCAGCTGTAATACCTTACCCGGGAACACCGATCCAGCGGTGAGAAGGTATATCAGGATCCAACGACCTAACACAGCAACACAAGCAATAAGGATTTTATCTGAAATTTCGATCTGCGATTTGTTTTTTTCAACAACTTTTTTTAAAGTGGACTATCAGTTATCCTACATCATGCTTTTATTATTGACACAAGTGGAACTGTTACATCTATACATGAACTTCCTAAGTGCTACTAATGTTTTAATTATTTATTTATTTTAACATATTTTTGAGGCAGTTTTATTTTACTATAATAGCATTATTTTTGCATGAGCGCTGAGGGAGAAATATCTTCTATCTGTACGATTATTTCTCATTGTTTGTTTGTATATATATATATGTATATATATATATATGTATTTACATTTAATTTACATGCATAATGTTTGCATATTCCTCTGCTAGTAAAGAACAGACAGGTGAAGCACACCAAAAATCACAAAGATTATTATAACCAACATAACTCATAAGTCTACCACTTACTGGACTTTACACTTGTTTCCACCTGTAATGTTTTAATGACAACACTTTTTTTTTAGCTTAAAGCAGAGTTCCAGCCTGTAAAAAAGCAAAATTAAAGTCAGCAGTTACAATTACAAATAAGGACACTTACCTGTTCAGGAATTCCACAATGTCGGCACCCTGAGCTGATTTGTCTATCGGCTTCAGGTGCAAGCGCCAGCATTGCAAGTAAGGGAAACCAACAGTGAGATCTGTTTCACATTAATGCGATTTGGCAGAAACCTGCACAGATGTCTCTGAAATCCCCCCTGAAATTGGGACTGACATGTGTTAATGAAATTGCATGATTTCATTCTCGCAGTCAGTGTGAACCAGGGCTGGAGCATTCATGCTTCACAGCTGGTTTCCTACGGTGTATGCACGAGTCGCGCTGCACTTTCTGAATGGTCCCGTCGTCTTCTGGGACACACACAGGTCCCAGAAAGCAGCGGGGAGGAGAAGAGGCCGGACATAACGGCGATCTTACCTGGAAGTGGGAGCAGGTACCTGTCAAAATTGGGTACTCGCTTCCCCCTCCCCCACTGCCAAATGTGGCAGTGGAGGGAGGGAGGTGCAAACAAGCGGAGCTTCCCATTTTGGGTGGAGCTCCGCTTCAAGAAATGTGGCTAAACAGAAGTGACATGGACCAGATCTGGAAAGTGTAGCCAAGCAGGGCTGTATTTACCATAATGACACTTGTGAGTCAATGCTTAGGTCAGTAGGGTAAGGTCTCATGTACATAGACATGCGATTATATGCATTCAGGACATTTCTAAACACATATAAAGGCATGTAATTATTTTATGGGTACATGCACAAGATTGCAGGCACAAGGGAGCTCTGGCATAAACCTCCCGACGGTTTCTCACATTTGGGAAAATATTTCATATGTGAATGTGTGGGTAAGCACCAATGCAAAAGATCATATGCATTTACATAAGTACAAGTGCATTCACTTAAATTATTGGCTTTAAACGCCACCCCCAGCACTCGTGGTGCAGGAAAATGCTGGGAGTTTTATACTAGAGCTCCCTTTTGCCTACTAACATCTGTGTGTATGTACACTATGGTATAATGCTTGCTATGTGTTTACTTCTGTGCAGGCAAATTCATTTTAGCCGCATTCAGGAAAAACAGAAATCTGTGTATCCGGGGTCGGAGTAGATACTCTGAGGCCTCATACACACGACCGTTTTCCTCGATAAAATCTATCAAGAAACTTGGTGGCAGAGCTTTTTTTGCTGAGGAAAACGGTTGTGTGTATGTTTTTCGTCGAGAAAACTGTCGTGGATCTCGACGAGAAAAAAAAGTTCTCTTTTTTCTTCTCGGGAGTCTCAATTTCCTTGTCGTGTTTCTCGTCGGGCTGGTTTACGACGAGAAACATGTTTGTGTGTATGCTTAGAAACCCGCGCATGCTCAGAATAAAGTATGAGACGGGAGCGCACCTTCGGTAAAAGTAGCGTTCATAATGGAGATAGCACATTCGTCACGCTGTAACAGACTGAAAAGCGTGAATCGTCTCACCAAACTTTTACTTAATACGCAGTAACATGAGATTAGTAAAAGCAGCTCCACGGGTGGCGCCAGTGGAATCGAACTTCCCCTTTATAGTGCCGTCGTACGTGTTGTACGTCGCCGCGTTTGAGAAAGAAAGCTTGACAAGATTCTGGAGAAGCCTGACAAGAAACTCGTCGAGGAAAACGATGTTTCTTTTACGACGAGTTTCTCGGTCGTGTGTACGAGGCCTTAGGGTGTGGAAACGTTTGATATTATGGAAATGTGTGTTAGCGCATATACATTTAAACACAAAAGAGCTTGATCCAACAAAACTTTTGTTTATATTTGTATACCTATACCCAGATAAATGACACTGCGTTTAAATAAAAGAAATGCAGGGAATTAATGTGAATAAGGGCTTAGAGGGACAACACCATATAGCCGTAACTGGTAGAGGCTGTATGATGTAGAGTTTAATAAATGGTTATTAAGGCTTTTAAATAGTGAACAGCTTCTCCTTCTCTTTGCGAGTTAATAAAAAATATGTGCTTCAGATGATGGGAGGAGTCAGAAGACTCACTATGGTTCACAAAGCATAAAATATTTCTCATTTCTATTATTTGCTGTTCTGTACAGTAACAGTGTAGTTCTAAACACAGAGAGCATCCACCATTGTTTAATAACCACATCTTATAACCCTCAGTTAAATAAAAATAACTGAGGGTTATAAGATGTGGAGCTTTTACAAAAGGGCGCCATCATTCAGTTGTACCTAGGGTAGAATAATATCTAAATACCGCCCTGCATCTAATCAGTTAGCATTTAGAATCTAGGCATTTAGATAACAAAACATTAATGTATAATTTACATCATTTATCCTTATAGTGAGTGTAAACCTTGAACTGCCACCTGCACTGTCCCCCTGGAGTCAGGCTGCACATGCTCAGTTTGTATTGCTAGAGAAGTCTTTTATTCATTGGGAGAGTGCATGTGATCAGCACAGGGCCAATCAGCACCGTCCAGACATGTCCAGTCAGAAGGTCCTGCAGCCTTATAGGACAGCTCAGTGCAATATGAACACTTCTCCTACAAGCTTCACTGGGAACTGATAGAAATCACAAGACTGCTATATACTGCTGATGAGAAAGGATATTGTCATGGATATGCAATAGTCTGGCAGCTTACCTGTTTCCATCTGTCCATTAGAGGCCTGACTCTGTTCTGGTTACCTTCCTATTTCCTCTCCTTCCTGTATGGCCCCACCCAGGCCATCCCAGGAAGTCTATATTAACTGTTGCACTACAGGCCTGAAGTGCTGTTCAACAGTGTTGTTTGCTTAAGTTCCTGTCTGCAGTGTGCTACGTTTACCTTCCTGTGTACCATTTTTTGGTCGTCCCTGACTTCTCCTGTTTGCCTGTGCCCTTGACTTTTTGCCTGTCCCTCGGCTTACCCATCACTACCGTTGTCCTGCTTGCTGCTTCCCCTCTCTCTCTGCGGAGCGTGACCTAGGGGATCCCAGGGGTCGCGACCTGGATCCAGCTGCGGTGAAGGCCATCCTCACCACTAGAGGCTCTGGTGAACACAAAGCTGGGTCTTAGACTCCGCGCCCTGGGCGATCTTGGGTTCACGCTTCCTCTCTGATAGCAGCAGTCGGCTATAGGGTTCACTACCAAGTGGTGTATCCCTGAACCCAACGGGGTGCACTTGTCACCTGGCCACAGGTGACCTGACAAGTATTTAGCTGTTTATTTTTACAAAAATAATTGCATTTTAATGTTCTGTGTACTGTGTACCAGATATAGTGATTGCAGGGTCCGGGGTTTAGTAACACTTGAAATAATGCCTTAGCCCACCTTTTCCAGTTAGCCCACTCTTTGGACTGAGCTTACACAATTTTCTTTTTTTTTCTCAAGCAAGGGTTTTTATTGGGCAAAACATACAGAACATACAAATTCCAGAACAAATTAAATCCATAAGTATATCTAGTGTACTAAGTGTACTGTCAACACCATAAATATCACTACGCTGTCAGGAACCATGAATCAGACTGAGATAGAAGTGCATTAAAAATTACACTATTTAATAAAATGGTAAAATAGTATAAAAAGAGCAAATGTAGTCAAAACATAGCAAGAGTTTGGTAACCAGGACAGGTAGTCAGAACAAGCCAGAGAAATGGGAGTCCAGAGATCTGCAAAGTCCGGTGCAGCAAACAGGATCAGGTACCAGAAGGAAAGTCAGCCAAGCAAAAGTTTTTCACAGGAAAACACAGCACAGAGAGTCCAAATATGTTGACCAAGGCAAAGGCACAGAATATCTCATCCAAGGAGTTTATATAAACAGCAGCAGGTGAGTCACTGTGGAAGGGAGAGTCTTCGGCAATTAACCGTCAGCTGAGCACAGAGCTGACATTTACATATGTTTTTCTCATTCTCATGTACAAAACACATTTCTTTGTGGAATCCCCATAGGGTCACAGCATACTCCCCCCACCAAGTCCTCACCCATGGAGTTCAGTTGCCACTTTTTTTTAATAAAAGTATAGGGTCCATAACCAGATAAACCAAGTTTCCCCAAGTTGTAAATTATGAGAATATCCTGCCCTTTATTCAAGCTTTGTGAAGAGTGCCATCATCATCGAATAGTCTACAGTAAATTAGCCTACTCTTTTCTTAGACTAAACACTGGCAATCATTGTAGAATTTAGTATTTATTCTCAGATGTAGGTGTGTTTTTTTAGTCTGATAAGACCTTTAAGGCAAAAAAGTGGGTTGATACTTGTCCTTGGAGTGGTACGGTACTATTTACCTTAAAGATATGCAGATAAATTCAAGGAAATAAAATCAGGAAAATAAACACTAAAAAAGAAATATGAAAAGGCATTGCTTAGAAAATACACAAAAAGCGAATCAACATACACAGAAAATTAAACAGGGATTTACCATACACACAGAACTGTCTTAACCACTTGATGACCCCCCCTACTGTGAAAATGACTTTGATGTTAAATACCAGCTGTAACTAGACGCCAAAACCCCAGTATTTTATTTTCTCTTAGGCGATTCCCTTTCAGATAAAAGTGATTCCAGCAGCGGATTTATCGCAAGATCACTTTTAAAAGCGGCGGGAGAGGTGCCCCCTCTTGCCCCTTCCCGGTGGTTCCTGGACTTACGCTACCGATCTCTGAGCGTGGGAACCATTCGGCACTGGCAGTGTCTTCTCATAGAGATAAGTGATGGTAAGATGGCCACCGCTGATGTCTATGCCCTTGGAGACCGGACCGACGATTCACATCACTTCCGGTTCCCGGGCCATGTAGACATGTTTTTTTTTCTTAAAGCAAAAGATAATTTTTTTTAATCTTTTGCTTTTAAAGGTAAAGGAGAAATTTGGGATCTCTCCATAAAGAGGACCTGTCATGCTGTATTGTTATCGCAAGGGAAATTTTTTTAAATATAAAACAATTTCATCATTTTTTTTTTTAAAGAGCCCCCGTCCCCACATGCTCGCGCGCAGTAGTGAATGCATATGTAGGTCATGCCCACATATGTAAATGGTGCTTGCACTACACATACAAGGTATCACAGCGAATGTCTGAGCGAGAGCAATAATTGTAGCACTAGACCTTCTCTGTAACTCTAAACTAGTAACATATAGATAAAATGTAAAAAAGCTTCTGCGCTACTACGTGAGTGAAGTCTTCCCAAATAAACAGTGTAAATAATTGTAGTAACAACTATGCAGTGTATACACAACAACAGTATTAAATAAATGGTGAATAAGGTTATTGCACAGATATTAGCAACACATAAGTGATAACAAAGGTGTAAAATAGAAGGTGGTAAAGGTGATCAGAGTCTTAACTCTAAAAGATAGTGACAAAGTCCATAGGTGAAATCGCAGAAAAACTGCTAAGAGGTAGGTATCCACTAGTCCCAAAGAAGAATTGAAACCCCACCAAAGACACCAGTCTGGTCTCCCAGAACTCTCACCTCAATGAGGGATAAGGTCAGCAATAAGCACCACCACACGTCAGCCTCCTCGGTATCTCCTGCCTGGAAAGCAGATGTACACCCGGTCCCTTACCAGAGTACCCAAATATTCTCAATGCCAGGCAAGAAGAGGGACAAAAGAGGGCCTCCAATGGTGTAGCAAAAGGATTCAAGGGACATTTATTGAATACAATTGTGCTTACATGTAAAAAATTAAACGAGTGCATATACCCATGAACAGGGCTGTCCTCTGCGTGTACGTGTACGGATTGGCCGTGGGCAGACGTACACCAGGAGTGACGTGAGACGGTGCAGAGGACGCCCCTGTTCATGAGTATATGCACTTGTTTTATATTTTACATGTAAGGCGCAATTTTATTCAATAAATGTCCCTTGAATCCTTTTACTACACTATTGGAGGCCCTCTTTTGACCCATGTTGGGTATCTAATTACTCAGCGTAATATCACCCTTCACATTATACAAAATTGGGGTATATATATATATATATATATATATTTATTTTTTAATTCATTAACCTCCCTGGCGGTCTTCCCGAGACTGACTCGGGGTTTGATTTTCCTGCTACGATCGGTAACCCCGAGTCAGTCTCGGGCTCGCCTCGCTGAATCCACAGGCACTTTTTACTTACCTTGTCCCTGGATCCAGCGATGCCACCGCGCTGTGTGAGCGAGCGGGACCTCGCTCGATTCACATAGTGCTTCCGTGTGACGCCGATCTCCGTTCCCTGCGACGTTACGACGCACGGGGACGGAGAACGGCGCCAAATTCAAAAACGTAAACAAACACTTTACATACAGTATACTGTAATCTTATAGATTACAGTACTGTATGTAAAAAAAACACACCCCCCTTGTCCCTAGTGGTCTGTCCTGTGTCATGCATGTCATTTTATATAATAAAAACGTTTCTTTCTCCCTGCAAACTGTAGATTGTCCATAGCAACCAAAAGTGTCCCTTTATGTCAAAAATAGTTTTAGATCAGCTAAAAAACAGCGATAATAAATTATAATCACTTGCAGAATTGTGCGATAGCGATTTGTGGGGAAATTCGTCATAAAAAAAAATAAATAATGACAGCAACAATTCTGCAACTGAGCAAATTTCAGTGATTTTAATTTGATTACATTATTGAATAATTTTTATTATAATTATATTATTATTTGTTATAATTATTTATAATTATTTATTATATTATAATTTATAATTTTGTTTTTAAAAAAATGTCATACCCGGGATGCCTATTAGAATCTTGTTTGGTCAGATTTAAGTGAGTTATTTCTAAAAATGACAGACCTACAGTATAAAACGCCAAATTTCCTTGCAAATAATGGTACTGCTTTCAGCACCTTTTTTCTGACAGAATCATACCGCCAGGGAGGTTAAAGTGCATATTTTTAAAATAATTGTGTTTGAAAAACCGCTGTGCAAAAACTGTGTGACATAAGAAATTGCAATGACCACCATTTTATTCTCTATGGTCTCTGCTAAAAAAATATATAAATGTTTGGGCGTTCTAAGTAATTTTTTTACCAAAAAATACTGATTTTTACTTGTAAACAACAAATGTCAGAAAAGGGCTGGGTCTTCATGTACTAAGGACACAGAATAGAAGCAATACATTCATATACCCAATCATTGGAACGTTAATTAATAACAGGAAGGTTCTTTTGTTTATGTAGGTTTTCAAGCAGGCAATGCTTTACGAAGACATTTTATTAAATTCTTCCAAGATAAAGCATTCCTTTCTGCTGTTGCAGTACTTCATCTCTCAGAGGCTGATACCAAGTCACATTCAGATACTTACACTTCTTGCATTTAAAATACATTTAATTAGATATTAATGAATACAGATGTGCATTGATTTGTCCCCTTTATATTTGACAGGAGTTCAGTTTTAATTTGACTTGATATTAACCTCTTCAGAGTGGGAGAGGAATAAGCAGCACAAGAAACCAATTTGTTCATGAGCTGACACTGAGCATGTTGAAAGAGGAGAACTCAGAGTGCCAGAAGGAGGAGCTCATCACAGTGCTGCTTATTGTTCACTGTCCACTCATATGCTGGGGGTGGGACTTTGACAGCTTAAAGCGGAGGTTCACCCGTACAATATACTTTTTCCCCTTAGCTTCATGCTCGTTTTGTCTAGGGGAATCGGCTAGTTGTTTTAAAATATGAGCTGTACTTACGGTTTACGAGATGCATCCTCTCCATCGCTTCCGGGTATGGGCTGCGGGACTGGGCGTTCCTATTTTGATTGACAGTCTTCCGAGAGGCTTCCGACGGTCGCATCCATCGCGTCACGATTTTCCGAAAGAAGCCGAACGTCGGTGCGCAGGCGCAGTATAGAGCCGCACTGACGTTCGGCTTCTTTCGGCTACTAGTGACGCAATGGATGCGACCGTCGGAAGCCTCTCGGAAGACTGTCAATCAAGAAGGAACGCCCAGTACCGAAGACCCATACCCGGAAGCCGACGGAGAAGATGCATCTCGAAAACGGTAAGTACAGCTCATATTTTAAAACAAATAGCCGATTCCCCTAGACAAAACCAGCATGAAGCTAAGGGGATTGTTTAAAAAAAATTGATTAATGGGTGAACTCCCGCTTTAAGTTCAAAGAAAGTGAGTTGATGTTGGCCTTCATTCAAACTGGCATCTAGGGTTGGAAAAAAAGGACTGCAGGGCATTTTCAACTTATTATTTATTAAAAGGATATCATTTCTTTTTTTTTTTTTTTTTTGGCTGGAGTTCTGCTTTAGAGCACAGGCTTTAGCAGCACCTGTTGTCAACCACTCTCATCATCAATGTATTTAATTATAACATTTTTTTTCTAATTATTGACAGTGAACTTTCATACACATGAACTTTGTTTATATAACCTGCTTTTTTATTTTTATTTTCTTTACAGCTCATTTACTATTCCATGACCTATATTGCTATGACACTTACATAGTGTCTCCACCATCACCACAGAATCCAAAGCAAAGGGATAAAGATGAGTATATGGCTGAGAAAATTGTCAAACCTCTTGAATCAAATGGATTTAAATGTTACTTTGGTTCCAGAGACACGTATGGTGGTGACCATGTTATACTAGCCCTAAGTAAACCAATTACTATAGTGCCAACAACTATAGTACCAGTTTATAAGGACAGACATTTTTCTGCATTTCGGAACCTACTCCTCAGAGTGGATTATTTGGATAGGATTGTGTTTCTGACGTTTGATTCAACGCCAATTCAACCTCCAGCTGTTGCTAAGAACAGCTACTCGATTTCAGTCAACGACCCCTACCTGCTACCAAAGCTGATTAAAACAATTACAAGAAAGACACAGCAGATACCAATTCATGTCAGGAAAAGGAAATTTGAACTGAGTGATCCAGGTAATGATATGTTCATCACATATTTTGAATAAAGTGATTGATTAAATGGGTCTATAAAGTGACACAATGGCAGAATAAAATAGGGAAATTGATTCTGAGGCTAGTGCCTAGAGCTTTTGGGGAGCCCTCAATGTTAATAATACCCCATCCTTAGAAAATATTTTGACCCTAATATCAAGCTGCACTTAATGCATGTTAAAATTACATGGTGGTCTGAGAGGCCAATTTAGCATCCCCCAGGCACACTAAAATAGTTTATTTTTGATGGTTACTCCCTTTGAGATACATACATGTCATGACTTACTGCCATTAATAGGTGGGTCCTAATCTCAATTTGGTCAGAGGTTAAATTTTAATGTACTGGCTGGCCCTAGATCCAAGGAGGCGCCAAAGGGGCACAGCCAACAATTTGAGCTTGGTAAGGCTCATGTTATAGTTAAAATTTAGGAGGCTAAGGAATTAACTTTTAGGATAAGGTTTTGTGTTAAGGATCTATTTTGTACGTTATGGTTAGGTCTAAGTTTAAAGGTAAGTCTCCATTTTCAGGGTTATATTATCTGTAACCAAATTATGTTTTATAGTTTTGGATTGAGTACGAAAGGGTTAAAACTCCCACCAGACAATTTTTTGCCATTTGTGTATCACTGGGAAAACTTTTATTACTTCCTGTGTCGAAGACACAGCAAGAAGTTAGAAGCAATCTTCCAAAGTAAGGGTATTTTCCCTATTAGACACTTGGGAACAGATATCCCCATACCTCTCATTCTAGGGACAGCTTGAAAATGTTGGATTTACCTTCACTTTCTTTCTCATGACAACGGTTATTAGTACAATAGAGGGATGAATTTCCCTAAAGGGGACACAGACAGTGATTAAAACTTAATGGAACCTGGGTCAACCCTCCCTCCCCCCCATCTCCCCTTGGCTGTTTCTTTTTCCCATGTCTGTCTTTCAGTGTGTGTATGTGTATATGTGTGTATATATAAGTATGTTGTTTTTTTTTAAATTAAGACGATATTGGGTATCGGACGGCCGATAGACGCGACAGAGTGCCACCCCCCCTCCCCCACTTGATAACTCTGTTGCAATGCGGAAAATATCTAAGGGGGTCATTGAACTGATGACTGGGAGCTTTAAGTTAAGGGCCTCCTGAGTTGGGTTATCTACTCTAGTTTATACGTCCAGCTGTGTCTGAGATTTCAATGTGTGAACTTTGCGTGTAAGTTTAAATCGCGTGGTAATGTTGTTATTGTATGTATGTTTCTATAAAATAAAATAAAATTATATTTAAAAAAAAAAAAAAAAAAACTTAAAGGAAGAAAAGAAGAAAAAATACTGCGCTCCCTAATGGTGACAAAACACAATACAAATAAGTGAAATACTGAAAATGCATCTAACTTAGCAGTAAATGCAATATTATGTATATAAAGCAGCAGTAACAAAATTGTGCGACAACACAAATAATAAAAGAAAATACGAAAAACTGCGCTGTAAACCAATATGAAAATAAAAACTGTGGAAATTATCTTAAATATAAACAATATAAATACCACACTAATTGTAAATGTACCCACATGATTATATGTTAAATAATATAAAAGTCCAATTGCCAACAACTAAATGGCAGCAAAAAGGAAAAAGAAAGTCCTGATATGCTTCAAACAAAAGTGATTCCACAATGACAGAAACGTGAAGAAAAGCCTAATGCCACCACCCTTCACCAGAAGTACAAGCCTGCTTACCAGAACACAGGCTAATTAAGAATGGAAGTCAAACACACTCTGGACTGGAATAGGTCGTTAGGAAGATGGACGCGGGAAATCCGAGCGGATCCAAAATTGATCTCCTTAATTTAGACAGCTGGAGGATGGATGGAAGTAATCCGACCGAGTGGAAACGATCACCTCACTCACAGCAGGTATCTCGTACAGTACCAAGGGAAGAAATATTCGCATAGCATAATATTGTATGCACAAAGTTTAATGTAAAAAAGTCAGATATACTCACAAAAGCATCTGAATAAAATCACGTATAAAAACAAACAGCCGGCCGGGAAGCAGACACCTGTCCTATGGGCAAGGAGTTGACACGCTGACGTCTTCGCCCATAGGACGGGTGTCTGCTCGCCGGCCGGCTGTTTGTTTTTATACATGATTTTATTCAGATGCTTTTGTGAGTATATCTGACTTTTTTACATTAAACTCTCCCCTCTCCGCTCACACTGTACCGATCGATACAGAGAGGAGAGAGGAACCGTGACACAACGCCGTTTTTTTTTACAAGTGATTGCTCCATCGTTGTTTAAAACAATTAAATATAATATACGTTCCTATATATTTACTAATGCTAGCATAAGCAAGCATATGTTGATTGAGAGATCGAAGTTCCACTTTAATGAGACACAGATATACTCTAACCACTAAGTGCCATTTGTTTATTTATTTGTACTAATAGCTTAAATGGGAATATTTGATATTTTCTTAAATATAATGAGATATTCTGGGGTGATCATCTGGAAATATTTGGTGTACATGGACTGAATTTTTCATTTAAAGTTGTAATAATTTTGTTATGAATCATAGCTTTTTGTGATATCATCAGGATTTAATAGCTACAGTATTACACTGGTACCGTGATGTAACATTTTCTTTTGTGTTTCTGTTTCAGAATCAACTGTATCATTAACGTCATATGAGTTTTACAGAAACAGTAAGTGATAATATAATAGACTCTAAACATAAAAAAAAAAAAAAGTGATATTTGCAGAGTTGTTGCAAATAGTTACCAATCAGAATTCTTGTTTGCCTATTTTAATATGAAAGGTGAAAACTGATTGACTGCTATTGGCAATAAAGATAATTTTCTTTTCTCAGATTTGATTGAATCAGCTATTACATTTTTAGTATGATTATTCTTGATAGCCTATGAATCAAGTGCCTCTTATGATTTCTCTACAACTGGGCCTAATTGGTTGAAATGTGTTAGGCCTCGTACACACGATCGGTTAACCAGAGGATAACGGTCTGATGGACCGTTTTCATCGGTCCTAACCGATCGTGTGTGGGCCCCATAGGTTATTTAACCTTCGGTTTAAAAAAAGCCAACTTGCTTTAAAATGTAACCGATGGATTGCTAACCGATAGGTCAAAAGCGATCGTTAGTACGCACAACCATCGGTTAAAAATCCACGCATGCTCAGAATCAAGTCGACGCATGCTTGGAAGCATTGAACTTCGTTTTTTTCAGCACGTCGTTGTGTTTTACGTCACCGCGTTCTGACACGATCGGTTTTATTTTTTGGTGTGCCACAGGAATTCTTTCCCTTAGGCCTCATGCACACTGGATATTTTTACAGCGGCTGTTTTTGGCTTCGGACATTTTTTTCTGCAGCCAATAAACTCCCCAGCATATTTTCCTATGTGTCCATACACACATAGGCTATTATCAGCAGTTTTTGGCAGGGGTGTTTTCTGGCTGGAAAAAAACCCCAGAACTAGTGGGTTTTGAGAGGAGTTTTTCAGCTGTAAAACAGCTCTAATTTTTAAAATACCTAAAAACAGATAGAAAAACGCCAAAAGTCGATGAAAATCTATTTAGCGTTTTTTAGGGTTTGTGAGTCATAAGCTTTTATGGGAGTATAGATTTGCTAGAAAAAGCTGAAAAAGCTAGTGCAAAAATGCTGAAAAACTCACTCTACAGCTTTCTACAGCTAAAGTTACTGGCTGTTTTGAGCTCCACCCAAAAAGAGAAGTTCGCTTTAAGCACAGATTTTGACAGGTACCTGCTCCCATTTCCACTGAAACCGACTAGGCAGCTCGACGGAGGTTCTCCTCTCCCCTTCCCTCCTTGCAATCTTCTGAGACACGTCACAGGTCCCAGAAGATTTCCATGTGGGCGCTACGTGACTTGCGCATGTGCAATGGTTGCCAGGTACCCACACTTGCAATGCCGGCACCGCGGAGAGGCGTGGGAGAGAAGCGAGGGTTCAGGCGGCTGCATCGCTGGACCCTGGGACAGGTAGGTGTGTGTCAGCAGCTACACTTTTTCAATTTTTGTAGCTGCTGACTTTTAATAAACACAAAAATTTGTGGAACTCCACTTAAAGTGGTAGTAAACCCATCCATAAAAAAACAGTTTAATTTCCGGCCATTGCCTGAAATGTAACACTCCCATTGGTTGTGCTCTCAACCAAACTGTCAAACCATCCAATGGCTGGTGTCTAAACTGATCACATGTGCAGCATCATGGCAGTTGTAGATTAAACAGAGGCAAAAATGTCAGTTTCCTTGGCTAAAAACGATAGTAGGGTTTACTTACACTTTAAGTGTCTCTGGAGCACGGATGGCTCGGTTTGCCACTAGCACCCAGGGTACCTAGGGAAAGTTCATGTTGGAACCAGAATTCTTGCTTAGTTATCATATATTATGAAAGGTGAAATCTTATTAACTTCTATTAACACTATCTCGTGTCTTTTGTGCTCACTTTTTTTTCTACGATTCTAGTGAATCAGCAATTCTATTTTTGGTATAGTTATTCTTGATAACTCACTTATAAAAGTAAAATTGTTGAGTGTCTCTTCTGATTTCTACCTTACAGTTCCATTTCGGAGATCAGATACCTCTAGGATGTCTTTCCGAATAAAACCTTTAACTGTCTCTGAAGGTATTAAACTTTTTTTTTTACATCATAAACTTATGATTTTATAAACATGTGGTATTCAGGGGTGCTGTTTTTAAGTGCAAAGTAAACTAAGAGAACAACTACAACTGCTGGACATAAATATTAGGACTAGGCTAATTTGACAATGAATGAGATTTACCAAAACTGGAACACTCAGAATCTGGTGCAGCTGGGCATGGTAGCCAATAGAGTTGAGCAAACCCAAACTGTAAAGTTCGGGTTCGGTACAGACTTTGGGTTTTTCCCGAACCTGGACCCGAACCCGAATAATTGGAAAAAGTTTGGGTTCGGGTTTGGAGTTCGGGAAAAAAAATGCGCGGAGGTCCCCCCAAATTCAATAACCAGACCCTTTAGGTCTGGTATGGATATTAAGGGGAACCCCGCCGTCAATTTAAAAAAAAAATGACGTGGGGTTCCCCCTAAATATCCATAACTAGACCCTTCAGGTCTGGTGTGGATTTTAAGGGGAACTCCACCCCAAATTTGAAAAAAAATTGCGTGGAGTTCCCCCTAATATCCACACCAGACCCCTTATTTTTTAAATTGACGGCGGGGTTCCCCTTAATATCCATATCAGACCTAAAGGGTCTGGTTATTGGATTTGGGGGGACCTCCGCGCATTTTTTTTTTTACTAAAAGTCCGTGTCCCATTGACTTCAATGGGGTTCGGGTTCGGGTTCTGGTTCCCGAACCTGAACTTTTTTTTAAAGTTCGGGTTCGGGTCCGAACCCGAACATCCAGGTGTCCGCTCAACTCTAGTAGCCAAAGAGCTTCTAATTTTAGCTTGTTCAATTAAGCTTTGACTATAAAGCCTGGAAGCTGATTGGTTTCTATGCAGAGCTGCACCAGTTTTTGCACCATGCAGTTTTAGTAAATAATGTGTCTACATAGAAGGTTAATGCTGTGAGGGATAAGGGTCCTATCTACTCTGGTCCCTATAGGTTGCCTAACTTCATGAGGTGGTTTTACAATGTTCTCTAATTCATTTTATGTTATTTTGTTTTTGACATTGTGAGAATAACAAAAAACATACCAGACACTTTGTACTGTTCCTAGAAGTGTTTGCTAAGTTGCCAAGCCTCTTAAACCTGCTTAGATCCATCTTATGTATGTATTGGTATGTCTATCAGCATGACCTATGTGCATTATGAATATGAGGGATTTTTCTTGGGTAACTACTAAATAGTGGAGAGTCTCCTCTAAACTTTACAAGTTTCTTGGCTGCACTTGATTTAAAGGGTTAAAAAAAACGACCTATGCTTGAGATAAGGGGGCCCATATTAACAATAAGCACTGTGCAGAGTAAAAAAAAAGCAGCTCCTGTCATTATCTTTAGTCCCTGCAAAGCTGCTACTTCTGGTTGTAGGTATTTCAAAAGATGCATTTAGATTACCTTTAGACCATGTTCACACCTATGCGAATTGAGTGCGGCTTAAATCGCATCCAATACGCAGAACATTTCTAAATACATTGTTTTCAATGAGGCTGGTTCACATATGTGCAATGCATTCGCACTGCGCATTGCAGTAAAACTGTGTGCGTCTTTTAGGCATTGCTGTGCGGCTCTGGTGCGAATTCAAGCCCATTATCTTCTATGGGTACGCAGCTGATTCGCAGATGTGTTCAGTTCTCTTCAGGAATTTCTCTTTCAGCTCAATACACTTCTCCCCCACTCTCCTCTCACCCATAACTTCTCCCAGGTCTCCAAATTCGCATCTAAAACGTTGCTAATCTGCTGAACACTTCTCTTATCTCTCTGCAGAGATAAGAGAGCTGAAATTCGCACCGCACTAGTGTGATTACGGCCTTAAACTTACCTTTCCACGCAGTACATTTGTCCTATGTGACATCCTGAATCCCATGATGCCTTACTGTTCTATCACTCTCTCTTCCTGTGCGCTCTTCACTCCTCCTCTTTAAAGCTCCCTCAGCACTAGAGCAGAGCTAGTTCAAAGCTACATGGCAGTAAGTTAACCTGCTTCTCTATCTACACCTTTCAGTGATTCCCCTTATCTACACAGGCAATGATAAAGTCACTTTACAACCTGAATGATTTTCCGCCAACAGGCTGTCAACACATAATTCCCATCGGAAAGAGGCTTTATTCTTGTTATAATCAGAGCTTTGTGAGACAGAATGTCTACATCCCCTCCGGTTCTCCCTCCCCAATCACAGCAGTGCAGCGCTCACAGGGGAGGAGAAAGTTGAGCAGAATGAAATGCTAGTGTGCTAACCTCTTCTATACGGGCACGGAGGCTTTATGAGACTTGTAGTTTCTTATTAGCTCAGTGAACTACAATCCCAGAAGGCATTGCCAGAAGGAAGTAGGAAGCAGAAGAGAAGCTTTCAGTGCCTTTTTTAAAATGACTCACAAAAATGGGATATGCATAACTCAAGGGTGAATCATTTTTACAAAAAAATATTGCGCTTCTTTTGCAGTAATACCAAGATCGGGTAAGTGCTTAGTAGGTAATATAAGCTAACATGGCTATTTATAAAAGCCTTTTAAAGCAACCTGTACTTGAGGCCAAAAGATGATGTGTCATGTAAATAAAATCAATGCCAATGTATTTGTGCATTTATTTAGATGGGAATTTGTTACCTCAAAGCACCAATATCACTGTATCACCTCATGACCTCCTCAGTTTTTGCCACAGCTCCAATGTAATCACGAGGCATGGTGCTGCAAAAAACTTAGCAAGAACAATCCGAGAGGACATTGCAAACTTTTCAAAGAATGGCAATTTGGAGGAATTTGAAAATCAAATTAGGCATCTCAGGCAAAAACAGAATACAATGGAACTTGAAAAATTATACTTCTGGATTTCAGCTGCTATATTTTACAGAATTTACAAATATCGTGACGGTAACTTGAAGATGTACATGAAAATGTTGACATTATCCAAGTGCAAAGCCAGCAAAAATAGATTTGAGGAGCTTTGCCAAGAAACCTACCACACACTTACTGCTTCTTTGCATGCTAAAATGAAGATATGGCCAAATAAACTGGATAACAACGATCAGTATGTCAAGAAACTTGATAACTGCCTTTCAATGATAGATCCTACATTTTTCGAAAAGGTGGCAACACCACCAGTTGCTCTCACCAAAATTCTGAGTAATCTGCCATCGGATATTAAGCACATCTTTATAGTCGCCATTTGCGAAAAGGTATGTAATGCAAACATATACATTTACATTTTTAAAAGGCACAATCTATCTTTTGTAAATAAACTGGATAAAAATTAATATGCCAAGAAAAATTAAGATTTATTTTCAGTGGTATATTCTAAATGACCTGAAACCATACCTGATACTCTAGCCTTATGTATTTATTCGTTCATTTAAGTTAATATTTATGTGTTTATTATAGCTCTTTCAAAAGAAATACACAGACTCAAGTGTGTTCATTTTCTCTCAAATTTGTAACTTCATTGGGAAAAAGCACTGGACAATGTTTATCGATGTTATCGAAAAAGTGACAGAGTATATGCTTGGCACCTACACAAAAGGTAACACAATAACTTCAGTCATTATATAAGGAATTTTGATAAGCACAAAAATCTCCACATATACAGTACTGTGCAAAGGTGTTAGATATGAAGAAATTATGTAAAATTGCTTTAAAAAATATATATTTTGATAGTTTTTTTTCATTACCGGAAAAAGAAACAGCTGTGTGGCTTAAAACTGGGTGAGGAACAGATAATGTAATGTATTTAACCCAATGTGCAGCGCTCCCCCCAGTTAATCTAAAAATAATCCTATAAAGTGATGAATAACACAGGTGAGTATACAATAAACAGTAAACTATACATAGCTCTCTCTTCACAGTAAACATATCACATCCAAAAATAACGTGGGAAAATATAAAAATGAAGGAGCAATATCATCATTTGAATGCTATATAACAGAATATGTAAAAAGGAAATCACTGATTCAAATCGAGTGGCAGATTGCAAAAGATAGTAGAAAGAACCCCCAAACATTTTCTTTAAATATATTAATAGTAAAAAGGTCAGGTCTGAGCATGTAGACCCTTTACAAAATAATCTAGAGTGGGTGATTGGGGACAAAGAGAAGGCAAATGTATTAAATATTTTCTTCAGCTCTGTATATACAAGGGAACATGGGGAAGCTCATATTCATAATGGGGTAAAGGTGATGGACTGGCCAAGCATGTCTCCAGACCTAAACCCTATTGAGCATCTGTGAGGCATCCTAAAAATGGATGGTGGGGAGTTCAAGGTCTCTAACATCCACCAGCTCCGTGATGGCATCATGGAGGAGTGGAAGAGGACTCCAGTGGCAACCTGTGAAGCTCTGGTGAACTCCATGCCCAAGTGGGTTAAGGCAGTGCTGGAAAATAATGGTGGCCACACAAAATATTGACACTTTGGGCCCAATTTGAACAATTTCACTTAGGGGTGTACTCACTTTTTGTTGCCAGCGGTTTAGACAGCAATGGCTGTGTGTTGAGTTTTTTTTTTTTTCTTTCAATAAATTTTTATTGGTATAATTAATAATACATAAACAATAAACAAAAGTAACAATCTGATTTGTTCAGAAACATGCAATGAATAAGCATACTTAGGATTATATAAATTTAGCAGGTATTCAAATTGGAATACCAGTCAAGTAAGTAAGTAATAAAGTAATTAAAAAGAATGTATCAAACTTATCCTGGAGAACCTCTACTCGTTGTTTAATACATTTTAAAAACATCAAGACTAACGCATTAAGAAGCATCTCATAGAAACACAGAAAAGAGCAACAAGGTAACCCAATCATTTAATATTTGTAATAAGCGACACAATGGGTCACAGAAAACTCAATGGGGAATTAAAGCAACAACCCTTCATAGGAATTACATGAACAACAGTGGCTATGTGTTATTTACGTACCAAGTTTTCCAGGGGGCCCATGAGATTGTGTGCTTAGGTAAGGTAAATAGAGACACAGCAATCATTTTCTCGTACGTGCAATGGATATTGGTTAAGTCAATAGCTTCCAAGATACTAGGAGGACATGGATCTTTCCATTTTCTGGTTATCGAAAGTCTGGCAGCCATAAGTAAATGAACTATTGAGCACCTGAGATTCGCTGAAAAGTTTTCGATACCCAGAGAAAGCAAAGCCAAGGCTGGGTCTGGATCAATCCGCTTGTCAGATAAAACGGATATAATTCCGAACACCTCCGCCCAATATTTCGCAAGCATAGGGCAACCCCATAAAGTATGTAGGAGGTCACCTCTGAATCCGCATAATCTCCAACATCTGTCCGACTGCTGTCCGCCAAATTTTGATAAAACATCTGGGGTATAGTACCACCTCAATGTGAACTTAACAGATAATTCCCATAATGTAGTGCAACTAGAGGTAGATTGATTTAGCTTGCACGCGATATGCCATTGGTCATCCGTATACGATTGACCTAGATCGGGCGTCACTAAATGGCGGACCGCGGTCCGGTTCCGGCCCCAGTGGCCATTCTACCCGGACCGCAGCCTCGCCTGTGTGTCTCTGTGACCGGCTCGCCCGCCTGCCGATGCCGCTATATACACAGCATGGCAGGCGCAGCAGGTCTGTGCCGTCTCTGCACTCCCCCCTCCCCACACTGCCTGTCTGCCTTATTCACACAAACATGAATCACGACCGCGCTGGACAATGGGCGGGACTTTTTAAGTTAAAAAGTGGGTGATTGGTTGCTAGGCATCGGGTCGGTCCCAGTAACAAATCACTCGCTTTTAATGGGAAAGGTCCCGCCCATTGTCCAGAGCGGCCACGCTTCATGTCCTGTGTGAATAAGGTAGGTTTTCTGTGGGGAGGGGGAGTGTTGTGCTGTGCAGGACAGAACAGAACAGGACAGGGGTTTGCTATTGAGAGGATTGTGATGGGGGGAAGTCAGTCTGCGATGGGGGGTCTGTTATTGTAGGGAGGGGGTTGTTCAGTCTGTGATGGGGGGGTCTGTGAATTTGGGGGCTCCGTCTGATTGGTGGGTCAGTCTGTGATAGGGGGTCTGATTTGGGGGGGTCAGTCTGTGATAGGGAGATCTGTGATTGTGGGGGGTTCAGTCTAAGATGGGGTGTTCTGTGGGTGGGGGGGTTCAGTTTGTAATTGGGGGAGGGTTAAATCTGATTTGGGGGGTCAGTCTGTGATAGGTCTGTGATTTGGGGGGTCAGTCTGTGATTGGTGGGTCAGTCTGTGATAGGGGGGGATCTGTGATTGTGGGGGGGGTTCAGTCTGTGATGGGGTGGTCTGTAATTGGGGAGGTCTGTGATTGTGGGGGGGGGGGGGGCGGCCTGTGATTGTGGGGGGATCAGTCTATGATAGTGGGGTCTGTGATTGGGGGGTCAGTCTGTGATGGGGTGGTCTGTGAATTTGGGGGGTCAGTCTGTGATTGGTGGGTCAGTCTGTGATTGGTGGGTCAGTCTGTTATAGGGGGTCTGATTTGGGGGGTCAGTCTGTGATGGGGGGATCTGTGTTTGTGGGGGGTTCAGTCTGTGATGGGGTGTCCTGTTATTGTGGGGGGTTCAGTTTGTAATTGGGGGGGGGGATCAGTCTGATGTGGGGTCTGATTTGGGGGGGGGTGATTGTGGGGGGGTTCAGTCTGTGATGGGGTGGTCTGTGATTGTGGGGGGTCCATCTGTGATTGGGGGGGTCCATCTGTGATTGGGGGATCAGTCTGTAATAGGGTCTGTGATTTGGGGGATCTGATCGGGGGGGGGGGGTCAGCCTGTAATAGGGGGATCTGTGATTGTGGGGGTTCAGTCTGTGATTGGGGGGTCCATCTGTGATTGTGGGGAATAAGTCTGTGCTGGGGGTGTCCATCTGTGATTGGGGGGGATCGGTATGTGATGGGGGTCTGTGATTTGGGGGGTCAGTCTGGGATGGGGGATCTGTGATTTGGGGGGGTCAGTCTGTAATGGGGGTTTGTGATGAGGCAGGGGGATGTGATGTAAGGGGGGTGGGGGGGCTGAGGACACTGATGTAAAAGGGGTTCTATGATTTCTGCACTGGCAAAACACAGGTCTGTTTTCTATGTGTCCTGTTCACATTGAAACAGCGCCCCTGCGTGCTGAGCAGTGTGGTACAAAATGCATTTTGTTTCTATGCACCGCAACTGATCTGTGCTGCATAAAAATGAAAGAAATGTATTTTGCGATTTTTAAGTCGATTTCGATGGTGTGTGGGTCTTAAAGGTGTGTGCATATGTGTGGTGGGGGGGCGCTGTGAAGTGGAGGATATCATGTGGCGTCATAGCACCAATATGACATTCGGACCTCCGCTGGAAGAATTTTTTTCCGTCCGGACCCCCGTGAATTTTAATTCACTACCCCTGACCTAGATCCTTCTCCCATTGAACATGTGAGGAGGTTTTAGAGAAACTCTGTTTTTCTTGGAGCAAATTATAGAAAACGGAGATTCCCTTTTTCCTGAGTTCTAGCGAAGTTAAATAGGACCACATTACGGGATGTACCAGAGTAGTATTAAAGTTTAATTTGCTTATACATTTTACTATGAGAGAATAATGAGATTGGCACCAACTAGGTAATTCGAATTCAGATTGAATGACTTGGAAGGATTTAACCTCTCCCTTGTAGAAAAGGTCATGTATGTGATTAATACCATGATCACCCCAAAGATCCAGTGGAACGTGTTTTAAAACTAGACTCAATACATTCAGTGGAGCATGCACTTTAAGAGTAGAATCGGAGGGGTCTACAGATTTTAACACTTTAAGCCATGTAGCAATTGATAACTGCATTGTGGGGGGTAGATATGTGGGGATTTTTATCCCTAGCTCTGCACCAAACAACCACAAAGAAGCAGAGCCATGGACGCAGAAGGAGGTTTCAATTCGACCCCATGCTGTAGTGGGATAAGGTTGAAACCATTCCTTTAGTTGGGACAATATAGACGCATGAAAGTAATCACGGAAATCGACATAACCCACCCCACCCCACTTTCTATGTTTGATTAGTTTGTAGTGTGCCCATTCCAAATGTATTTGGAGAGGATTGATTGTAAAGATTTAAAGAAGTGAACCGGGATAGGTATAGGTAAACACCTAAACAAGTACAATATTTGAGGGAGGTGTAACATTTTGAATGCCGATAGTCTGCCCCACCAAGACAATTCATGTTTGCCTAGATTTGTTAGGTCAGTCAGCAATTTTTTTTTAAGAGGAATATAGTTTTGTGTGAATAGAGATCTAGTAGATCGGGTTAGTTGTATCCCTAGGTAAGGAATGCTGGTTTCTGCCCATGAATAGGGGAATTGAAGCTGGAGCAGGCCGTTAGACACAGCGTCAATACCTATATCCATGGCATAAGACTTGTTTTCGTTAACTTTATAAAATGAAACTCTACCAAACCAGGCCAAAATCCTTTGAACCTCTGGCAGAGAAGAAAACGGGGAAGATAACATCAAAATAATATCGTCTGCAAATAAACTAATTTTATGTGTGCAGTCGCCGATAGATATACCTGAAACCTTCGGATTAGATCTAATGTGCTCAGCTAAAGGTTCTATCAATAGATTAAATATCAAAGGGGACAATGGGCAGCCTTGTCTGGTGCCATTGGTGATATGGAATGGTTTAGACAGCATGCCAGAGCAAAAAACTTGTGCGATAGGATTAGAGTATAGGGCGAGAATTGCATTGAGAATAAAGACCTCAAAACCAAATTCCTGCAAAGTAAGCGTCAGATAGGTCCAATTGACCCTGTCGAACGCCTTCTCTGCATCTAATGATAGGAGCAGAGAAGGCGTTCCGGTAGCATTGATACTGTGGATAATGTCAATCAACCGTCGGGTCGCGTCGGAAGACTGTCTACCTCTAGTGAAACCAGTTTGATCTAGATTAATTAGATTAGGGAGGAGGTCAACAATTCTATTGGCAAGCATTTTAGCATAGATTTTCAAATCTACGTTTAGTAGAGAAATTGGGCGAAAGTTTTGTGGGGAGGTCGGATCTCTACCCGGTTTAGGCAGGGTGACAATAAGCGCAGACAGCATTTCCTTTGGGAATGTAAATTTAGATGCAGAGTGGTTATATACTTCTCGTAAATGGGGTAGAAGTAATTGTTTAAATGTTTTAAAATATTCAATAGAATATCCATCCGGACCAGGAGCTTTCGCCTTAGGCAAAGAATTAATGGTAGAGAGAATCTCAGTAGTATTAAAGGGACTATTTAAAAGTGCAAGCTGGTCTACCGTCAATCTGGGTAACTTGATATGTGATAGGAATGACCGAATCTCATCAGTGGAGGGATGATGAACGTTAATATCACCGGAGAGATTATATAAATCACTGTAGTAGGAACTGAATGAGTCAGCAATGAGTTGGGGGTTAATAATTCTATCTTTCGAGATTGGATCATAGAGATGAGAAATTTTCGTCTTTAGCCTATGGCCCTTTACCCTATTAGCTAAGAGTTTACCTGCCTTGTTATTCGCAACATACGAGCGTGCCTTCAATTTCCTGAGATTAGAATCATAAGATTCCATTAGCACAGATCTCAATTCATTCCTAAGTTCATATATTTTGGATTTAAGAAAGGTAGAAGCCTTAGATTTGTTTTCAGAGTTGACATCTGCTAGTTTTTTGGTGAGGTCATCAATTTTAGATCTCCTCATCTTCTTTGCCCGTGATCCAAGTTGAATGAATAGACCACGAACAAAGGCCTTATGAGTGTTCCATACTACTACCGGATCAGACACAGAACCAACGTTGTCCGAGAAGAATTCAGTCAATTTTTGAGATATATATTTTATATTATCGGGTTGTTGTAGTAAAAAATTATTAATGCGCCACAAGTAAGATTTGTTATTGGAATTAACATTTTTAAGCTTAATGCTGATTGGTGCATGATCCGACCACGTAGCCGTATGGATGCGAGACTCCAAAACATTTTGAAGCAGCCATTTGTCGGAAATGAACAGATCAATACGGGAGTATGTGTTGTGGCGCGGGGAGTGGAACGTGTAGTCCCTCTCAGATGCGTGATAGCATCTCCAAATGTCATACAACTCGTTGTTTGCTAGAAAAGCAGCAAGAGGGGAAGCAAATCTTTTAGCATTTGAGGAGGTATCAACGTGCACATCAGGTACTAAGTTGAAGTCGCCACAAATCAAAAGATTACCTTTTTGCATGTCTATAATTTTGTTCATAGTGGCCTTGTGGAATTTCATTTGACCGAAATTAGGTGCATATAAGTTAACTATCGTGTATAAGACATTATCCAATGTACATACCAAGATAAGAAACCTGCCTTCAGGATCAGCGTATTCACTTAAAAGATTGAAAGCCAATGAATCTCTAATAGCAATTAGCACACCTCTCTGTTTGCGAGTGTAATCTGCTTTGAAAACATGCGGATAAGAGTTATGGCGACATTGAGGAGCTCTGTCTTTGACAAAATGCGTTTCCTGTAAGCAAAGAACATCGCAATTTGAAGACAGCGCCGTTTTCCACACTGAAGCCCTCTTAGCCGGGTGATTCAGACCATTAGTATTTATAGAGAGAAAGTTAATAGACATCATGTAGCGGTGAGTGTGTGCTGTGTGAGTGATACTTACAGGAAGGGGTTACCTCTAGGCGAATGGATCAATGAAAAACGAAAGATGTCCAGAAGTATGCACTGTCAGGGAACACGGAATCAACCAGTCGTTCTGTGACAGCTGCAAATAAAAACTAAAACAGAAACAAAATCAAAACAAGAAATAAAACAAAACAAAACAAAACAAAATAAACCCAAAACAATCAAAACAAAATAGCCACAATAACAGGAATGGCAACAAATTAAGATAATGAAATTGCTAGCATAAGTTATAAGAAACAAATCGATATTTCGTGCACTAGGGAGAATAACCTGGTACCAACAATGTAATATCGAAGAGGTCGGATGAAATCAATAACCGACCAAGAGGAGGGGTAATGTTCAACAGGCAAGAGTAATATAAAAAATAACATGTCAGGTACTAGGGGGATGTACTGACAGCAAAGGAAATTGTAAAGGACTATAGCAAAGGATAAGAAAAAAGGAAGGGAGAAAAAAGAAATGCATCAAAGGGGGAGTTCAATAGCTCTTCATCTTCTCCTGTTCGCACGATAATTATCGAGACGTTGATTGTCGAGGCTCATTCCAGGCGAACTTCTGCCATCTATGGAGGAAAGAGACGGGGTAATACCCCAAGAACGAAGCAATAGCAGACCATCTTTAGGGTTGGACACAATGATGGTTGATCCATTGTGGGTGATTATCAGCGTAGCAGGATGCTTCCATTTATATTGAATCTTGTGATCGCTCAATGCTTTGCCTTCTTAAATGTAGAGTGTATTGTGACAGGTCTGCGTACAGATGAATGTCTTTATATGGGCCAGGAAGCACAGAGAGGATCCTAGCTTTCGCCAGTAGTTTTTCTTTCGTGGGGTAGAAATGAATCCTCATAAGGACATCTCTAGGAATAGCCGCGTCCATATTTTTGGGTTTGGGAATACGGTGAATCCTATCAATCATTCTTTCCATCTGGGAAACTTCCGGCAGCAAATTGGCAATTAAATCATCCGCATATTTATTCAAACTATCGGGGGGGATGTTTTCAGGGACCCCCCTCAGTTTAATATTGTTTCTCCTTGAACGGTCCTCAAGGTCTGCGAGCTTGGCTTTAATTTTATCATTGTCGCATGACAGGTCTCTATAGGCTTCCATAAGACCAGTAACATCGTCTGACTGGTCGTCCACTTTGTTTTCAACATTGACTACCCTGTCATTTAAACCTCGCAATTCATTAGAAAATGAGTTCATCATTAACGAGAAGCTGGACATGAGAGATGTTTGCAGCGAAACTAGCATTTCTTTCATGGTAGTGTCCAGTACTGGCTGTCCCACAGTGGGATAATTTGTAATTAGAGATGCGTCACAGGGTTTAGCTAAGGCATGCTGCATATGTGACATACCTGGGATCAGAATAGGAGCTGCGTCAACGATCCTCCTCCGTGATTTGGCTGGGCTATGTGATGAAGGGCTATGTAAGGGGGAGCTTCTAACAATGGAAGAATGCTTTACATCTTGCCACGGAGCTCCCTCGTCATCAGGCAGATCAGAATATGATGCAGGCGTCTGACCCATAGCTGCGGTAACTGCGCCATCATTCAGCTTTGATCCCTCTGCGCCCGGCATCTCTATGAGGTCTGCTAGTTTCTTGTTAAGTCCTTTTTCCTTTTTCTTCCGTGGAAGCATTGGGTACGTTCCGCGGGTATTCGCCGACAATTACCGGCTGTTTTTGTAGTCCAGAACGAGCGTATTGCCGCTATATCCCCGGTTCTCCGACGGAGCTCACTGCTCAAGCGTCCATCACGATCGCCTGCAAGCCACCGTCCCCAAATTCCGTGTTGAGTTTTTTTGAGGGGACAGCAAATCTACACTGTTTTACAAGCTGTACTCTCACTACGTTACATTGTAGCAACGTGTAATTTCTTCAGTGTTGTCACATGAAAAGATCAAATAAAATATTTACAAAAATGTAAGGGGTGTACTCACTTTTGTAAGATACTGTTTATGAGATTGTATGATTTTTTTTTTTTGGTGGAACTAGATGGACTTGTGTCTTTTTTTAACCTGACTAACTATGTAAGTATGCATTGTCAGCTGTGAGGCCTTTTATAGATAGGTGTGTGCCTTTCCAAATCATTACCAATCAACTTTATTTACCACAGGTGGGCTCCAATCAAGGTGTAGGGACATCAAAGCAATGGGAGGCACCTGAGGTAAATTTTAGTTGTTGCAAAGGGTCTGAATACTTATGCCAATGTGATGTTTCAGTTTTTCCTTTTTCATTTGCAAAGATTTTTTTAATTCTATTTTCACGTTGTCATTATGGGGTACTGAGTGTAGATTAATGAGAAAAAAAAGAATTTAAAGAACTGTAGTATCAGGCTGCAACATAACAAAATTTAAAAAAAAGTGATCTGGTCCTACAGAGTAGGCCTTTAAAGCAAAGGTTCACCCTAAATCATATCTAATGTTTAATCGCACTATCTTGGTGTGCATAGCAACAAATCGCTATCCATTCTTTCCAATATCAATCAAATACCTTGTATATACAGTGTCTAGCAGTCACTTCCTGGTTCTTCTCCCGTGGGAGGGGGCGTGTCGCTTTGTCTCTATGTGTCGCAGTGCTTCTTGGGACGATTTAGCAATGTCTCCTGGGAGCTCAGCGTCATACTTCCCAGGAGACAATTAAGACTGCATATAGAGCAAATCTTGCGTGATTTTGATCGTCGCGTGACTCATGCAGGCGGTCACGTGACAAAGGCGGCTCCAAATACCGGAAGGATTTGCTTGTGGGCTTCAGAGTGCCCACAAGCAAGATGGAAGCGTTCATCTAATATTTTTATAAATCATCTTTTGCGGCAGAATGACAATGCGGGGGGCTATGAAATTAGGACATGTGAGTACCCGATTAACTATGTTAACAGCGCCAGAAGCATCTAAAAAAAAAAAAAAGAATTCCTGCGGAACCCCCGCTTAAAGGGGTAGTGAATCTCTAAAAAAGGAGAGGGCTGACTGGGGCCAGGGAGTAGGTGTTTATACTCATCAGAACAAATCAAGATTGTCCCGTAGAACCAGGTCTTGCACAAATTTGCATTTGTGCTTTTCAGAGAGCTTGTCAGATCTTCCATGAGTCTGATGTCCTCGACCCATTGTAACCATAGTTGGAACAATAAAGGGGAAGAGAACATCCTCTGATACAAGAGTGTGCAGCATTGATCAAATGTACAATTATCACAATTTTTTAGCTTTAAATGATACTGTATTATGGTGAATGAGAAGTATGCAGTTTCCTTGGGTATCTAGCAAAAGTTTTTTTTTTAGTTATTGTGTGGACTTGGCTATTGTTTGGACATTGTAAGGACATTAGGGTAGACAGTGTTTAATAGAGCAGGTGTTCCGTTCCATACCAGCAAGTCACAATTTTGTAACCAGATTCCTGATATTGGCTACTAATGGATAAACGAAATGAAAGCAAAGGTATTTTGGTTCTGTCTTTAGCTGAGAGTGGTAGATGAAAATGTTTCCCATTGTATAAAATATGAAAGTGGGAACTGGGATAATTCAAGAAGTAGTAATTTAGAAGTGATTGACAGTGAATGCCTTAATGGTCCCACTGATTTGCATTCTTTTTCAAATCAGGATGATCAACCAAATGGGCACTAGAGAGGGTTTTAGGAAAACGTGACAGTTGACAGTTGTGGGCCTAGTGGACTGAAGTGACATTTGCTCAGGTATTAACCAGGTTGAATCTCTATTCACTATTTGTTCTTGGCATATAAGATGACAGACAATCTTTTGTACAGTCCTGGAAGAAAGTTGGGATTTCCCAATATTGAAAGAAGGGGAGAAGGGGCTGGAGAAAGTTCATGGGTACCAAACTCTTATATGTAAGGCCCCGTACACACGACCGAACATGTCCGCTGAAACTGGTCCGCGGGCTCTTTTCAGCGGACAAGTTCGGTCATGTGTAGGGCCTAGCGTACCATTTTCCAGCGGACATTTGTCCAGCAGACCGTTTCCCAGCGGACAAAAATTTGTTAGCATGCTAAGAAACATGTCTGCTGGAAACCTGTCCGTCGGACATGTTCGGTCGTCTGTACAGACTTACCGTACATGTCCGAGCGGCCGTCATCCCTCGCATGCGTCAAATCACTTTGACGCATGCGTGGAAGCATTGAACTTCCAGGGACACGCACGTCGCCGCATCATCGTCGTGGCGACGGCACGGCCTCGTCACCGCTTATCGTGTACGCGCGGATTTCTGTATGATGGTGTGTACAGCCATCATACAGAAATTTCCGGGCGGACATGTCCGCTGAAAACGGTCTGGCCGACCGTTTTCATCGGACATGTTTGCCCGTGTACGAGGCCTAAGGCTTTTTTGTGCGATCATAACCAAGATCAAACGAAAAGTTTGGAGTTGCTAAATGCTGATACGGAAGATAGGGAATTTGGCTGTTATTATACCATTACTTACCACTTCAATAGGTTCAGATTTTAACAAAGCTTATGATAGGAATGGCGCTCACCATCAGACAAAATCCTGGAAACTTTATTTTTTGTTGTCTATTAGATGAAGGAAAACATATGTTGGTGTTCAAAAGACTACAGGGTACCTGACTGCAAAGAAAGCTCTTAATCCAACTTAAAGTGTAACTCCAGTAAACATGTATGGTTTCTTTGTTTTGGAAGAGTATGGAGGAATTAACATTTCTATCTGATATTTTTTTCTACCTGTGATCCCTTTGGGGAGGTTTTTCCCATTCATAATGCCTAGTTAATACCTGTAAAACAAATAATGGGAGTGAATGTACTGAGACAGGAAGGTACAGACAATAAACATATTGGGGTTCATTCAATAAAGGCAAATAGACTGTGAATCTGCAATTGCAGTTGTTCCAGAACTTAATAAATTAGGTAAAGCTTCATTCTGCAAAGAATACCCAATCATGTGCAAGGAAAATAAAAAACAGCTTTTTTGCTAGCACATATAGTTACATAGTAGGCGAGGTTAAAAAAATACACAAGTCCATCAAGTCCAACCTATGTGTGTGATTTAACGTCAGTATTACATTGTATATCATTGTATGTTGTGTTCGTTCAGGTGCTTATCTAATAGTTTTTTTAAATTATCGATGCTCCCTGCTGAATCCATTGTCTGGGGAAGAGAATTCCACATCCTTACCGCTCTTACAGCAAAGAACCCTCTACAGGCAGTCCCTGAGTTACAAACACAATAAGGACTGTAGGTTTGTTCGTAAGTCGAAGTTGTTCGTAAGTCACAACACTGCATTTGTAAGTGTAACTTCCAGTCGGAACACTGCATTTGTAAGTGTTCGTAAGTGTAACTGCCGCCTGTGCATGGATGTGGGATGTTCCGAGCGATTGTTATGTGATCTGGGGCATTGTACGGCAGTGTGGGTTGTGTCCGGAGGTGCTCGAAAGGTATCCAGGACCAGCGGGGAGCACAAGTGGCTGCCGTTTGAGGCCGTTCATAAGTAGGAATTGTTCATAACTCGGGTGTTCGTAACTCGGGGACTGCCTGTATGCAGTTTAAGTTAAACCGATTTTCTTCTAATTTTAGTCAATGGCCACGTATCTTATTAAGTTTCCTTTCGCGGAAACGTTTTATCCCCATTGTGGGGTCACAGTACGGTATTTGTACATTGAAATCATATGCCCTCTCAAGTGTCTCTTCTTCAAGAAAATAAGTTCCGTACTCGTAACCTTTTCTCATAACTAATCTCCTCCAGTCCCTTTATTCATGTCATTCCCCTTCTCTGGGCTCTCTCCAGTTCCAGCACATCCATCCTGAGGATTGGTGCCCAGATGGCATACTCCAGGTGCAGCCGGACCAGAGTCTTGTAAAGTGGGAGAAATATAGTTTTATCTCTGGAGTTATTCCCCTTTTAAATGCATGCCAATATTCTGTTTGCTTTGCTTGCAGCAGCTTGGTGATGCACGCCATTGCTGCACCTGTCATCTACTAGGACCCCCAGGTCCTTTTCCATCCTAGATTCCCCCAGAGGTTCTCCCCCCAGTGAGTAGATTGCATTAATTTTATTGCCACCCAAATGCATTATTTTACATTTTTCAAAATTAAACCTCCTTTGCCATGTAGTTGCCCACCCCATTAATTTGTTCAGATCTTCTTGCAAGCATTCCACATCCTGCAAAGAAGTTATTGCCCTGCTTAGCTTAGTATCGTCTGAAAATACAGAGATTGAGCTGTTTATCCCATCCTCTGAGTTGTTTATGAATAATTAAATAGGATTGGTCCCAGGACAGAACCCTGGGGACCACACTTTCCACTCCAGACCATTCTGAGTACTCCCCATTTATCACAACCCTCTGAACTCGCCCCTGTAGCCAGTTTTCATCCATGTACTCACCCTATGGTCCATGCCAACGGACCCTACTTTGTACAGTAAACATTTCTGGGGAACTGTATCAAATGCTTTCGCAAAATCCGGATACACCACATCTATGGGCC